>NC_056733.1:308503651-308823651 GCF_019279795.1 Protopterus annectens | reverse complement strand
ATGCTTATCTACATGAATGCAAATGATATAACACTATGGTATTAGAGCAGGTGTCTGTAATCATAAACTTCAGTTAGAAACTTTTTTCGCCTACTGTGCTGAGAAACTATGGTCTTTGTAAGGTTAGATTGTTACTATTTTCACTGCAGAAGCCACACATGGAGATGTATATTGTAAGTCAGTTTTTAAATAGGAGGTAGTACCTTTAATTCAGCTATTTAAATTTAAGACTGGACAGCAGGAAGGTGGCTGATGCTGTGACTGGTGCAGAGTTACTATGATGCCTATTCCATGAAAAAAAAGGTATATGAACCAGTCAGCAAATGGAGTTTACTGTAGTTTGTAATAAATGAGTGTTATGAGAGGTGCTGAGATCAGTGGGAGGTAGACTGACATCAGACTTAGGCATGAGAATGTTTGGTACTTACATATTATCGCAAACATGTTCCAAATAATATGAAACTCTAACGCATGGCACCTGTTGACTGACTCTTCTATCTCAGCTCAAATGTCGAACATTTTCATGAAAATCTTGTAACAAAGCATGAACCACAAAAAAAAGCATCACTGGAAAGAACGAGATGCACTCCGATGCTTTTACGACGACAAGCAAAGCAGACATGTCTTACTTCTGTATCTGTTGACCGACTCTTCTATCTCCGCTCAAATGTCGAACATTTTCATACTAAGCAGTAGGAGATGCCACACGCTGCTACTTGTACTTGTTGGGCTGTCACTTGGAGGTCTGTTATGGTTCATAGCACTCAGTTTGCTTACTTTTAGCTTGATACTTTGTATAGGTCAACATAAATTTGAGTGGTGATGGTGCATTTAGTCAGTTGTTATTCTGCTGCCGCTTGTCTGTATCACTGTAAAGTCCTGTCAGTGAAAAGAGAAGTTCCCCATGCTCCCATATGTTAGGGGTTGCAGGCCTCAATTCCAATGTTAAGAAAATGAAGTTGGAAAAAGTACATAAAATGTTTTCCCCTAAATCACCGAGGATTACAGTGAGTTAGCAATGCGATGCATTCGCGTTTCATAGTATGTGGAATCTGGTTGCGATAATACATAAGTACTGAATGTTTAAAGCAAGTTAACAGTTAGAGCAGGAGTAATAAGAATTTAGAGGTTGATTAACATTTGAAGACACAGTACCGGCATATGTTTGATACCAAAAGAAAGATGGAGGATAAGCTTTAGATCTTAGTACTGATCGATCATTTTGTTTAGTGATATGGATATTTAATTATGAAGGGGTAGAATGCTTCTGATTTAGACTGAAAAGCACAGTGGTAGGTTTAGCCACATTTGGGGTAAAGTGATTACTGTCTAGATGAGTAGAAGATCAATAAGAATTGTTCCAAAGCTTATTCTAGTGCAGTCTACCCATGGATAAGCAATGAAGGGTTCAGCCATGGTGACCTACAGCAACCAATGCTCATCTGTTGTAAACGTACTCAACTCTGTGTTGGAAGAACAAGAAATTTCCCATAAGAACACATGCAAAGAGTATAGGAGAAGTGAAAGGAAGCACAAGAAGGTGCTGATCGGTTAGCCGTTTGGAAAAGAAAAGCTCTGAATCTTTAAAGTCTACCAAGTTTCTGACTAGTCCTGGCAAACATATAAAGTCGTGACCACTCTTGAGCCGATTATCAGTGGTTCACAAAAGCTCTTTTGCAAAGGTAACTCCTTCAGAAAGGGACCTGGTTAACAGAGGATGTGAGAAGACTGAAGCATAGGATCTGGTTTCACAGTCTAAAAGAAATATGTGTCTAAGAGCAGAAGAACATGATGCTGTTTTACTGCTATTAAAATGCTGCCTTACTAATCCATAGCTACAATAAATGGAAACTGGCTGTAGCCTGAAGTTAAGACAATGACATATGGTCATCTAAGGCAATGATGGTTTCATCAGTGTATAGAAGGAGCTTTGAATCTACATGACAGTCCGTCATATCATTTGTAAGGGTTGTACATAATAGTGTGTCCAGAAGAGATCACTATGGAGCTTCAACATTTAGTGGGAGGAACTGATCCATTTAACAGCTTCTGTTACCTTGGGTATGTAGTTAGGAAACCATATTCTGACGTTTAAAGAATGTCCATACCCAGCCAAGACTCCCTCAAGCTTCACACGGTAAACAGTGTCAAACACATTTGATAGTTCCTGGATGAGTGCACCATCAGATTTGCCATAATTGGTTGGAAATGTATTGAAGAACATGCTAAGCTGTGTTTATTGCTGCAGCCTATGAACAGAAATAAATCTTCAACAGAGAATGAGCTGGGAATGTCACTAAAACGGACTTTCTACAACCTGATGGCTGAGATTTTTGTTAAGATAGTAACTCTCTCTCTCTCTTTGAAGAAATCACTTTACATGCCTCCTCTGAATTCTGAAAAAAGATGAACTGTAATGACAATGTTGAGACCCAAAGTCAAACATACACTCACTGACAACTGTCTTTGCACATAGGCTAAGGTCTACGCCAGTCACTGATTCAAGGATGCTGGCACTACCTCACACTGCTGCCAAAGTATAAACAGGCTGTTTTAAACCAAAGGACTTAGGGATAATTCCTGTTTCCCCAATAATGAAAGGCTGCATGTGTTCATTTTAAATTACTGTGTGTCAGTATTATATGTTTTAAATGAACACAAGTCAAAATGTTCTTGTTGATCAGAACATATCAAAGCATTACTTTAAGACAGGTTCTTGAACTTAATGGGTAGAACATTAGGTACCAACATATCACTAGGTCACTGTAAGTGATCTGCATATCGCTTGTATCACAACGTACCTTCAGAGTTTGACCAGTTGCAGCTTTTCCAAGTAATGAAATTAGTCCAAGGTGTCAGGCTGCAGTGACCTCAGCAACAGGCCCAAAAGAAAGTAATGCATTAGTTAAGTATTACCGACAGTGAAACTACTGAATTTACTGTGTCAAAAGCCATAGACTGAAACTAATTTGTTTTTAACAAAATGAAAAGACTCTGACATTACAACATAAAAGGTAGAATGTACTCACTCTGGGGCCTACCCACTTTCACAACTCCTTAAAATATATTAAAATACTGTTCATCCTCTATTCATATCAGCCTCTAAAAGAACAATTTGTGACATTGTTTCCGAACAGGAGACTCACGAGGTGAGAGCAGCTGGCACAGTTCAATGTTTCTGTGATTTCATATATGCAACCCGTACATTTAACGAGCCTAGCATATCCTCAGTTTACATTTACAGAGTTGTGACAGACAGCAGTAAGGAAAAGGACGGTGCCCTACAAGGGAGGGGGTCTTCAGTATGGGATAACATGTTGCAACTTAAATGAGGTGTTAAGGAACTGCAGTCATAACAAATAAAGGTCCAAATTACTTAAGATATCGTGCACAATTCCTTGTGTATATGAAGTTATTTCTTCTAAGACAGCTGGTGAGATTAATGTATTCACCAAAACACAATGATTAGCCAGACCAACTCACTGGCACTCAAACATACTGTAAACCATTGCTCGGCCTCCTACTCTTTCTTTCTTCAAGTAGCTGACAGAACAATATTAAATATGGTGGGAGCAACCTCCAGACAAAAGTTCAGAAGTAGACTTCCCTTTTAATTAGTATTTGATTGCACTTAGCTATACTGTTCAGGTTTGCTAGTTTAAACAGACTGTTTGACCTCTGTCCCCATGAACTACGAAAATGTATTTAAACATTATATTGTGAAACTTGGCAAGAAATTCTTACATTTTGTGATATGCCTGCTGTCTTTATTCCTCTGTTTCTGATAAGGATGTTTCAGGTTTCTTCATTCAAAATACTTGCCAATGGTCAGTTGGTTTGCCAGACCACTCCAAGAATGCTCACTTATTGCATTAGAAAACACAGGTGAGCTAGGATATGATCCCCTATTTCCTAGCAAACTAGCTCTGATTATTCTTCTACTGATATCTCCATTTTTTTCAGATTAAATGAAGACAGGACATAAAAACTTCAGCACTGCTTCTACAGAGAAAGAATCATGATGGAATGCAGCACCATTTGGCTCATAAGTTGTTTGTTTATTGACTCAGTTCCATTTCAAGACATGGCCCTCTGGCAACACAGACTGGAACTTCCCATCAGCTGTAGTAGTGAGCCAAACTCTTACTGCAAATACACAGCCTAACTCAAAATGCTGGGAGAGTCAAGTCTGAGGACCAGGTAAAGATTTTTTTGTTGTTGTCTCTTTCGGCTTTTCCCGGTTAGGGGTCGCCACAGCAGAACTCCAGTCCGCTAATGATTGGCAGTAGATTTTTACGTGCCGAGTTGCTGGCCCTGATGCACAACCTTCAACAAAGGTATGCCCATTCACGCATGTCTCAACACAGAAGACGCTTTAGCCGAGAATCGAACAGGACAACATCTTACTGTGAGGCGACAACCCTACCACTGCAGTTTTCAGGACCAGGTAAAGATTATATTCAATATTATGACTTCAAAGAAAGTTCAGGAAACAGTTTAGCAACTTGTCTTTGGCATCTGCAAATTATCTGAGTCTGCTGATGAGAATGGCTCATTTCCCACAGCATCAAAAATAAACAACAAAAAGGCATCATTGTCATTACAAATTACATTACATTGTCATTACAAATACTTTTAAAGTTCTAATCCTTTTCTTTTAATTTGTGACTGGTGTGCTGAATTAAGTACAACAAAATGGGTTAAGGGGACTCTCTGGTCAAAGAAAACATGTTCAGGTATAACTGCAGTAGGTAGAAAGGTGCAGCGACTCATGTACAATGACGAACAGTAGAAATACAGACATGCTGTAAAGTTGAAATACACTGCTTAGTTTCATTTATAGCCTGTACTATTAATTCATGTTCACAATGTGCAAAGGAAGAGAAGCAGCCAGGTTTGTTTGCATACCAAGTGACATGGCCAGCCATACTAAGTTTCCAAATGAAGCCTATTAAACATATCTGCTCAGACTACTACAACTACTGTCCTACTTACTGTTGCATGTCTGATCTGTGCTTACTACCACAAAGTTAGTGATGCACATGATGAAGGTAAAGGAATGTTTACCTTTTTCATCTCAAATAGCAATGACAATTGTGTGAGGAACTCTGCAAAATCTCACATCATCTTTTGGCAAGGTTCATTGTGGTCCTCACCTCTAAGAGACAACAGTCTCCTACTCTGCACGTCCAGATGGAGTTCAGATAAAGTATGCAAGCTGCACAAAAAGTATGTAAAGGGCTCATCAGCAGTGGATAACATTCCTTCTGTATTTATCTTTGCTGTTGCAGAGGCTGTTTTTGATCCAATAGTACATAAATTAACTGATACACATTGGCAGTGCCACAAGCATAGCTTGCAGAAAGCAAAGATATGTCGGTCAGATTTGAAGGAGAAGAATGCAGAACAATTTTACTGGTCAGCTGCCTTGCTAATTTATTCAAGAAGGTGTTACATGACCAAATAAGTGACCACGTCTATCAGCAGTGTGCACTATGTGGTACCTATTACTGTTTTAAGGAAGCACATAGGCAACACAATTGTAACAAAGTATTAAACAATTGTAAGAAAGTATTAGCCTTGATTGGAGGGATAAAGGGTTGGCCACACCAGAGCCTTCTTCCTTTTTTAATGTTACTAATAAGATACACGCATAAACATTAACTCAGCTCCAGGACTATCCTTAGCAAATGTGGGATCCAGTTCTCATTTTATTTGGTATAACTATGGTATCCAAATTCCTCTGTGTTCACCAAATATATAAAAGTTTGTGAAAGTTTCGAGAATTTGTCTCCCTGCCTCACGGAACATACAGCTCACTGAATTAAATGTGCCTAGCCCAATAAAACCCTATGTAGCAAGATACCTGTATACCTTCCAATCTTTCCCACCCACTGGGGCCAATAAATTTATTAAAGGTCAAATGCAAAGACTTTATTGCATTTTTAAAAAAATATAGCCACAAGTATATCATATCTTCATTGCTGCAATTACTTATTCCTGCAAAAAGAAGTCACTTTTACTGCTATACTTCTGAAAATAAACTTTAAAAATCATCTCCATATTGAAATGTCAATACTAGAAATACCATGTGCTGACAGGCTGAAAAAAAATGACTAAAAAAAAATCACAGGAGAAGAGAGATTTTTGAAAATAACTTCTCCTTAAAAATTCTTATCTTTCAGCCACACCATCCCTTATATATACTAATTCTGAGATTGCCATACCTTAGATAAAAGGGAATATTCCAAGAAATGGCATCTCGGACTTAGTACATGCAAGTCCAGTCTTTTGGCCATTTATTCTCTGAGTTTCAGGACTCATTCTAGTCAGTCCCAAGATTTCAAATGGTTGCCTTAAAATCTGCTTCTCACCCACAGAAGTAAAAGATGTAAACTAAAAAACAAATAAAAACACCTCCTTAGTAACTATATAAAAGGCTGAGCAATACAATTTTGGAGATAAAGTTACAGCACTAGTAATACTAGAACTGGAGGTTAAAGACTGATGATTGAACCAGAATATCAATTTATATTAGATTATATAAAACCAAAATTTCATTTATCTTAAATCATGCATTAAAATGTTTAGGCACCCTATCCTGTTTGTTCCAAGCTAACAACCCAACCTAGTCCCCCCCCCCAATCTATCAGCTGAGAGTAAAACAAATCTTTTATGTTCTGTTAAATTAACATTTCATTTACAAGTATGGAAAATATTTACATGGAAATATATTCACAGGGCATTTATTACACCAGATAAACTAGCCAAATTCAATTCACTTGATAAATCCATTTGTTGAAGATGTTCTTTAAACTGTAAAGCTGATTGGCCTCATATATTTTTGATTGTTATTAATATAAAAAAAATTCTGGGAAGAAATTACTATTTTTCTCCAAGCTATATTCACAGACACCTTTATTTTAACCAAATCTTTAGTCCTCGTAAATATTAATGATACTATTGGAATGAATAAAAAAGATCTATACCTACTTTGGTCCATACTAGCTGTGGCAAGGAAATGTATAACTAGAAAGTGGAAGTCTTCACAAGAACCTACTCTGGAAGAATTCTTGAGACTGATGGAAGAAACAGTGACATTAGAAATCAAGGTGAAGGAATCGAGAATTTTACCTAAAACATGGACAAACAATCCTTGGGAAAAAATGTTAACTCTTATTGAAAGATTGAAAATGAACCCTAAATAATTAATGTGTAACTTTATACTTTATTAATTGAATATTATAAATTTTTGTTACTAATTTCATATATTTTATACATTTTTTCCCCTCCTTTGTTCACGTCAATTGTACATAGTGTATATAAAGGTTTATAATACGTGTTTATTAATGATTGTATTGTTAAACATTATATTATTTGGAAAATAAAAAATTACTTAAAAAAAAATATTAGTAGTTCAAACTGGATAGTCAAACAGCTGTATTTTTAAACAAGTAATGTAAGTTCAATTACTATGTGATACCAGAATGAGAAGAAAGATATTATTTGCAAAATGCAAACCAAAAGGCAAACAGCTGCACTGAAAACAAGTTAATAATAGCATGCTGAAAAGGACTGCAAAAATATAAAAAAAGAGTCAGGCTTCCTAAATAAACACAAAAATAAAAATGTATTTCTTTCTGTAGCAGGAGTTAAACATACCACATCCTAAGTAATCTGCTATTTGATGTAACATATAAAGCAAACTATTGTATTGCCTTATATATTCACACATACTGTAAAATAGATTTTATACCTTTTGTGTAACTGATTTCATACCAGCATCAAATATCCAATGTCCTTATCTAAATAAGCCCAGAGACTGACAGTCATAAATAATCTAGCCTTTGAAGTCCCTTCAGACTGCAGTAGGACAGCAAACCGTCATTTACATCTCAGCAGAGGTATAGGAAGTTATTAGGCTTGCTGCAGTCCGCTGAGAGTAATTAAATTTAGGCATCAGAGCCTACTCTATAAATGGGAGCTACAAAAGCAATTACTATAACTTGCATTCATTTGGTAAATAATGCCAGAGTCCCTTGAAGATAATATGAAAGGAAGACCGCTTACCCTACAGCTTGGGCTGGGCTGTGGACCAGCACAGCCTGTAGTCTAAAAATGTGATCACCTTTAAAAAGGTACGCAAGAGCGGACACAAAAGGAGCTTAATTACATTTTTATGCTTAGCTGTCAGACTACCCTCTCAGACTCCCCTTCTCCCAATACAATGCTGTGCAGTTCTCTTAGATGTTTTCATGAATTTCAGAATAAATACTTAAAATCAGAAAGCTGTAGAAAAATGTTGAAGATATAAAACAGACGAAACATATACACACAACAGAGTCTGTAGCATCTGTCAGGCTTATGTGTTATATTTGTCATTCCTCTGGAGGACCACAATTGAGGTTTTTTGCAAAAAAACAGACTAAACATCACAAAATTCAAAGATGGTGCTGGAATATTCTGTTGTATGAGTTTTTGGAAAAGATGCAGACATTATTTCTGAGTGTGGCACTGTCCTTGTGGGTGCTGTTCATTAGATAGTGGGCTAACCAACTGCTAATACAGCACTAGTGGTGATGGTATGAGGAAACCAGCAGGCTCAGTCAAGACCTTACAGCATACAAACCACTGTAGTCCAGAATTCATCCATCCACAACCCATGTTTCTCATTTTTGTACATGGGTTCAGGGTGTAGTGACAATCATCTAGAACCAATTTTCACACCAGTGGGTGGCCATCCCTACCACTAGTGGTCTTCCATACCACATACACATCCACACTCATGTTTTTGGCCAATTTAAAGAGCCTAAACCATGTACTGCAAGTCTTTGGAATGTGGGAGGAAACTGGAACACCAGGTAAAAACCCATGGGGACACAGGGATGACATGCAAATTCTGCATAGACGGCACCCCAGCTGACAATCACACCAGAGAATATTTTGCTGTGAGGTGACAATACTATCCACAGCAGTCCTGAACGCGTATGTCATATAAGCTCAACTGAGGTAAAGGAGGCTGGTTAAAAATCATAAGACTGGGTACTTATAGAGACAGCTATAACTCCCACACTATTTGATCTGCAGGATCCTGTGCATACATTACTGGTTACATAATTATATATTTGGTAATTTAACTGATTATTCTAAAATCCATTTCAGCCTTGATCCGTGTCACAAGGATAAGAGTAAATGTGACAGATATAGGTAATTTTAAAGTGACATTTCAGTCAGCATACTGTGTGTGTCTGTACATCGATACACATGCATACGATAATCCCAAATGTTAAAAATACATATGCAAAACCTCTTTATTTCAACAAACTCCCCTAATCTCACAATGCAGAAGCCTATACACACCACCTAACCACACAGCACTCATCAGAAAAGGAAAGCAAAAAAGTTTCCTTTTGTGATCAACTGTTATCCAAGCAAATGCACACACACACACACACACACACACACACACACACACACAGTAGTAACACTAACTTCAGTCACACTTTGTCTGAATAGTAACACTGTTATTTTTAGAAGATAATGTGTAGGTCTGACGTTAGGCTTGGTGAAGCAGCAGGGTTAAGGTTTGTGTTATCACACATGACTAAGGATGGGCGGGGGGGGCTTTACTAATTTCTGTCCACACTATAACAGTGCTCTCTAAAGATGAGTATGTAATCATTATGAAAGTGCTGCTATTTTAAAAACACAGTTGGTCATTCTCAAAACATCAGGGCAAATTCTCTATCATAACCAACATCAGATATACAAGTTACTCTGGACTGCTTATGGACTGAAAATTGAGCATTAAGAAAAAAAGCCAATTTACAATGATACTATACTTTTGACCTGTTCTCCCTACTACTGATATGTCAAGGTGTAATAATGTATTATATTGTACTCTTGATGAGTGGATGGGAGATCGTAGGTTTACCCCGGGTATCACTTCTGTGTCACTGTTAGACAGAGGCACAGTATACTAACCTCGAAAAAGGGCATAGCAAAATTAATTTAAAATGGGTGGCAAAAGCCAAACATACTCTGGCTAGGCTTATAAATGCCCTAGGGCAGATAGCCTAGTATGAACCTATGAATCATGAAATCAGCTTATAACAGTTCACAGTATCCATACTCATACTGTCTTCCAAGATTTATGAAGCAGACACTGTTGCTGTGTTTGGAACTGGGGTAAGTAAAGTTCACATCTGCTCCCTTTGGGATCGTGGGAGCGGGGGCATCTCAGCTACCATTTAAATTGGAACGCATCCAAGCAAGTCAAACATAAACTTGTTCAAGTGCAGAAATACAAGCAGATATGTTGGAGGGATCTGCTTACCTGTTGCACACCTAAGGTCACCCTTCAATGTCATTTAACCAGACAAATCATTGTACCAGAACTGTACAGCTGCAGAAGTCCAGTTTCAGCTGCATGGCCAGAAATCAACACATTCCACAACATGGCTTATTTTACATAAAACCGTGCCCAGAATCCTTCGGTCTTGGGCTTGAAAATAAAGTGTATGGATCTCAATTGTACATCCTAGTTTCTCCGATTTTATTATTTTGCAGAAAGGCAGTTGCAGCAGGATCCAGAAAATACCAGGGCTCTAACAGTTAACAGGCTATGTCCACAAGGCCACAGCATTTTTGTTTCATGTAGTTCCATAAAAAATAAACATATTAAACAGAAAATGGTGGAGTCCAGAGGTTTAAATTTTCATAATTTCCTTTTTGCCTTTTAACTTGAGTCCCCCAGAGAGAAGACCTAATTCAAAAGGCTCAGAACTTCGTGCACCTGAATCAATACCACTTGGCTTTAGAAAAGGAGTCGGCAGAGTGCACTCCACTGGATATACATTACACACAGGAATAGTTAATCCTACAGAGTGTATTTTCAGAGGAGCTAAACCTTAGTCTTCGATCAAAATGAATGAACATTTAGAAGAGCAACATGTAGCGTCCATGGCCCACTCCATATACACACACATGCATATGCACAAGTTACACAATGATGAAATGTACACAAAAGGCTATTGTACTGTGAATTGTATCAGGACCATACTGCAAATAATTCTGATAGCAAAAAATAATTCCTTTTCCCAGGACTGAAACATAGTAAAAACATTACAAGGTCCCTGATAGATAAAGGCACGGTAAAATTATTATCTGGTCCTGGAATCTTATTTCAAGGGGAACGTTTCACCAACAATAAGAACAAACATAGCTAATAAGTCTCTGGAGCTCACTAAAAGATTTAAGAAAGCATCAAAAATTGTGTTTTTTGTGTGTGAGAAACAGAATGTTTTCACAAAGTTTGGTAAAAGAGACATTCAACTACACAGCAGGTGTCTGTAAAATCATCAATTCTGTTTTGAGAACAGACTATACAGCACAAACCAACACAGTGACGGTTCCAAAGATCACAAAGTAAGTGGTTTTGAAGGGATCTAAACCAGTATTATAGACCGAATCCCCTAAGTATGCACCACTAATTTAATCATAGCATCTACAAATGATCTCTGACAACCAAGGCCTACAGCTTGAGACACATCAACTTCATGTACATCAAAAGTAAACACAAAAACATACCACATGACAGCTATCTATTTTTGTTATCAACTGTTATTTTATGATCTACAAAAGGCTAAATCTAGAAACACTTACAAAAATGAACCACATAGCTGCAAAATAAAGCAAATTGTTCTAAGTTAACAATAATATGTACTGATGACATTACCAATGAAACAAAACAGAAAAAAATAAAATTACATATGTACAAAAAGTTTCTCATTGCAGTAGAGAAGTCATAGTTAAGAAGAGAACAGATGAGAACTGCATGTGCAATAGTGTAACTGACCCTGCTATTTATAAATGTCTTTGTGCTTCTTTATAAGCAAGCCATATAACTAGAATAAAAAATGCTTTGGCATAAACCCTTTTACGTGTGTATGTACACAAAGTATTCCTAGGCTGGAATGCATTAAGAAGAAAACAGGATAATTGGATAAGGACTCCAAAAATGGATTATCTGTTACTTAATTAAAAAAACAGGCAGTTAGCTACCACATAGTCAAGCTCATAAAACTAAACGCTAAAGATGATATGCAAATGAGCAAGCATGCTTTACAACACAGTAATAATAATAATAACAATAATAATATTAAAATTATCCAGGGGGAAAAAAGCTAACACATATACAAATACGGGACTCAGACAACATCATTATTCACTTAAAACTAACCACCACCAAAGTGAAGCAGACGTTAATGCTACACCCTCTGTGCTCTAGGAAATGGGGTTCAATTCTAGTCTCAGGATGTAGTCTGTTGGAGCCTGTATTTCTGCCCTTTATTCATATTTTTCTCCAGTGCTCTGATTTACTCAAAAAGACAGACTTCTGTGGTTAATTCTATTCTTTTTGGTCGGTACTGTTAAGTTCTTGTCAGCAGGTTTCCAACATGAGAGAGCTTTAGACTCAGGAAACCTCATTCTGCAAACACTGCCTGTAGTGTTTTATTTGATGCCATTACTGACTACTCCAGTTGCTGTGACTGGTACAAAAATATATGTAGTACATAAAAGTTGGCTTACTTTCCAGTTTAATTCCCCACCACTGGCCCCCATCTCCCATATTTTATTCTGCAACCTCTGCCTGTCCATGTGTTACCTATTTATTCTCATGGAGGCCAATATATTTCTATTTAATTCTTAATTTAACTGTCACATATAACAGCTGCTCTTAGCAACTCAAACATAAAAATATAATGATATAATATGATTTCCAGGAAGGATACATATTTTCCAGAAAAGTCCACTTAAGGTTTAAAACTGGTGTCCTCATTATTTCAGCAGCGAAGAAGGAGAAAATTTCTATTTTACTGTTTTGCCACAGCAAGAAAGGGAAATCTATCAATGATCTTTTTATCATTACTGCACACTCCTTCCACCTTGGGGTGAGAGGTATATCCTGAGGTCTGCCGTTGCTGTTTAACTGCAGAACTACTATTGATATGCACTCTCTCCCATCATGCACACACACCATTCCCAGCATGTGAATGCTGTACTCTATATATATATATATATATATATATATATATATATATATATACACACACACACACACACACACACACACACAGTTAACTGGTGTATATCATTGGACACCCAGAATCCTGTTTGTATGCTGGCCAGGTGCATGCTTACAGATCTTATAGCTGTCACAGGTCACCATCAAGAATCAGTGTTATAGCAAAAAAAAGGCCTACATGCAATATTGTATGATTTTATGTCTTATGTGTGCAATATTAACTATGTGAATCTCCTTTTTGATGTTATTTATTTATTTATTTTTATCCTTTGTTGAGCTGATTAGCCCCCCTAGGCTAGTAACCTCTTTTCTTGGGAAACCTGATACAGTATTTATACTACTAGGGGGAATTATTCGGGAAACTGTTCTATTCTTTTTAACAAGCTTTGCCAACTGAGCTACCACGAACCCAAGCAGATGGGACCTTGATTTAACATTTAATCCAAATGATGACACGTCCAAGAGTCCCCCCCCCATTGCTGCACTGTAGAGTCACCAAGCCATCTGCCTGGTATGAGAATAGAACCTATAGCCTTCTGCACCAAAAGGTTAGTATGCTACCTCTTGCACTACTGACATCGCTTGTTGTATAATTTTATCTTTATCCTGTTTGAGCATTATTTCTGTGCTAGTATTAATAATATGGAGAAATATAAATGGAAAGAAATATTATAAAAGAGAAAATACACAAAGTGAAATGAAAGAAACAGAGGAACAACTGGCTTGAATTATGTATCTGTTGCAGTTGGGCCTTTCTGGTCTGGCATACCTGATAGTGGGGCACCATTTTTCTTGCCGAGAAAAGCCTTCATTCACTTCAGTAAAGATATGACAGAGAAAAAAAACATAACTGTCCTGCTTTCTCTTTTGTGGTTTAAAAAATATGCCTCATTTTAGTTCAAAATGCTCAACAATATCATCCCCTTATGCTGATCTTGCATTTCTAAGCTGGGTAATTGGCAAAAGAAGAAAGAAACGGTCAAGTGTTGACTGACAAATGCATTAATAAATGGGAAGGAAAGCTGAGATCATCAAACCTGAGAAATAAAGGTTTCTGCTAATAAACGCTGCTGGCAAAAGGAATACTACAGTTCCAATACTACAACGGACTGTTGTGTAATACAAGGAATACCCTCAGATACTCTGCATAAAGAAAGTAATCTTTTAATTAATACTCACAACAATATTACCTCACATGTCCCAAATATACGTTTTATGATCAGGAGATGTCAAATATCTGCCCTGTTTTGGGAAAACCAAGTGAAAGAAGTAATTTGATGATATAAGCTATAGACTACAACTTTAATCACTAATTGTATTTCTTATTTAATTTCTGACAACTAGATAAATGAATTGGTCAGATAATCTTTTCAGTCACAACTTTGGCTATTTGGCAAAAGCAATGCAATACTTATGTATATAATTGACAAAAACACACAGAGGTACACAGAATAAGCAAAAAGTACAGTTTTGTACCTACCATAAATGTAGATGTTCGAGGATTCCCTTGCTGCAGTCCTGACAATTGGCATTTCCTCAGTCTTTTCTTGCCCCAGATGTCAGAAGACCCAAAAGACAAGTCCCAAAACAACCTGCACCAAAAACATGTACAATATATACAGTAATATATACAAAAATATAAGCATGTAAACTCACCTACACAACCACTCTGAAACACAGTGAGGAAGGAGAACATCTACATTTATGGTAGGTACAAAACTGTACTATGTTCTTCCTTGCTGCAGTCCTGACAATTGGGTAGAATCCCAAAGCAGAGGTAAGGGAGGCTGGCAAATTATAAAGTAGCAGGAGCTGACAACATGCCTTGTAAAACAGCTGTGGCAAAACCAGCTCTAGTCTTAGAGTATATAGGCAGGTGATAATGCCTAGAGAAAGTATGCACTGAACTCCAAGTAGCTGCTTCCAGAATATCCTTAGTTGCCACCCCTTAGAAATGCTGTTGAAGTGGCAGTAGCCCTAGTGGAATGAGGCCTAATCCCAGCTGGAACCTCTTTGCCATGATGGGAATAACAAAATGCAATGCAAAAGCCAATCCACCTAGAAATAGTTTGCTTTGACACAGGCTTGCCCTGTGAACTTAAAGCAAAAGAAACAAGTAACTGCTGAGACTGCCTAAAATCTTTAGTCCTGCTCAAATAATAACGAATTGCCTGTGTACAACTAAAGTGACCAAAAGCTTTACCCCTTTATTTTGAGGATCTGAAAAAACCGTAGGCAATTGAATAGTTTGGTTTAAAGCCACACTAGAAACCACCTTAGGCATAAAGGAAGGATTAAATGATACCCTGTCCTTATGGAAAATCAAAAGGGCTCTACTGCCATAAGGGCCTGCAACTCAGATACCCTTCTTGCAGAAGTAATAGCCAACAGAAAAGCAGTCTTCCATGACAAATATTTCAATTCAGCAGTAGCTGCAGGCTCAAAAGGTTGTAGAGTAAGTTTTTCCAACACAAAATTGAGATCCCAAGCAGGAGTCTTATATTCTTTGCCCTCTAAGAAACTGCTTGAACAAAGGATGCGAAAACAAAGGTGGGTCACAATCATAGTGAGCTGAAATTGCTGCAGCATGAATCTTTATGGAAGAGAAAGACAAACCTTTGTCTAATAATTCAGTAAGATATTGAAGAGCCACACTCAAATTAGGCGAAATCTCCAAATTCTTTGCTGTACTCCAAAATAAAAATCTCTTCCATTTTTTCATTCACTCTCCTAGTACTTAGCCTTCTGCTAGGCCTTCTAGCTTCCATAATCACATTTAAAACTTGTTGAGGCAGAATATGCCAAGCTGTGAGATGAAGAGATTGAAGCTTGACATTGAGCAGATGACCGTCCTTCTGAGATAACAGATGAGGAATCAGAGGTAAAGGCCATGGAAAATCATCCTTGGCCTGTCCTGTCTGACCTTTAGTAATACCTTTGGAAGAAGAGGTAGAGGTGGAAAGGCATAGACATGAAGGTTTTTCCAACTGAAAGACAGAGCATCCACTTTCCAAGCTGTGTGATGAAACCCCTTTGTGCAATACTTTGGCAGCTGGTGGTTTAGTGGAGAAGCGAACAGATCTATGTCTGGAGTTCCCATGACACTGTCAATTTCTGAAATACATGAAGATCCAGTTTCATTTGTCTGCTTAATACATCTGCTAGCCAGTTCTGTGCTCCTGCCAGAAACCTTGCCTCAAGAGTCAGTTGCAGATAAAATCATTGCTTGCCTGCATAGAGGATAAGAATGTGTTCCCCTTGCTTGTTGATGTACCACATGACAGTTGTGTTGTCTGTCAGAATCAACACCTGCCATCAATGGAAACTGGACTGCTAACATCTCCTTCATGTTGATATGTAGATGCTGTAGTCTGATCCACTTTCCATTTAGATGAGCTCCATCTGTCGTAAAATCTGAGGTCACAGAGAGTCCCTTGTTTAGGTGACATTCCTGAGCCCACCACAAGAATTCCTTTTGAAGGCAAGGTATTATTTGAATGACAGTGTCCAAATCTTGGCAGTGCTGTGTCCATACATTTTGAGATACCATTGCAGCTTCCTCATATGCAGTTTGGCATTGGGAAGCACCAGAATACAAGATGCCATGAACCCTAATGCTTGAAGGACTGTCCTTGCAGTCAGCACGGACTGATGAGATAGTTGGTGGAAGTAAAGTGACAGACTCTTTTGTTTGTCCGGGGTTAAAAAGGCCATCTGGGCTGCTGTATTCAGTCTCACACCCAGAAAGCACATGTCTTGAGAGGGTACTAGACTGGACTTTATTTCGTTCACAGAATACCCTAGGCATCTTAGCACTGCTATGACATATTCCAGATGCTGTAGAAGGTGTTCCTTTTCTTGAGCCAGAATCAGGCAGTCGTCCAAATAAGGATAAATTTGAATGCCTTGAAGCCTGAAGTAAGCTATCACTGGAGCCAGAACCTTTGTGAATACAAGGGCAATGCAGAGAACTGATAATGAAAATCTCAGATACTTTCTGCAACTTAGCCTTATGGGCACATGAAGGTAAGCTTCCTTGAGATCCAAAGTTACCATCCAGTGATCCTTGCCCAGCAGAGGTAACAGTTGCTGTAACGTCAACATCTTGAACTTGGGAATGTCCAGATAAGTGTTGAGGATAGATAAATCCAAAATTGGTCTCCACGTGTTCGGTACTAGGAACAGGCGAGAATAAAATAGGGACTGGCTGAATAGCCCCTATCTGGAGTAACTGAGAAACTTGCTTGTGAGCCTCTTTTCTTTGTGGAGGAGGAACATCTGGCATGCCTTTGAAAGGGGCATTGTGTGGAAATAAAATCTGTACCCGTGATGAATGATATCCAGCACCCATCTGTCTTGAGTGATTAAGAGACAATCTTCCTCCCAAAGGAGCTGCCAGACCCCTGGCAGCTGAAAAGGCAGGTCATTGGTTCTGCTGGACTGACCCCTGCCCTCACCAGAAGTCTGAGCAGGTGAACTGTCTGAGACTGGGAACCATAAGCAGCAGGCCAATTTCTACTAAACGCTGCACCTGCAAAAATCTTTAACAGTCTGCATAGACTTAGCTTTGTCCTCCATTTTCTTTAAAACTGCTTCCACAGGCGGTCCAAACAACACATCAGACTGTAAAGGAGCATCCAAAATCCTGGTCTTAACATGCTCAGCTAAATTCTGATCCTTCAACCAAGCAAGAACAGAACTAGTAGCAGCCACCGAGGAGGCCTGAACAGCATCAAAACCACACTGCAAAGAATGCTTACCCACTTGTTCAGACACATGAACCAAATCCAGCAATTTTACACTCAATACCTTCCGCCAAAGCATCCACCTTAGATTTCAATTGTGAAAGGAGATAATTCTGATATTTCAGCATATGAAATTGAGTGGAAGAAGTATATACTTTCTTACCAGAGGGTACAGGATTTTAACCACAGAAGCTTTAACACCTTTAGGCCCCTGAGAAACAGTTTCTGGGTCTGGGACTCTTAAACAAATACTCACCCTATAATACCTATCAGGCTTAACAGGAGCAGGAGGCAAGGAATCAGGGTTCAGAGAAGCCTCTGCAAAACATCCTCCACCACATTCAACACAGGAGGAATAGCTAAGGGCCTATGCTGGGGCAAAACAAGAATTCCCTAAGCCTTTTTCTGGAGTCAGAGTAATCTTGGCCTTCCCATTTAAAGTGCTCCCTCATGGAGTGAAGAGTCTCTGAAAATGAAAATCCTCAGGAGGAGGAGTGGAATCATCCACATCAGAATCAGAATAAGTAGGAAACTCTGCAAGTCTTCCACAGAAGACTCTGAAGCCTGTGAACACTGTTCAAAACTATCAAACTCCTGTTCCACCCTAGGCCTCTTATCAGGTGGGGCATAGAACCTCTAATCAGAGTAATCAAATCTTCTGCCATTTTAAGCATATGTTTCGGCAACAGAAGGAGAGGCCCCCCTTGGGGAGAGAGGGAAGAACAGTTACCTGAGAGCCCCCTCAGCCTGGAGACTCCTGGCAAAACGTTCCTCACCCCTAGACTTCACTGTTTTGTCCTTCGCTTCCCAAACACTAACCTAGCACAATCAAGCCTCCTTAAATCTAGCACAAGAGCGGCAACCAACAACGCTCAGGCCCTAAACAAGGTATACACAAAGTATGATAATCCATCTGCTTCCCACAAGAAATACAGTTATTCACTTTTCTGACATCCGGTTAAATACTGAGGCAAGAAAAGCCAACTCTGTATTCGGTCTGAAACAAAATCTCAGAACGCCAACCTAAATTGCTTCTGCATCGGACCATGCGGCAAAAGGACTGCAGCAAGGGAAGACGAAGAACATCAACAACGAGTAATCCTAACGGGAGTGGAATAATGCATACAGTTCAAATAAGATTTAAGTGAAGTAAGCTATAATGAATATGTGTATTCTTATTTCATACAGCTTCTTACAGCAAAGCAACAGACTACAAAACATGGGGAAGCAATTAAATGAGATGTACTGGTAGAAGAAATGTATAGTTTAAAGGAAAATGACTATTGCACTGCCAACTTGTCCAGGGGGAGACTTCTGCCCATGATCCCAAATAGTCTCAGTGATTGGGATGGTGCCATAATCACGACAGACAGAAATTAGCATTTCAACACTGAAGTGGGGCCTGAAGCTAACTGATATAATGCATAAGATGTCAGGAAGTCTACCTCCATTACTGCAATCAAAAAATCCCAAAATGCACAGGAAAACATATGCAAGTCAAAGAATTGACTAGTAAGCAAAAACATATATTGAATAAAAAAATCCACAAATGCACATGAAAACATATATGAATCAAAAAATCCCCTAGTGCACAGGAAAACATATGAGTCAAAAAAGTTGTCTAGTGCACAAGAAAACATATATGAATAAAAATATACCCAGTGTGCAGGAAAACATATATGAATCAAAAAATCCCCTTGTGCAAAGGAAAGCATACATGACATTGCTCCAGTCTGAACAATTTTACCTTCCCAATTTTCCAGTGGTGCAGCCCTGTGGTAATGTACTGGAGTCACTATTATCCAATGGTGCAGCCCTGTGGAACAGTACTGGAGTCACTATTCTCCAATGGTGCAGCCCTGTGGTACAATACTGGAGCCACTATTCTCCAATGGTGCAGGCCTGTGGTACAGTACTGGAGTCACTATTCTCCAATGGTGCAGCCCTGTGGTACAGTACTGCAGTCACTATTCTCCAATGGTGCAGCCCTGTGGTACAGTACTGGAGTCACTATTCTCCAATGGTGCAGCCCTGTGGTACAGTACTGGAGCCACTATGCTCCAATGATGCAGCCCTGTGGTAGAATATTGGAGCCACTATTCGCCAATGGTGCAGGCCTGCGGTACAGTACTGGAGTCACTATTCTCCAATGGTGCAGCCCTGTGGTACAGTACTGGAGTCACTATTCTCCAATGGTGCAGCCTTGTGGTAAAGTACTGGAGTCACTATTCTCAAATGGTGCAGCCCTGTGTTACAGTACTGGAGTCAATATTCTCCAATGGTGCAGCCCTGTGGTATAATACTGGAGCCACTATTCTCCAATGGTGCAGGCCTGTGGTACAGTACTGGAGACACTATTCTCCAATGGTGCAGCCCTGTGGTACAGCACTGGAGTCACTATTCTCCAATGGTGCAGCCCTGTGGTACAGTACTGCAGTCACTATTCTCCAATGGTGCAGGCCTGTGGTACAGTACTGGAGTCACTTTTCCTCCAATGGTGCAGGCCTGTGGTACAGTACTGGAGTCACTTTTCTCCAATGGTGCAGGCCTGTGGTACAGTACTGGAGTCACTTTTCTCCAATGGTGCAGGCCTGTGGTACAGTACTGGAGTCACTTTTCTCCAATGGTGTAGTCCTGTGGTACAGTACTGGAGTCTCTATTCTCCAATGGTGCAGCCCTGTGGTACAGTACTGGAGTCACTATTCTCCAATGATGCAGCCCTGTGGTAGAATACTGGAGCCACTATTCACCAATGGTGCAGCCCTGTGGTACAGTACTGGAGTCACTATTCACCAATGGTGCAGCTCTGTGGTACAGTACTGGAGTCACTATTCTCCAATGGTGCAGCCCTGTGGTACAGTACTGGAGTCACTATTCTCCAATGGTGCAGCCTTGTGTTACAGTACTGGAGTCACTATTCTCCAATGGTGCAGCCCTGTGGTATAATACTGGAGCCGCTATTCTCCAATGGTGCAGCCCTGTGGTATAATACTGGAGCCGCTATTCTCCAATGGTGCAGGCCTGTGGTACAGTACTGGAGTCACTATTCTCCAATGGTGCAACCCTGTGGTACAGCACTGGAGTCACTATTCTCCAATGGTGCAGCCCTGTGGTACGGTACTGGAGTCACTATTCTCCAATGGTGTAGCCCTGTGGTACAGTACTGGAGTCACTTTTCTCCAATGGTGCAGCCCTGTGGTACAGTACTGGAGGCACTTTTCTCCAATGGTGCAGGCCTGTGGTACAGTACTGGAGTCACTTTTCTCCAATGGTGCAGGCCTGTGGTACAGTACTGGAGTCACTTTTCTACAATGGTGCAGCCCTGTGGTACAGCACTGGAGTCACTATTCTCCAATGGTGCAGCCCTGTGGTACAGCACTGGAGTCACTATTCTCCAATGAATGATGCAGCCCTGTGGTACAGTACTGGAGTCACTATTCTCCAATGGTGTAGCCTTGTGGTACAGTACTGGAGTCACTTTTCTCCAATGGTGCAGGCCTGTGGTACAGTACTGGAGTCACTTTTCTCCAATGGTGCAGCCCTGTGGTACAGTACTGGAGTCACTTTTCTCCAATGGTGCAGCCCTGTGGTACAGTACTGGAGTCACTTTTCTCCAATGGTGCAGCCCTGTGGTAAAGTACTGGAGTCACTTTTCTCCAATGGTGTAGTCCTGTGGTACAGTACTGAAGTCACTAAATATAAAATGAAGCAATACAAGCAGACTGAGACCAGCTTGTCATTATTGTGAGGACTTATAAAGAGGACCAAAAAAAATTAAAAGATAATAATAAGGAAGTGTAATTAAAGGTCAAATTAAGCTAAAAGAGCAAGAAGATGGGTAGTATAATAAAGAAAAGAAAATAAATCAGTTGTAAGTACAATTTGAAATTTCACAGGAGGAACACCAGTTTTAGCAGAAAACAGCAGTATTGAAGTAAATAACACTAGCTGTTTAGACAGTGTTAGCCATGATCAATAACACAAGTACAAGAACATTTGACCTTAGAAAACCATTTTAAGTATCAATGTAAATGTAGAAAATTGTTATGGTTTTCCTAGTACCCGAGTCTGAATTCCAACAATCGGGTGTGATTTTTTTTTAGGAAAGGCTTTTCTGCCTACAGCAAAGTGCTTCACTTATCTTAATAGACGGGTTCTTACAGTGAATTTGTAATTTAGATGGGACAGTAATTACAGCTGAAAAGTTTAAATGTTAATGAGTTTAGCAGTTGGGAAGCCAGTTTGACTTGCAGAGAATAAAGCAGTGATGTTCCCTATGACAATACTGGAAATATTAATATTTCAAGCTCTATGATTTCTGTACAGATTAATAATATATATATATATATATATATATATATATATATATATATATATATATATATATATATATATATATATATATATATATATTTATATATTCTAACCCAGGGATGAGGACATTGACTGTCATGGCTTTCCTGGTTTACCTTCTTAGCTGATATGAAATTTAATTTTTACAATTCTCAATACTCTCCAGTTTAGGATTTGAGTGTTTCTTCATGGGCATCTGCTGAAAATGGGCTCTGTCCCAGTTGGACTTTCCCAGTAAACAAATATTAAATAAATATATTATGAAAGGATAAATCCTGATCCAGACTGACTGCTCTGAAGCAAATGCACAAAAAGTGACCTTGTAGATCTTTAACCAGGATTATTTGTGAGGAGAATACTTTCTGAGAAATATCAAGCAGGATTATAGATGTCATGGAGGAACTGATAAAATATTTGTTATTGGCTAAGTTTCAGAGACTGCTGAAGTCATCCCACAGCTTCTTTTCCAAAATTATAGCAGATCATGAGATTGACTGATTACAATATCGCCAACATATAGAATACCATAGTGTTTAATACATCCCATGAGAGGTTATTTACAAATAAAGTCAACAGTGGCAGACCCAGGACTGACCCTGATTGTACTCCTTTCAATAAGAAGCGTGTCAATAATTAAATTATTGGTAGAGTCTTGAAAGGTTCTCTCATTCAGTTAGCTGGTGAAAGAACCACTGAAGAACAATGTAGGGAAATCGTCAGTTTTTGAACAAGATGATTGTGGGCAGCATTTTGAAATGCAAATTTTTGCTCTAGAGCTATATCCTTTTACGAGCACCCTGATCTGTTTACATTACTGAGTTAAAAAACAAAGAGCAAACAAATTAAACCTTGTTTCACTTTTACAGCCATTACCTAGAATGAAAAGGCAAAACAGCATAAATTGGCAATACAAAACAGTCAACCACTATGTCTTTGGCAGGTGGGAAATTGTCTGATGAAAATGTACATGGATATATAGGGAAAACATCCAAATAGTACTCGGACAGTACCTAAAAATTAAGATCAAACCTAAGACCTTGGAACTATGAAGAAGCAGCACTAACCACCACAAAGTAGGAACAGGTACCCAAAAAATAAAAAGAACTGGTTATCACAAAAAAAAAAAACTTTCAATCTTGAACACCTTAAACAAACATTTTTTTAAAAAATACTCAATTAAGCTCTCATGTTCCCAAACCATTGTAATTTAATCAGATGTTCATTAATAGTTGATCACTTCTGTATTTAGAACACATGAGAGAGACATTTAGTGCGAGTTAACATTACATTTATAAACATACTGGATAAAGTCATTCAAGTGAACCAGTGAGTTCAACCCATTTCTCTCCTTTCTTTTCTCATCAAATTTCTTGACCTAAATTTTGACCAATATGTCCCCATTGTTGTAAGAAAGCCCTTCTATACTGCACGACTCATATACAAAGGATTTGTGTCTATTTCAAGGGATGTTATTGTGCCCTTTTTCTCAGCCCTCACTGAGCCAGTCATTATCTATAATGCCTCCTTTGGCATGTAACTGTCAAGACACATGCATCAACTGGAACACATGAAGAGATATGTTACTAAAAGTATTCAAGGCCTAAACCATATCTCCTACCTGGACCAAATCAAAGCCCTGTTACTATACTCGCTATCCTATACACTGTTAAGAGGTGACCTCACCTGTGTCCGGCATACAAGGCATCTTCCAACCCAATACTGATGGATTTACTGCAGCTTCAACAGAACAGTTTCGAGGGACATCTCACAGAGGATACCGATGCTCTGGAGCAGACTCCTCATCCATGTGAAACAAATTTCATCCCTGTCCATATTCAAGCACAACTTTGATCTATGAATGGGGAACAGAACATTTACCCTGGGAATCCATGCACAACTAATAAACAACAGCAGCTCCTAAATGCTTTATCCCATGCATGTCTCCCTTTACATTAACTATGGTACAATCCCAGTGATTCTTATTAAGCATAATATATAATTACTGACCATGGGATGGGTAAAGCCAAACTAACACCAAATGGCATAGGTTAATTCAAGCACCAAAAGGGAAACTGGCTGGGCTTAAAATGGCCTGCAAGGACAGCTAGCCTAGTACTTGTCTATATACCTTCTCAAGCACAATATCTTATTTAGACACCTGCATGTTTCATCAGTGGCAGAAGTGCACTTACATTGCTCTTAACATTCTCTCAGACCATAACACCCTCCTGTGGACAAAGAACACCTAACAACTGCTCTTTTTGTGGGCTTCAACATTTTCAGTCTTATCAGCCACAACCTACAAATTAACTGTCTCAACTCTTACCTCATTTGACCTCTTCTGCAGTCAATGCTAAAAAGACATCATTTTGACTAATTTGTTATTGCCAAAATGAAGAAAACCTTTCTTCCAAAACAGCTATTTATCTTGTGAGTACTACAAGGGTCGACATATGGTACATCATCTCCTGTAATCTCATCAGCTTTCTCCCTAATGAACTGCATCTATTTGATTTCATGCTTTATGGCAATGAGTTGCTTATCTTCAGATCTTCCTAAACCATCAATTCCTTAAGAAATGACCTTCTACACAGTATCAAAGCTTTCTCAAATTGGCTAAGTTCCCAAAAAATGCTCCCTAATTGGAATAAAACCACTGTTATGATCTTTGGAATCAGTACTAGATTAATCTCTAACTTTTACTCCCCCTTGCTCATCCACCAAAGTAATTACACAGAAAACATTTCTTTAAGTAAATATCTGGGTTCTTCTTTCTTGATGGCCAGCCACATTATCCACCTAAAGCACAAAATCAGCCACTGCCTTTCCTGATGTGACAAAAATATCACTTCCTTATGCCAGAAGCATGCAAAGATATCAGAAAATGTATCATCCAGACTGTGGATAAACGTTTCCGAAATTGTTCTATAAAAATTTCAAACACATACCAATCCTTAGTAATTGCATCTTTAGGTCTATTTTAGTGTGTCCACCACAACTGAACATCACCACATAAGCCTCTTTTGAGCCAAATGGCTTCCAATTAAGGAACGACCAGATTTTAGTTATTACTCTTGTTCACAAAACCACCACACAAAACATCTCTCCTCAAGTAGCCTCTAACCTGCAAACTAGAAGCATACCCTGCTACAGCCCACCAAATGCCTTGTGTGATAGTGACTGACATTTCTCTATTTTTGTCCTGAATCTCTGGGATGGACTGCTCCAGAAGTCAGGAAAACCATGGCTACCATAAAGAAGTGCCAGTGAAAACTAAAAGCTACTTGTTCTTGCTCTTTTTTCAAGTAGTCCAAAACAACTTGGGATCTTCTACTGCTTGGTTAACTCTATACTACTACTTGCTTGACTTACATCTAATTCTATCAGTAACAATTTAAGCCCATCCCAGCAGATACCAACCCTATACATAAAACAAACAATGCATCATGCCCTCCTTTATCTCTTCACACTGCCTGCTCTTACGCATTTATTTCCTTCAGGGTGACGTAAGCTAAGCATTAATCAAATGTATGACACTCCTAACTGCTGCTTTAGAAACAATTTTTCACTAGAGCCTACTACAATGTTTTGTTAAGATCTTGTACAGTTGTGTTGCTGTATGCATAAGATTCAAGTAAGCACGTGAACAGTTAAAAATTTTTGCAAACCTTGTAATCTTTCCCAGTGTACTACTCACCTACTTTATGTATGCCCTTTGCAAATTTCACTATTGTGCTATCTGTACATAACATATAAGACTTTTTACATTTATAAATATTTCCACTTCTTTAATTTTTCTAATATTTTTGTTCATTTAGCACAGGCAATGAATGATCAGTCCATTATCCTGGTCAACACACAATTAAATACATAATTAAATCTCAGTCGTTGTACAACACCAGCACTGTACTGTCAGAAAGTTTCTGTACTAGTTATATATAGAGAGATATAAAGCCCTCAATATGGCCTAGGCAACCTGAGTGTAAATAGTGGTTCAGGAACTTAATCAGATAGGTTAGAAGGATGGGTGTGCCTATCTTGTGAGAACAAGGACAAATATCTCGGCCACTGAGATTTTAGATTAGTGAACATCTCAGTGATATTAGAAATAAAAAAAATGTCGAATGCTCTCTATAAACATACTATGACCCACACCACTGCTAAATTCCAATTTACTATTATAGATACAGTCCATGGTAACAGAATGTGCAAAACAGGATGGCATACTACCCTAAATGAAAAATAATCTAGTTGGATTGTCAGGCTGGGTGATTTGTTTAAGCCTGGCCTCAATGAACTGAGTTAAGTTGGCATGCACCAATAGGATTAAGATTCTTATTATGTGTTTTACTATTTAAAGCATATGTCATTCACTGTGTGTTATAGCACTGAAGAAGGCTTTATCATTGCTGAAACGGGTTTGCTTTGGGGTGCCATGATAAATAATTATTCATTCTCATCTCTCTTTGGTGCTGGACTATTTTGGTGCTCTTCTGGATATTTTGGTTCAGTCCGTGCATCTTGTCTTACTTGCGTGGTTTAGTTTGTTTTACAGTTGGTGTGATCCATGCTGTGGACTCCTGAGAGGCAGATAGATTCACAACAGTGGCGTTTAGCCTTTGGAATACATTGACAAGTATAATGTTCCTTTAATATCCTGTTTTGGTTTGGACAAAATGGTGAATTTGGGGTCTACTTAAATTACGGTGCTACTGGTTTACTGGCCAATTTCTACAAGTGAGTTGTTTTTTCAAGCCGCATTTCACTTCAAGTAAACAGCTTCATTTTGCTTACTGGCTAGTCTGCATATTATCGTGGAGGGGCTGGATGGACTTTTAATACAAACAGAATAAGGTATACCAGTCTAAATTCTTTTTATCGCATCGAGGGCCAAGCCATTTAATCTATGGCAAATGCAACTGAGACAAAATACATATGTGTTTTAAAATGCATTGTTTTGGGCTAAACTAACGGCCTCACTCATAATGAATATAATTATTTTGTCTGATGGACTATTGCATCATTTAAAAAGGTTTTGAGACTCAGTATTAGCCAGACTTCAAGTTTGTGGAATATTACAACGTGTGGTTATGTGCGATGAGACAGTTTTCAGTCTTCATGCTTGCCTGTTAGATGCTATTTTCTATCAAGGATTACAAGCATTTTTGGTGGTGTTAACTGACATTGGGTGAAATTTAAGTTTGGTTACTATCAGCAACTACTGATTCCATATTTTGGTCTCTATGTATGGGGCCTGACTCTATTTTTTGTGAATCATTACTGTGGGTTGCTAATCTTCACATACAAGTAATTTATTTCAAAGAACGGATAGTATTTTCGGCAATGAGAACTATTAGACTTGAAATTACGAATTACAGCTTTGTGCTTGCCCTAAACATTTTTTTCGGAGGGTTACATTGGACATGGGTTAACAACAAGAAGTTTGATTCATCCATACTAACTTGGACATTTCTGCATTTGGACTTTCATGATACAACATGTTGTTTATGTTTTATACCATTTTTCTTTTCTACAGTTGACTTGCTCATTAATATTAATAGTTAGTTTAATGTTTGATTAAAATTTTTGTCTACCTTTAGCAGTGGATTCTGCACACAAGTGTCTCGATATCTAGGGTTGCATTAGAATGTTGAACTTTATGACATATTACCACATTATGGGGTTGGTTTGACCTGATTTTTTGTGAATTTATTAGGTGTTTCTCTGTACAAATTATAGCCATTCATGCTCGTTTGGGGTTTACAGTGTTTGAAATAAGGTTATCTTCAGGATATGCCAATGGATAGACACAGCATTCTATTTTTAAGTACATTAGGCAATAGTTACGGAATAACAAACCAGATGGTTGGTGTGGAGTTATATGCTTATGATTCATGTGTTTGTAACCGAGCCAGGGGCTGCAACAGACTGCTCTTCAGTTTTACAGCAATTTTACTGCTAAGGAAACAAAATACAGGTGGATACAGCTCGTATCAGTGGTATAAGTATAAATCAAAAGGACATTGTATCTGTTCAGTTTATTTATGTGAAGAGCAATCATGATATTTCTTTCCATTTTCAAGGCAGAGATGAAGGTCGGCCTATTTTGTGGAGTTCCACAGTATCATTTTCATACCTGGATCGTTAGCTATATAAAAGTTCTTATAATTGGATAACACACCATTTCTGTTATCTTACAATAATTTTCTTAAGAGTGTGGCTCTTCATCATTGGCATGTTCTGAATATTACTATATATACACATTTATTGGAGACACACATCATTGTGGGTTAATATTTAGAACTGCGGTGGTGGTGCTGTGGTAGCGTTGTCGCCTTACAGTAAGACGTTATCCTGTTCGATTCTCAGTTAGAGCATTTTCTGTGTGGAGACATGTGTGAATGGGCATACCTTCGTTGAAGGTTGTGCATCAGGGCCGGCAACTCGGCACATAAAAATCTACTGCCAATCATTAGCGGACCGGAGTTCTGCTGTGGCGACCCCTAACCGGGAAAAGATGAAAGGCACAACATTTATTTACATTGCAATACGTAGTTTTGGTGTGATATGACTATATTAGTATTCGAGTAACCATGATTTTTCACTCTATCTGGTAATTCCAGGTAAAGGAATCTAATATATGAGATTGGTTCAACAGTAATTCATGCTCATTGAAGGATTCAGTTATAATTAATCTGATTTTT
This sequence comes from Protopterus annectens, assembly GCF_019279795.1. NCBI lineage: Eukaryota > Metazoa > Chordata > Ceratodontiformes > Protopteridae > Protopterus > Protopterus annectens. Next base: position 308,794,762 of record NC_056733.1, on the reverse strand, counting down.
TTTTAAATGAACAATTGTGATAACCCAACTAACAATTTAGTAACACACTGTTTTTGAGTCTAACTAGGCAACTCACTGTTTAGTGATACAACAGAATTTGGTACAGGTTCTAATACATTTTAGTACTCAGTGGGTGGCCATACAATATGGATCTATCAAAATTATTGGAGGGTCTTTCAGCAGACTGAAATGACTTGGGTGTTTCTGGACTAAGACCATCATGCCCAGACAACCCAAGTATGGGCAATAATGATCCATATTACTTATGTGCTTCTCTTTTTCAGAAACGTACAAAGAGTATGAGAACGTTACGATATAACATCTGGCATTTGAAACTTTTCAAGGCCTACAAACTAGAGGACATTACCCCACATGGATTAAGAGTGCAGATGCAGCCCCTGGTTAGTCAGGTAGATGAGTTATTAACACAAGACTGGGTTTAAGCCCAGCATAAGGCCTCTATGATGTTTGTTGACACCCTCACTTCCTATTATGAAAGAACCACTGATCAATGTATTCTGGAGGTGAAACACAATTGTGATGAGGTTAAATGTTACGAAGGAGAAACCTTCTTTACCAAACGTTTGAACTTGTTGGCCAAAGACTTATCCTCTCTGCAACAACAACTCAAAAAGAAAAAGATACAGAAATTCAATAGAGATATATCAGACTATGACAGAGGGAAGTCATTTAGTATACACAAGAGTGTCCATTTCCAAGATACTGGACAGAAACAGGTTGAGAAAAGAAAAAGACCCAGATCCATACTGAGGAACAAGGGGAATTCCTATGGGTGAACTTCAGGCGACAAATCTTCATCTGTCACTGATGTAGAATCTATCTTTACCCAGGAGTCCCTAGAGGCCAAGAGAGGACCAACCAATGACTCTTTAGGGGTAATGACACAGGGGGGCAGAAAGCATAGAGCAAATAGACAACATCCAGCAACTTTTGGACAGGATTTTGTCACATTAAACACCAACAGTAATGTACACATTTCTTCACAGACCCTGTCTGATACTGAAATAAAACTTTTGAACAGGGGCCTTCATTTTGTCCTTACTTTTTTTGTTAATGAACATGCTTTTGTGAATGATGTTAATGATGTCTGCAAAACCCTTAATCTTAAATTGTTCTTTTTAGACACTGATCAAACCACCCATGGACAAACATGTCTCAGTCTTTAAGGAATGTGTTCTCAAAGATTTACATTTCAACAGTAATGTATATGACAACACTAAACAAAATCTCACCAAACAGGAACAAGTGGCTCTGACTAAACTCAGTAACAATCATGACCTAGTTATTTTACCAGCTGATAAAGGAGGGGCGGTAGTCATTATGGATTGGTCCATGTACCACACTGAGGCCGATAAACAACTATCCAATGGACTATTTTATACGCATATGTCAATGGACTCTACATTAAAATTTAAAAAAGACAGTGATCAGTTTTTGAAACTGGCACAGGAGGAAGGCATTATTAGTCAGGACATTTGTTACCAACTAACAGTCCCAGATCCAAAATCCCAATATCTATACCTATTACTAAAAATACATAAACATCCTACACAACCACCAGGTAGACCAGCTGTATCGGGTGGAGGATCTCTAACGGAACCATTATCTGCCTTCCTGACAAAATATTTACAGCTACTATTATCCATGGTCAGGGCCAGGATTAAAGACACCACTCAATTTTTACAAATTATTAATGATACTCAGTTGGATCCAGGTTGGGTATTATGCACCTTAGACGTCACCGCCCTATACACAAACATCCCACACTGGGCAGGTTTAGAAGCCATTTGGTTCTGGCTAGACAAAGCGAATGTATACACTCCAGGGTTTAATACCCTCCTAATCTGCCTAACGGAATATGTTATGAAAAATGTCTTCTATTTCCAAGGGAAGGGTTATTGGAAAGTCAGAGGCACTGCTATGGGAGCATCTTTTGCCCCCATTTATGCAGATTTGTTCATGGGATACATTGAGTAGCAATTGATCTATGATACCAGCCATAATATATTTTTTGGATACAAAAGACATCTGGCGTCGGTATCTAGATGATTGTTGGATGGTGTGGAGGGGGGGATGTAACCTACGTACAGGAATTTGTACAACACTTAAATGAAAATAAGTGGGGTATCCAATTTACTCTGAACTGGGATTACAATCAAATTACATTTTTGGATGTCGATATTACTCGGAATAGTGATGACACACTTAAGACAGAAGCTTTCAGGAAATTTCCCCAATACAATACCCTACTTCATGCAACCAGCCACCACCCTCCCCACATCATCCATAACATACCTAAATCTCAATTTTTGCGTATTAAAAAACGCATTTGCTCTACTGATCAAGCTTTTTTGTCTGGGAGGAAGGATTTTGCTAACAGATTTTTTAGCATAGGATATCGAGCTGATAACATACACAAGGCTTGCTCTTTTGCAGCAGGACAAGATCGGGATGAATTGTTACAGTACCGTTACACATCTAGTAACAGGAATAAACAATTATCCCAACCTGTTCACTTGGTTACTACTTATGGATGTAATACAGACACATTTAGAAACATTATTAATAATCACTGGGACATACTAATGGCCAATGAGAAATTAGCTGAAATATTTCACTACAATGTCTATTCTCTTATCGCAGGGACTGCACAATAAATTTTTATTTAACTCATTATAAGCATTTCTTTTCAACAAATACTCAACAGGACACTTTATTTGGAGACAAACTAGTGGGCAGCAGCCCTTGTGGTCATTGTAGTGTTTGTGCACATCTTGAAAACCAAAGAATTTACTAGTAACAATACCTTAAAGATGTACCAAATTTGTACTTTTGGGAATTGTAGCAATGACTGGGTTATATATTTGGCCACATGTTTTTGTTATGCTTTTTATGTTGGACAAACATCTCGGCCACTGAGATTTCGGATTAGTGAACATCTCAGTGATATTAGAAATAAAAGAATGCCAAATGCTCTCTATAAACATACTATGATCCACACTTCTGCTAAATTCCAATTTACTATTATAGATACAATCCATGGTAACAGAATGTGCAAAACAGATTGGCATACTACCCTAAATGAAAAATAATCTAGTTGGATTGTCAGGCTGGGTGCTTTGTTTAAGCCTGGCCTCAATGAACTGAGTTAAGTTGGTATGCACCAATAGGATTAAGACTCTTATGTGTTTTACCATTTAAAGCATATGTCATTCACTGTGTGTTATAGCACCGAAGAAGGCTTTATCATTGCCAAAACCTGTTTGCTTTGGGTTGCCACAATAAAGAATTATTCATTCTCATCTCTCTTTGGTGCTGGACTAATTTTGTGCTCTTCCAGACACTAGGGAAACAACCATGTAAGCCCCCACTGAGCTTGCAGGGATAGTCTACTGAGATCAAGCCTTGTAGAAGTAAAAAGTGGTGCTGCGCTGAAACTCACCACATGTTCAGTTTTTGGGTTGTTCTGGGTGGGTACAAGTGTGAGAGGGCGAAAAAAAAAAATTCCATGCCACCTGGTGGCTGCTTAAATTATGTTACCTTCTGGGCAACCACTGTCACTGTTAACAGGAAAATGAATGGGCAGGTTGGAAGAGAGAGGGCTGATGATAGGCTGGCAATCAGGCAAGGTGGAGCAAAAAGAAAAATGACGAGTTTATCTCGGACTCCTCTAACAATAAGGTTAGCACCATGCTTGATGCATTTTGTTTGGTTGGCTGAGTGCTAGAGTTAATCCACTGGTGGAAGACAACAGTTTGGTCTGAGGATTTAAGTGGATTTAGACTAAGATTTGTTCAGGTCACAGATAATGTTGGTCCCACCTCTAGGAAACAATCTCACAAAGTGTCTGTGGTAGTCAAATGGTGTAATAAAACATACTGTGTAGCAATAAAAGTCAATCTTTAAACAATTAGGTTCTAATATCATTTAGCTGTCCAAAATTATTATCATAAAGACAAGGTTCACTTACAAGTCATTTTGACACCATTTCACAAAAAAAGCATATCATGACAGCCTTCTTAGATTACAGATTCACTTTCAGAGGCTGAAAAGTCTTCCATCTAACTCATGAGGCATCAGCCCACCCTCCACTACACTTCACTACACAATAAAAAGTTTTTGATTAACAGCTCTTCCACAGTAACTCTGAAGAACTGAACATACCACAGAGGTTCTCCATCAGGGATTTACTCCCCCAGGCTCCAATGACAAGTTCTTCCTTTCAGTAAAATCAGATGCCTGGTTTGATGAAGCCCTAAAGGTAGAATTAAGTTGCAAATTCCACAATTAAAAATAATCTACACCACATCAATGTTAGATCAAAATTATGATATGCTTGTTTTAAAGAAGGATTTCAAATTCTGAGAGACTCAGACTATTTGAACCTTCTCTTTCATCTTAAAAAAATAATTGATATGCGTAAGATTCCACTGCTACATGACACGATGGAAAGTCACTGGACCTAGTGAGAACAAAATGTAATCAAATAGATACACAGATAGATAAATAAATAATGCTTACTAAGAGGATATTAAAAGAATAATTATCTCACCTGGATTTGCAGCACCCAGTTAAAATGCTTCAGAATAATGGAAATAAAAATGGAAACAGGTACAGACTGAAAGTAAAGGTAATGACAGATGGAGTGATATGAAGAAACATTGTTTTACAGAAAGAGCAGTAGGCAGATGGCACAGTCTTTCAGGGGAAATAGCAAGTTCAAAATCTGTAATTAAAGGACACATGCACTATACAGATATCTCATAAAAGCATTTTTAAGCACAAATGGAAATGTGCATTTATTTTATTTAATTTTATTTTACTTTTATTTATCAGCTAAGAAAGAGATGTCTATACCAAGATAGGTTTATGGTTCCAGAAATCAGGAATTAAAAGGCAGAGAATCAGGAAGGAAAACAGGTGGCCCACATTATCCATAAGTGCAGCCATTGTCTATGTTTCTGCACACTGCAGCCTAAGCTGTCTTATTCTACAGCCCCTTAGCTCCATTAATTTAATTCGGGTAAATAATGGTATCATGTACTGAAGCAGAACTGCTATCAGGTAACAAGAGGCGGTCTGATAATGAACACTGACAGGACATTTCAGCTGCTGGGTTATGAATGCCTTCTAAAGATTGAAATACCGCTTTGTCTTTAGTGCAGAAAATTGGAACACAGACTTTCTGTGGTATCTAGTCAAAAACCTTTCTGAAGAACCATTATGGCTGTTTCAGTTGCTTTGTCTGCTGCTGTTTTCATGACATTTCCACTTTTGTAAAGAACACTAAAACTAGCGGTAGCAGGTTCGCTTTATTCTTGCTGCTGTACTGACCATCACAGTAAAGTAGCTACAGTTTATTAGTGTGTGTGTACTGTACATGCATGACACCACACAGACGCAAACACATATCTGCATACAGACACACTTTGGCTTATCTCACTAGTTTATTACAAGATGCTCTGGTCTTTGCCATCCTATACCTCAAACCTTTAATTCACTAAAGGCAGAATATACTACAAATTAGGGGTTAGGAATCAAGATTTTAATGGAGTTTAATGTCACAAAAAGGTGGAGTCCAAAATTAAATCTGTTAAAATACTAGGATTTAGCTGTACAGTCTTAATTCATCACCCAGGAAAATGGCTAAAAGTCCTTCAGAAACACGTGTCTCATTTGTCCCACAACCACATTTCCCTTCCCTACCTACATGATCTTAGGAAGCCATCCAGTCAAGCTGTGCAGCCTAGTACTAGAATCTACAAGAGATCCACCCACACTGAGACCAAGTTGCAGAAGTGAAACAGGGACGTGTTTAGAAGCACTAGTCCTGGGAAACCTGCACCATGCATACCTCTCAACCTCTTAGTGCAAGAAATCTGGCCAAATCCCAATAAAATCAGGGGACAAAGGCCAAAATATAGGGAAATATTTTAAATATTGCTCTTATAAACTTAGGAAGTTACTAGAGTAGCAGGGTTTGTTTTAACATACATTTGTTAAAGGATTTGAAGTCTAAAACTCAAACGTATATCATTATTTAGTGACTCCAATCCTCAAATCATCCCAGTGATTTGCCAGAAAACCACAAATTTTATGAGGAACAGACCAAAAATATGAGCCAAAAATATGGACATTCTGCAAACATCTGGACAGTTGAAAGGTATGGCACCATGTGTAGGATAACTCTACCAGCTTGTAAGTTTATGGTTAAAACATTCTAATTATTCATTTCAATATCACAATATCCCTTGTTTTTCTCTACTGTACAACTATAACCAAACCAACAAAACAGCAAGAAATAAACATTACGCATCACAGTTAGGAGAAAATCTATATTTAGAGAGCCTTTTCTCCAAACCACATCATTTTCTATAAAGAAACTACATAACAAAGATCAAATTAATATTAAATATCACACTTATCAGGAGACATTTTTACCACAGCATAACAATCCGCTCTTTACTGATGGCTTGTTTCATTGCATGGTTCATGAGACAAATGAGAGTTTTCAAAAGGCCTCAGGGAAATCAGGTGTAGCAAAATAAAGGCACGGTTATGTGTAAAGTAGCGGCTGATGTGTTACACAGAAGTATAATAGCAAATTAAGACCTGTGTTACATATACTACAAATAATGAAAAAAACAAAAATGTGATAATGCAATTTATGTGTGTGTGTGTGTATACACACACACACACACACACACACACACACACACACACACACACACACACACACACACACACACACACACACACACACACACACACACACACACACACACACACACACACACAAACCTTCATATATGGGTTTACTTCATACCAACCAAAAGACTGAAAATTCAAAATACTGAACACATTTTTAATGGAGGTGGCAACCCCCCCTGCACCCATCATGTGGGGGTCTGTGCCCCCCACACCCCCTGCTAACTATATATACAAACTCCAAGATCACATAACAGTGGAAAAGGGACAAATTCCATCATTCAGTATTCTGAATTTTCAGTCTTTTGGGATTCAGTCTTTTGTTTTTCCAGTCTTCTAAAGTAGACCCATATCTATCTATCGATGTGGCTCTACTGATTGTCAAAATCACACTTTCTCAACAACCAGAAGATTGAACCCATTTAAGCTAAAGTGCACTAAATCGGAAGTGCACTTTCGCTAAACCCGGTTCTCCGAAGCACACTACAGTGGGGATAAGGAAATATATCCTTTTTCCCACTGTAGTGTGATCTAGGAGTTAGTATATTTAAGTGGGGGTGGGAGGCACAGCCCCCCACATGGGGGTGTAGGGGGGATTGCCCCCCTGAAAAATAGTATTTAAAGTATTTTTTTGTTGTTTTCCGATTCAGAGAACCGGCTTTTGCGAAAGTGCACTTTCGCTTTAATGGGTCTTGATGTTTATTGTTTGAGATAGTGAAATTTCGATCAAGAAACATAGACCCATATATATATATATGGCTGCATGTCATTTGATCAAAAAGTCAAAATGTTGAAATACAAAATGTTAAGTCTAAAGCGGAATACCTATTTAATGCAAGGGACACCCTCCCCACATGCTACCCCCTGCTAATTATATATACCAATCTTTAGGATCACACACTACTGGGAAGGAGAACATTCCTTTTTCAATATTTTTACTTTTTGACATTTTGTGCTTCACTATTTTGACTTTTCAATCTAATGACATGGAACCATAGCTCTATAAAACATTTTTACTTCTACTGAGCACTACCATTCAGCTCATGTCAAATAACTGCCACCCGAGTTCTAATAATCTGGGTCCCAAGGATTTTCATAATTCAGAGCACAACAATTCAGCCACTTCTTATAAGAAAGCAATAAATGGAAGGTGCTGTTCTTGACATACCATTTCACTGATCATCATTATTTTAAATACAATATTTGATATCAGGAGGCTGTCTGTATTCATCTCAACTTTCCTAGGCCTATATGGAACACAAAATCATAGACACACACAAGACAGTAACCACGTACTACAGTTAATATTCAATACAAACAAAAGGTTCAGTAGATAAATAATGGTATAAATATTTTTCCAAAACCTAAACTACGACAGTAATGGGCCTTCCAAAAGAATGCCATGAAATGACATCATAACATGTAAAGAGCAAAAGGAAACACTGGCAATTCAGGACCGAGAGTGGGGCTGAACTGACAGCAGCAGTTCAGGGAAAAGTAATCCTTTACTCAATTCTGAAACTAGTTCTAAAATGTAGAGGAGCATTTTTATTATTATTTTTGATGTTGATAAATGCCAAACTAATGAGCTAGTACTGCAGTTATGAATTTCTTTTCCCCAAAACTATGGTTGAAAGAACATTTTTCTTTGAATGTGTTTATGTTTAGGCTCAGTCAATATGATATCATTGTTTATAGACCAATCAGACTTGTCTATGGTTTATGTCTTTTGCAAGATCCATCTGGTCTGGGCAACGATTTTGCAAACAAAAAATGTTAACAAACAAAAGTACATGTAACGGATGCATGCATTTATCCAACCTAGACACATGCCGAAAATATATTGACAGCTACCACTGTATGTTTCTGAAAGGAATACACTCATACAAACTGACTGCTCAATCTAACTTAAAATTACTGCAGTTTGTTGCTCAAACAGCCTAGTAAGTAATGTGCGACTTTTGGGAGGCTGGGAGGAATGTCCATATCTTTCTCATTCTCATGACCCTAGGTTATACGTTTTAGTCTGAAGCACATCTTCAGTTACCTATTACATCACCTGATTTCTTGAAACACAGCTACCCACAATCTTGGGAATTGATGTGCTTTGATATCTATCCTTCAGCTGAAAAACAACAAACCAGGCAAGCTTCAAATATTCCCTAATTCTTATATGTGCATCAGATTTTCATTTCTACATCAGCAAGAGGCCATGGGTCATGTTCCGGTTTTGTGGGAAGAGGTTTCATGTCTAACTAAAATTGTTTTCCTCCATGTCAGGTTTTACTTTTTCCTCTCCTCAGGGATGTGCACAGTCATATACGAAAGCTGGCATGACAAAAGCACTGCAGGTTGCCTGGTAGTGCAATGATGTTATATTGGGGTGAGACAGCTAGTGTTTCTTCCCCAGCTTAGTGTGCTTTATTGTTTCACTACGGTCATGGTCTTACAACATGAGTCCTAACTTGTCATAGTTGCATAGGATAACAGGAAGTTACTAGGCTAATGGACCTAAGGCCTTTACAGGCCTAGCTAATTTTTACCCTTATTTCCACGATCAGCACCTATTGCCCTTGCTCAAGAGGGACACAGGTGGAACCCCCAATGTGAATTTATGGTCAAGTATGCAATCGGCCAGACTGCACTTGAAGAGGGCCAGTGAGGTGCTCTGATTGACATGAAGTGGAAGTCTGTTCCAAAGGTGTGGTAACCTCTGAGAGACAAATCTGTCCCTCCAGCAGGTTTTATTAATGTCACACACCAGGTTAAGGTCTTTAGAGTGAGTAACCCATGTACCATTTGACTTTCAGATATGAAGCATTTCCAAAAATGTAGGGTCAGAGATCACCTTATATGCAAGACAGAGATTACCTCTGAGTAGTCTGTATGAAGCAGAATAAAGTGACAGTGATTTTAGACGATCCCCATAGTGCAGATGTTGAAGACCTTGAATTTATTTTCCTTGTGAGGAACCTTTGTGGTTTCTGCAATTGCTGCAGGTGCTTAGAAATGGATATACAAAAGGGCCATTGTACTCATTTACTGGCCTGATGAGGGAAGAGTACAGGGAAGTAGTAACTTCTTTTTTTTCCAGAGGCAATGCCCCCACTTATGAGATGAGCAAAATAGAATGCCTTTTTTACCACTGTGGAGACATGATGGCCACAGGTAAGGTTGCTGTCAACCTGTGTACCCAGGTCTCTCACCACTGAGTGCATACTTAAGGTGTTGCTATAGATGTGGCATAATCAACATACCTGTATGCAACCTTCTATCAAGGTGGATCATTACATAAGTAAGGGTCTCTTGACTTTTCTGTGTGGATAACATTCATTTAAATCACTATTGCTAGGTCCTCTGTACAAGGTCAAGGAATATGATCAAGAGCTGATTAAGTTGTTCTGGTAGATATGGGTCAGCATTTAGTTTTGACCCTATTTTTACTTTTCTCCATATTTCCAGCAAGTGTGGTCATCCCAGTTTTGTGATGTACTCTTTCTCTCACATTACAGACATGGCACACAAGATGTTTATGTAATGGTAGCAACTTCCTGACACACCGTTTTTATGGAAAGCAGAGATGCCAATGGTATTCTATCAATTCCCCCCCACACACACACACACACACAAAAAATGCATCCCACTGGGCCTCCAGCAACATATCTCTGTTTTGGAACTTGGATCAGCAATGTAACACAAAAATACAATATCTGTGTAAGTAGGTCAGTATATGACTTTTGCACTTAGTCCCCTCCCTTCGAACTCTGCTCTTCTCAGCTCCCTTTGCAGATCACCAAGCCAGAGATGCCATTTATCTGAATATTCCCTTTTGTCCAAGGTATGGCAATCTCAGAGATAAGGGTGGGGTGCAGGGGGGCTTGCCCAATGCAAAAATAAGCTTTAAGGAGAACAACAATCTTTGAGATTTACCCTTCTTTTGTGTTTTATGTCTTTTTTTTCTGGCATGTCAGCAGTCAGCATTTCAAGTGCCGATATTTCAATAAGAAGGCCATGTGGAACCTTAAGAGCACCTAATACTGCCCAAGTTCTCTATCCAAGTGACCAGGTGGCGTATTGGGAACTTCCAACTATGCCTGCTTGAGTTTCTGTCCAAGCTCAATCCCTAAGTGAGCAGGCATCAACAAATGACCTAGGACCTCCTAACCTTGCTTGTCTGAGTTCCATCCCCAGGAGAAATACAGAAGCTGTCAAGATACAATCAATCACCGTTCTACAGTTGGGTTATCTGAGTTTGGAACATGTACAAAACCAGGTGTTGTTTGGGTACTGTTTAAGCTGGATTTTGAAACGTAATTCATTGTCTGTCAATCTAAGTGAGAGAGGAATCGAATTCCATAATTATAAGACCTAGAGTATGGTGAGTCTAGTGTCTTGTTGACGGACATAGTGATAAGCAGGAAGGCTGGGTTACTACAGCACGTCTCTGGTACAGGAGACGTTTTACATTAAATTTTAGAGTGCAGGACATACAGATATATTTGCATGTCATGACTAATTGGGAAATGGATACGTATCTGGGTAACTCTGCCTACTTAAGCTCCCTTAATGCAGTACAACAACGGGCTTCATAAAGGGAGTTTGCATCAAATTTAGCTACTCGGTTATGTCATGTCCCCAATTTCATTTTTTCATTTTTGTCAAGATTAGTAAGAATAGGATTTTCCCTAACATAAAAAAACAGAGGTAATCAAATACTCACACACCTGACCCAAATCTTCTCTTCAATATTTTGAAAACATATTTGTCTGCACCTTTTGAGAGTCTAGAGTTGATTACTAGCAAATGTGTATAAATGAAAAAAATATAGATATGTCCAGAATGGTATGGTTTTGTTTACAGGGTGTTGTTTTCATTTACTCAGAATTGTGAAACTGGTTAAGGCAACATATAAGAAGAACAGGCATTACAAGAACAAACAATAAAATCTACAAAACAACTACAGATTACAATTCTGGATCTGTATATACAACAGCATTTAAAGAGATAGAAAACAAAGTCACAGTGTATGTACAGTGCTTTTATCCTTAACAACAGGACTTCATCATAAATGAGGAAATCAATCTATCCATGCACTTTGTTATCCAACTTCCTGTGCTAATTGCATGAACCAATCAATAGCATTGGTTTAATACAATATATAAATATAAAAGGAAATACATTAAAAATTGGCTTGCATGTAAAGAATGAATGCAAGAAATAGATATAATGGGCCACAGTGGTGCAGCGGTTAGCATTGCTACCTCACAGCAAGAGGTTCTCTGGTTTGATTCTCGGCTGGGGTGCCTTCTGTGTGGAGTCTGCATGTCCTCCTGTGGTCGCATGGGTTTACACCCACATCCTAAAGACATGCTGCAGGGGTTTGGTTCTAGGTGTGAGTGTGTGTGTGCTTTCTGTGGAAGATTAGGCGTCAGGCTGTTAACACACCACCATAAAACTCCACTGCCAATGATTTTGCAGAGCATTGTTCCACTGTGGTGACCACTAATGGAAAAGCCGAAAGGAGAACATTGGTAGTACGAAAACAAGTTCATAGTTGTTAACCTTCTTTGGAGAGGGTCTTATTTAAGGATAAACAAAAGCAAAGTATGTTTCTAGGCTGAAGGTAAGTGAGCATCAGATGAGTGGTATCTGCATCAGTTTAAAGAAATGCAGGACATAATCTAAGTGAACTGTTGGTCTTAGAGGAAAATTTTTATTTATTTATTTTACATTTGTTAACCGGGAAAGTCCAAATGGATACAGGTCCACTTTTAGCGGAGGCCAGGGTGAAAAGCTCCAAATGTACAAAAACAAGTGTAAATACAGTGAAATTATTACAGTGAGTTATCACAAAACTGAGATTTGTTTAACGATATGTGCACACAGGTACATGTTTTTCTCACATACACACAGCAAAAGTTGGAAGCAAGTAGAGAATAAAATAAAAGATTTCGTCTGAAAAAGGAAAACACATATATTAAGGTGGTTATCATACATGGTGTAGTGTTAATTTTAAATCTTTCCAGTAGGTGGGTGATGCACAGAATTTTAAACAGAGTCAGAGTTTTATTCTTGTAATGAGATTTTCATTTATGTTTGAGTGGGAGTTAGTCAGGGTTTGTACAGGGACAAAGCCACTGCATTTTTAGGTATTTCCTAAGGGATTTTTTGAACTGTGATAAGGAGGGGTCAGTGCTGAGCTCAGCAGGAAGTTGGTTCCAGATTTTACCGGCAAAGTTGGAGAATAGTGATTCACCAGCTGAATTGTTGGTTTTAATAGTTTGCACTAGCAATTTTTTGGAAGAGCGAAGGGATTTTAGGTTACTGTAGGGGGTAATAATATTTTTCAGTATGGGTGTACTGTCTGGTTGGTAGAGGATTTTGTGAACAACTATTAGTTGGTTATATTGCAGTTAATAGGGTAGTTCAAGCCAGTCTAACGATTGAAGGTTAAGGCAGTGATGGGTTCTATAAGCTGACCTGTGGCAAATTTGGCAATGTTATTGTAGCACCCAGTAAATTTATTAGTAAGTAAAGTAAGTTACTAAGTAAATTTATTGAGGTTTGATTTGCTTAGGTTTACGAAGATCAGTGAGGCATAAAGAAGAGTGTGTACAGGCAATAACAGTTCTAGCAGATGGGGTTAGGAATGGTTTTATCCTGTATAAAGAGCCTAATTTTTTATTAACTGTTTTAATAGTTTTGTCTATGTGAGCATCAAACTTGAGGTTGTTGTTGATGTTCGCTCCCAGTAGTTTAGTACTAGGTTCTGGAGAAATTATTTTATTTTTATTTTTATTTTATTTTACATTTGTTGACCGGGATAGTCCGACTGGATGCACGCCCATTTTTAGCAGAGGCCCGGGGAGAAAAGCTCCAAGGGTAAGCATATACAGCATTACATAATACCAGCATTACAAACAGACTATTTACAGAGATTAAATAAGTAAGCAAGTTAAACAAGTTCCACAGGTTAGAGTTAATCCTGAGCGCAAGTCAGGATTAAATTAAACTACACAGTAAACTGGTTAACAGATTTATACACATTCTAGAGAGAGTTAGCCAGGCTTGATACACTGACATAGCCAGTTAAGTGACAAATGTTGTTTGAGTCTAGTTTTAAATTGACCTAAGGTGGAAAGTAAGGTAATATCAGCTGGAAAAGAGTTCCAGGATCTACTTACAGAGTTTGCAAAGAGAGAGTCACCGGCTGTGTTATTAATTTTGCTAGTCTGAATTAGTAGTTTGTTAGAGGACCGAAGCGGTCTAGGATTGTTATAGGGGGTGATAATATTTTTAAGTGCAGGAGTATTGTCTGGATTATAGATTATAGAGGATTTTATAGGCCATAATCAGTTGGTTATACTGGATTAGGCTGGGTAGTTCAAGCCACCCAAGCTGATTTAGATTGATGCAATGATGTGTCCTAAAAGGCAGCCCAGTGGCAAACCTGGTAATGTGGTTGTAGCAAACTGAGAGTTTGTTAAGGACAGTCTTGTTTAAATTCGAGAGTAGAGAGGATGCATATAGGAGGGTTGAAAGAAGGTGAGAGCAAGCTATGGCAATTTTAGCTGGAGGGGTTAGGAAGGCTTTTATTCTGTTAAGTGACCCTAGTTTTTTATTGATGGTTTTGATAGTTTGGTTATAATGTAGGTCAAATTTTAGATTATTATCTATGTTGACACCTAATAGTTTTGTAGAGGGGTCAGGGGAGATTATTGTGCCATCATTTGAATTTATGGTAAAGGTGAAAGCGGTTGACCTGTGTGTTGGTGAAAATTACAACATTTTAGTTTTTTTGGGATTTAGGATCAGACGATGTTCAGATAGCCAGTTTTCTATTGTATTAAAGGTGGTCTGGGTTGCTGATCATAACTCTATTGGAGATGTGGCCAAGCAAACCATTGTTAGATATTATGGCGAGAGGTGGTGAGAGGGCCTTGCAAGTGGGGGAGAAGAGTAATAGTTTGGTTTTATTTGGGTTTAATAGTAGTTGGTGACCAGTGAGTCAGTTCTCTACTTTGCTGAAAGTGATTTGAGATAAGGATTGTAAATCTGTGGGGGAGGTGGCAGAGCAGATTAGGGTTGAGTCATCTGCATAGTGAATACAAGTTGCATCAGGGATGACTTTGTACAGGTTCATTAATGAATATGGAGAATAGGAGGGGACCTAATATAGATCCCTGTGGGACTCCAAGGGTGACCAGTAAAAGAGACGATAGGTTATTCTTCCATAGTACAGCTTGTTATCTTCCACTTAGGTAAGAATGAAACCAGGTAATTGCTACGTTATCTATGGAGAGTGATTTTAATGAGTGAGTAGCTGGTGATTTACCATATCAAATGCCTTGGACTGGTCAAGGAAGGGGGCTGAGGAGAGCTTGTTGTCATTACGGTTTTGATTTATTGTATGGGAGAAGGGCTGAGGTTCTACTATGGCAAGGTCTAAATCCGTGCTGGGAGGGGGCTAGGAGAGTGTTTAGATTCAGATAGGCAAGAAATTGCTTATGGATACAAGTTCAGTGGAATCTCCCCCTTTGTGAAGAGGAACAATGTGGGAGATTTTCCATATATAGGGGATATAGGCTTCATGGATAGTTCTATTGATTAAAATTGATATGGGGTATGCTGTTTCATTAGCAGCTTTTTGGAGATATTCTGCAGGTAGTAGGTCTGCTGAAAGGGTGGTGGGTTTCAGTTTTTTAAGTAGGGACTTAATAACAGATGTTGGTACTGGAGCAGGCTTAAAGGGGATCTTATTATCAGGTGTGGCGTTGGTGGTACTTGGAGTATAGGGAGATAGCTTACTGGCTAGGGATTGCACAGTTTCTGTAAAGAAAGTGTTAAAGGTGTTAGCAGCAATTTTAGGAGGTTGTTGGAGGGTAGTTAAGGGGGTAGGGGAAGTTGATTGGCCTGGGTGGAGAAGTATGTTTATGCCTGACCAGAATTTTTGTGGTTGATTTTGGTGCTTTTGTTGCAGATTATAGTAGTAATTCTTTTTGTCTAGCATAATAGACTTCTTTGCATCATTTCTCAGCTGTTTATATATAAGGTGGCCTTTTGGGGATTTAATGGTTCTCCAGGAGGTCCATGCTTTGTTTCTGCTAATATTTTTTTGTCTTGTATCATTGGACAGCCATGGTGCTACTTTATTGGTTCTGATAGTGCATGGGGGAGCGTGGTTATCCAGGATAGCAAGAAATGTACAGTTAAAGTATGAGACCGCTTCATCTAGTGGAAGCAGCCATAGGTTGGACCAGTCACATGTGTTAAGTTCATTCTGAAATTTAGTCTGAATAAAGTTCTTACAACTTCTAATGCTTTTAAAGGAAGATTGTTTAGGGATGTCATTTCTTTTTCTGATTATATAGGTCAGGAAGTGATCACTAAAATCCTCAGGTAGGGTGCCTGTTTTATATATCTGGGGTAGGTTGTTTATTAATATCCAGTCTAGGATACTTTCCTTATTGTTAGGCTTATTGATTCTGGTTGGGGAAGATATCATCTGGGAGAAGCCATGCAAATTTATATGGGTGGAGGGGAAGTCTGAAGAGCAAGTATTCCAGTCAATATTAACATCCCCAAGAATAATAGTTTCCTGAGGGCAGCTAGTGGAGAGCCATTGCAGTATACCCTCCAAGGTACTTGTGTTGTCACCCGGGGGAATATAGATACATGCAATGTTTATAGATTTGCGTTTGTTGAGTTGGACCTTTGTGATGAGTATTTCTGCATTGTTAGTAAACAACGCATTTGGGGTACTAGTTTTGGATACTTCGAGTGGATTTACACAAGATGGCTTACCCCCCCTCCTTTCTTAGAGATGCGATCAAGTCTTAATATATTGTACCCTGGGGGTATAATCTCATTATCAATGGTAGTAGGCTTGAGCCAGGTCTCGGTAAGGCACAGTATATCAGGGGAGTGGACATCTAGGAAGGCATGTAAGTAGTGAATTTTCTTGTTTATACTTCTAATGTTTAGGTGATACACTAGTAGTGAGTTCGGGGCATCATTTGAGATTTGTAGGCTAGTACGGGTGTTATTTGTTGGGCTGATAGTAACAGATGGGGTTGGGCCTGGGTTAGTGTGGATGTCACCATCCACTATGAGGTTAGGTAGTAATCTAATAGCAAGTTTCTGGAGTTTTAATAAGAGTTTGTGGTAGTTTTTAGTTCTGGGATTAACATATGATGCACGATTGGGATGCTGAGTTTTTGCATTAGAAGAGTTTGATGAGAGGTGGGGTAGTGGTTGGTTAGAATTATGTGGCTGATTAGTAGTACTTGTTTTGGTTCCAGGGTAGTGGGTGCCAGGGAGGTGTGGGTATTCATAGGCTGTGAGAAGCTAGAGAGTTATAAAAGGGGGTATTAGGCAGTAAATAGGATTAGAGTTTGAAGATTTGTTAAAAGTATGTGGAGGCATTATAGGGGCATTTCAGTAATGCTTGTTTAAAATAGAGTTGGGGTGTTTATAATAGCATAAAGGGAGAGACTGGAGAGAGTTTGAGTAATAGGGCTGGGTCCTGTGAATGATCGGTTAATGCTGATTGATTCTGATGAGTGGGAGTGGTGTCAGATGAGGGGGAGTGGCAAGGTAATAAGAAGTGTATGACAACTGGGGGCAGGGTAGGGGAGCAGAGTGAGCCTGCAGGATGAACTGAGCTGGTAGAGCCAAAAGAAGAAGAAGAAGATCGAGGTGAACAATCAATCAGTGGAGTGCTGAATTCTGAAGGTAAGTGTGGTGAGATATATGAGAAGGTAAGAGACTTAAAAAAAGATAGAAGTGGGATTATAGCAGAGTGATATAAGGAAATATTTGTATGGTTATACTGGGACCACAGTGTGAGAGAAAACAATAATAAAGAGATGAATAAGAACTGTGTTAGGGGGATTCGATGAAGAAGAGGTAACGGGATTTAGGGAACCTAAAGCTAATAGTATGGAGCCACCTAGTGGGCAGGTGGGGCACTTGGATGCACTAATAGTTTGGAGACACCTAGAGGACAGTGGGCTACTTACATGCAAGCACACTACTGGGGATTCCTATGAAGCAAGGCAGAAAAGCTAAGTCAAAAGATGGTGCCTTTCTACATCAGGCTTTTTGATACCTCTGTAATTAAGCAGGAGTGGGAGGGGTGGTGTGCAGGTTCACGGTAGGGGAGGGAGGTAGACACAAAGTAATGCAAGGTTGTGAGTCAGAAAAAAGTACAGTTTTGTACCTACCATAAATGTAGATGTTCGAGTGCTAATACAGCTGCAGTCATAACAGATGGGTTCTCCTGCCGTCAGGTGGGTCCTCGGTCAGCCAAATTCCAAAGTCTAGGTCCGGTGTCAGTTGTCGTCGCTTCTTCCTTGACGTCAGTGCGACAGGGGTATAAAGGAACCAGCCGACGCCATTTTCTTCAGTTTTTCTTGCCCCAGATGTCAGGTGCCCCCAGAAGGAAGGCAATACATAAATTTGTGTAATAAAGCAATGCAATATAATCAAAATACAGTAGTTGCAAGCAAATACACCGTAAATGAATACCCCAATCAGGTTGTATGAGAATGTGTTAGCCTATAGGCCTGTCCCAAGAGGGGAAGGAGGGAGGGAAACCTGGACTGCAGCTGTATTAGCACTTGAACATCTACATTTATAGTAGGTACAAAACTGTACTATGTTCATCGTGCATACAGCTGCAGTCATAACAGATGGGTAGAATCCCAAAGCTAAGAAAGGGGTGGTAGGCACTAGGTGGAACTAGGAGGAGCCAGGATGCCCTGCAAGACTGCAGTGGCAAAGCCTGCTCTAGTTTTGGAGTATAATGGTAGGTGGTAGTGCTTGGAGAAGGTATGCACAGAACTCCAAGTGGCTGCTTCCAAAATATCTTTGGTAGGAACTCCTCTGAGGAAAGCTGCAGAGGTAGCTGTGGCCCTTGTGGAGTGAGATCTGATGCCTGTAGGTACAGTTTTGCCATGAAAGGAATAGCAAAAGCGTATGCAGTGGGCTGTCCATTTTGAGATTGTCTGTTTGGAAATTGGCTTTCCCTGAGCTCCTACAGCATAGGACACAAAGAGCTGTTCTGATTTTCTGAAAGGCTTTGCTCTGTCCAGATAATAACGGAGTTGTCTGTGGATGTCCAAGGAATGTAGTAATCTCTCCCCTTTGTTTTGAGGATTAGGATAAAAGGTAGGTAAGTGTATGGCCTGATTCAAAGCTACCCTGGATACCACTTTAGGCATAAAGGATGGGTTGGTTCATAAGGAAACTCTGTCCTGATGGAAGATGATAAAAGGCTGCACAGCCATAAGAGCTTGTAGTTCTGAAACTCTACGAGCTGAGGTAATAGCCAGAAGGAAAACTGTTTTCCAGGACAAATATTGCAAATCTGATGAGGCAGCTGGCTCAAAGGGAGGCAAGGTCAGTCTTTCCAGAATGAAATTGAGATCCCAAGCAGGTATTGGTTGTTTCCTTGGTGGTCTTAGATTCTTAGCCCCTCTGAGGAACTGTCTTAAGAGAGGGTGAGAGAATAAGGGTGGATCAGTGTTGTATTCTGCAGAAATGGCTGAGGCATGGATTTTGATGGAGGAGAATGAAAGTCCACTGCTTAACAGCTCAGCTAGATACTGTAGTATTTAAGGTAAATTCAGTTTTCCAGGATCCTGGCCCATTTTCTCATTCCAGACACAAAACCTTTTCCATTTTGTGGAGTAAGCTTTTCTAGTTGACGGCCTTCTGGCCTCCAAAATGACATCCTGCACCTCCTTGGGGAGTAGGGTCTGTTGTGATGCTAAGGAATCTTCCATGCGGCTAGATTGAGTGTTTTTAGCTGGCTGTGAAGAGTTTTGAAGCTGTGCTGAGTCAGGAGAAGAGGCATTAGAGGCAGGGTCCATTGTGGGGAATGCGTCAGGCTCCTCAGTAGTGGGTACCAGTGTTGTCTTGGCCAGTCTGGAGCAATGAGAATCATCTTTGGTCTGTCTGCTCTGGTTTTCAATAGAACTTTGGGCAGCAGAGGAAGAGGTGGGAAGGCATAAACTGTCATTGATGTCCAACTGAAAGAGAGAGCGTCCACTCTCCAGGCCTTTGGATGGAAAATTCTTGAGCAGAATTTTGTCAATTGGTGATTTTTGTGGGAGGCAAAGAGATCTATGTCTGGCCTTCCCCATGCTTGGATTATTTCTGTAAACACTTTTGGATGCAACTTCCATTCGTGTGGATCTGTCATATTTCTGCTTAGGTTGTCTGCCAGCGTGTTTTCCTTGCCTGGCAAGTACTGTGCTTGTAGTTAGATTTGTAAGTCCATGGCCATGTTCCAAAGTGACATGGACAGTCTGCACAGGGGGTATGAATGTGTTCCTCCCTGTTTGTTTATGTACCACATAACTGTGGTGTTGTCCATTCTTATCAATAGTTGACCTGGTTGCAAAAGGTCCTTGAAAGCTATAATAGCATTTATTACTACTAGCATTTCCTTTTGATTGATGTGAAGGTGCTTTTCTTTTTGGGACCATTTGCCCTGAATGCACCGATCTGTCATGTGCGCCCCCCCAGGCGTAGTCCGAGGCGTCTGTTGTGATGACTTGATTTGCTTGAGGCTTGCTGAATGGAAGACCTGTGTTTTTTGGCATGCTTGAACCCACCACAGAAATTCCTTTTGTAGACATGGAATTAGTGGTATTATTGTTTCCAAACTGTGGCTGTGTTGAGACCATAGGTTTTTCAGGTACCATTGAAGTTTCCTCATATGCAGCTTTGCACATGGGATCAATAAGATGCAAGATGCCATGTATCCCAGAGCCTGCAGGATTTTCCTTGCAGTCAGCCTGGTGCAATTTGCTAGTGCTCTGAAGTATTGAGTTAGTTGCCCCTGCTTCTCTGGCATGGGGTAGGCCATCTGGGTGTTTGTGTCCAAGTTGGCACCCAGGAAAATTATCTTCCGAGAGGGTATTAGCCTTGATTTCTTTTTGTTGACTGTGTATCCCAGAGAGTTCAACAACATTATTACATAAGCCAGATGTTTCAGAAGAATGTGCTTGCTGTCCGCTTGGAACAGGCAGTCGTCCAAATAGGGGTATATTTGTATCCCTTGAAGTCTGCAGTAGGCAATTACTGATGCCAGGCATTTCGTGAATACTTTGGGTGCAGTAGATAAGCCAAAGGGCAATGCAGAGAATTGATAATGGGTTGAACCTGCAAGAAATCTGAGATATCTTCTGCAATTTTGTCTGATTGGGACATGCAGGTATGCCTCCTTGAGGTCCAACGTTACCAGCCAAGACTCCTTGCCCAGCATGGGAAGAAGCTGGTGTAGAGTGAGCATCTTGAATTTTGGTATGAGTAGAAATGTGTTTAGGATGGATAGGTCCAAAATAGGTCTCCAATCTTTTCCCTTTCTTGGCACCAGAAATAGCCTGGAATAAAAACCTTGACCTTGTTTGGGCGTAGGTACCTCTTGAATAGCTTTCATGTCTATGAGATCTGTAATTTGCCTTTGTGCCTCTGCCCTTTGATTGTGTGGCAGGTTTGGCATGCCTCTCATTTTTGGAAGGGTGTGAAAATGGAATCTGTAGCCTCTGTTTATAATGTCCAGGATCCATTTGTCTTTTGTGACAATATGCCAATTTTTTGAAAATAATGCCAGCTTTCCTCCCAAGGGGGCTGCTATTTGAGTCTTGCTTGGCATGCAAAGGGGAAAGTCATTGGGCTTGCTTTCTGAATGATTGCGAGTTATCCTCACCACCTCTTTGTGTAGGAGCTTGCCACTGTCTGCCTCTAAACGATCTTTGGGATTGTCCTCTGCCCCTCGGGCACCTGTATCTGCCTCTTTGGGGTCTGTCCGTGGCTGGAAAGGACCAATTTTTGGAAGGCCAATTTCTACTGAAACGTGGGGGTTGTACCTGTAGAAAATCTTTCACAGTTTGCATTGATTTAGCCTTTTCCTCCATTTTCCTTAATACCTCCTCAGCATTAGCACCAAATAATACATCCTTTTGTAGAGGGGCATCTAGTAATTTAGCTTTGACATGATCAGGCAAGGTTTTTTCCTTGAGCCAGGCATGTCTACGTATGACTGATCCTGTAACAGCAGCTTTACATGAGGCCTCTAGAGCATCAAAACCACATTGTAAGGTATGCTTACCCACTTGCTCTGCACTATGCATCAAATCCTGCAACTCCTTCAAGTCTGGTTGCTCAGGTTGTAACATTTTACTTTTCAATTGTGATAACAAAAACTGTTGGTATTTTAGCATATGGAACTGACAGTTTAAGGCCCTCATGGTTAAGGTAGCCGAGGTATATACCTTTTTTCCCCACCTTTCTAAGGATCTGGAATCTCTCTCGGAAGGTAATGGATTTTTTGCAGTGGAGGCCTTAATTCCCTTGGGGCCCTGTGAGATGGTTTCTGGGTCAGCAGCATGGCTTTTCTATAGAAACTGGTGTGAGTCAGGAACCCTGTAGTACCTGTCAGGCTTAACTGGGGCTGGAGGCAGAGAGTCCGGGTTAAGGCAGGCCTCCGAGTAAACATCATCTAGGATGTCCAAAACAGGAGGTATAGCCAGAGGCCTGTGCTGAGGTAGCAAGAGAAATTCCCTAAGCCTTTTCTTGGAATCTGAATAATCTTGGCCTTCCCAGTGGAAGTGTTCCCTTAAGGTATGCAAAGTTTCCCCAAATGAGTAATCCTCTGGGGGGGATACAGAAGGAACGGACTCCTCCGCATCTGAATCTTCAAAAGGGGAGTAAGAATGTTCCTGATCATCAGAGTGCTCTGAAATAATGGAGCCCTGATCAGAGGAGGGGGATTCTTCCTCCACTCTGGGCCTTTTGTCCGCTGGGGGTTGAGAACCCCTGATAAGAGTAATTAAATCCTCAGCCATTTTAAGCATCTGTTTTTTAGGCATGGGGCCTGGAGATGGGCCCTGTGTAGCTTGTCTCTTAGAGTGCATGGCTGCTTTAGACTTAGTGAAAGCCTTGATGGAAAAAGAAGAGGAAGGTCTGAAGACACCTTGAGTGGAGGTAGACCTGTCCACATTTTGAGGGTCAACGCTAAGAGTGGCTTCGGTATCTGTAGTCGGGGTGTGGGCCGAGGAGCCTGCGACCTCGGGCACAGGAGACACCGCCAATGAAGTGTCGTCGGTAGTCAGGGGCTGTGTAGGCGCCTCGCTGAGAACCGGACCACGTGTAGTCGGCTTTGGCGTGGTGTCGGTAGAGGCCGCGGACCTCGTGTGTCGGTCCTTATCTTTGCGTTTTTTAGACAAAACTGGAGTCGGAGTATCCGACGACATAATATAGTTAAATGTTTTTCCAAAATAATGCTGGGCGAACTCCGCCCGATGCTTAATGGTGCGTTTGTTGAATGTAGCACAAAAGCGACAGACCGAGACGTCGTGGTCTGGGCCTAAACAAGGTATACAGAGGGAATGGAAATCCTTATGCGGTATTTGCTTCCCACATGAAATACAATTATTAACTTTGTCTGACATCGGTCTGAGGCAAGAAAAGTTTCCCCAATGGGGTACTTAGCTTTCAAGAAGACTTTGGTTTCAAAATTTTCGTAATTTCAGGAGCTGGCCGACCGGTACTTGTGAACTGCTTCTGCTTCGGGCACCGCGCGGCAAGAAAGACTCAAGAAAACGGCGTCGGCTGGTTCCTTTATACCCCTGTCACACTGACGTCAGGGAAGAAGCGACGACAACCGACGCCGGACCTAGACTTTGGAATTCGGCCGACCGAGGACCCGCCTGATGGCAGGAGAACCCATCTGTTATGACTGCAGCTGTATGCACGATGAACATCTGGACTAAGCCAGCTGCTAAAAAGAAAACAGGAAAACCAAGCTAAGTTAATGCCAGGTCAGTGTGGTGCAGTATTTTTCTAATAACTACAAATGTTATACTACTAATCTAGTACAGAGTGATGAAAAGGACCATCACTTCTGCAGGGAAAAACAAAAGAAGTATGGGCTGCAGGTACATAGGTAAACTTTTTCCAAGAGAAAAACAGGCAAGAAGTTTCTCAACAGCAAAGAAACTTAAAATATATACCAACATGGTGTAAGCAAAGGTGTACATTCTGCAGTGGTGTAAATTTGTGTCTTTCGGCTTTTCCCGGTTAGGGGTCGCCACAGCGGAACTCCGGTCCGCTAATGATTGGTAGTGGATTTTTACATACCGGGTTACCAGCCCTGATGCACAACCTTCAACAAAGGCACGCCCCATTCACGTATGCCTCCACACAGAAGACACTCTAGCTGAGAATTGAACAGGACAACGTCTTGCTTTGAGGCGACAATGTTACCACAGCACAACCACCGCAGTTTTCTGCAGTGGTGTAAATACACAATAGAAAAGGTATATGAGACAACATTAGTTCCAAGAAGGATAACAAATGGTGTCTGTGCTTGTATTTAGGAAAAAATGTTTTGTGCATGAGGCAAAAAAAAGTGAGTAATAGTGTGTTAATCTCACAGCTAGAATACAGATCCCCACAGACTATGACTGTGGTGTTGCTACATAAAGGAAACACTGTTTCAAACTTAATAGGTTATGTGACTAGCTATTAGGAAAAATTAAGACATTCTGTTTTGTACACTAACTCTTTAGTTGTCTTTACTTCAAATACTGATCTTTCAATACACACAAGCACATTTTGCAAAGTTTTCCACTTCCCTATGGAGGCAAGACATCTCTGCACCATCCTTCACAAAATCAGGAGAAGAGCAGTCCCAATACTTGGGCTTGCTGAGTCGAATTCTTTCCATAATGGTACCAAGGACTAGGAGGAATCTTATTACCAGGAAATGGAATCAGTACCATTTTAATCCTGGCAAGAAGCTGGAACCTCTTGTTTGATTTGCAGAAGGAACTATTCAAGTCAGAGAAGGCTTTGTAGCATGTGTCAATTATAATTTTTCTCCTTCCAAAGCCCGGATTTGGAAATATCTGGTCAACTTGTACAACAAGCTGAATATAATTCAGGAACAACAGCTTCAGGTTAGTCTGCATTAAATGCAAAATAAATAACTGACACATTTTTTACTTGATTACCCAGCTGTGAGAAAAGGTTATAGAATGAAAAGAACCTCCCATGCAAGTGATTGCGGTCTCTGACGTCTGCTTCTTCCCTGCCCTAAGCCACTTGTGAGAAAGAAAAGATCAACCTCAGCTTAAGGCAATAAACTCTCCAACCCTTAAGCCTTTTAAGATGAAAATTACACTGGGGGATGAAAGATGCCAACCACAATATGGAAACCTCCTCTTCAAACGCTAGGTCCTCTGATTCAGCCATCCTGCTCTAATGAACTGGGCATTAATTCAAAGCTGCTTTGGATGCAGATTTTTGGCCTCAGAATCTTATGTAAATAATATTCATAGCCAGCAGGTTGTTTGAGTCAGCTGGAAACCAGCAAACTTATTTAACATATGACATTGTTTAAAAAAGTTTCCTCAGTTCTTGTTGGATAAAATGAGTCACACCCACTAATCAAACCTTGAAAATGTCTATGAATTTTGGTCCACAAAAATCCAAAACAGCTAACTCAATGGCATACAACTGAAGGCAGCCAGAGCAGGCTAGTACAAGTGAGGAGTTCCAGTGTAGCAGAGCATTAATAGATAAATGCTTTAAAAAAAATCCATGAAATTCACATACATGGGGGTGTTAAGAAACGAAACACAACAATGAGTATTTATGAGATTAAGGTGCAAATGCAATGGTCTTACATAGACATTTGCAGTCATGCTCCTTTAGTGGACTTCTTAATAAGCAATTATGGCACAGAGAACTAATGGCTCTGCTGGACTGAGGCACAGGGAACTAATCTAAGGGGGCGGCGAAAGCCAACACATTCTGGCTGGGCTTATAGATGCCCTCGGGCAGATAGTCTAGTACTTAGCTATGAACCTATGAACCTATAAAACAGAAAATTAAAACTCCAGTACAGTTTTCAGCCTTAAATTTACTGTAGTTGCAGAGGTAGAATGTTAAGCTCTCTTCACAATTACAAAAACAAAAGGAAGGGCTACTTGCCGTATTTATGCAGTCTAGAGCTATTACCAAACCATTTTAAAGAAAGCAAAAACTGCTTTACATCTAATGCGAGACAACAATAAATCTAGCTCTCCCATAGCCTGAAAAAGATGAAGCAGGTATGAGAAAAATGAAAGAATGGAAAACTCACTACAAATTGCAAAAACTGCAAACAAACAGTAAACCATCATTGCATACCTTTAAAAAATATTTGTATAACACTATATAGTCAACATTTCATTTATTTATTTTGATTGATAGCCAGGCTAGTGAAGCTGACTCACACTCCAGGAGCAGTACAGAGGTTCATAACTAAACCAGCAAAAATGAAACACAAGAAAACATATACAGTATATACATATAAACAAATAAGAAATAAGAATGTCAATAAACAATAAAACAGTGGCATACTGTACACTGCATTAGACAGTTTTCATAGGACCTACTATGTTAAAGAGAGAGTGGGTATCATTAAAGATGAAGTATAAAAGAAAAAATGTAATATGTAAATGTTTCACACAGGTAAAATATTACCATACTGAGAAGGCAGTGGGGTGATGTACTACAGAACAGCCTGCATCCAAGAGACAAGCAGAGGTTGCAACAGGATTGTTTGACCAATGACTTTAAGGTATAGGAGGGTGACTCAAGCAGGTCTTGGTCACAGTCTTTTCAGAAGGCTTTATAGTGTTTCTGTAGATTCAGATATATAGCACTGTTACAGATTTTACTTGAGTGCATCACATGGATCCAAGGACGGAGGGGGGTGCATTTTCACATGATGAAAGGTAGTTTGCAGACCTGATAAGTGCTTGAGCACTAAAATAATATATATAGTAAAATACAATTCCCAGCAGTAACACAGTTTTGCATGTTTCAGCACTTTTTGTTTAACTGAGCCTTGAATAAGCACTACATACAAAACATGCAAAATCTGTTGAAAAACACACAACCATAACCTCTTAGCTGTGTCTTTTAATTAGCTAACTTGCACTGTGAAAATTTGAAAATATTTGCTTTTTTTTGGATGAAACCTGTGAGACTACAGTCATGGTACCAAGACAATGTTAAAGAAAAAATAACAATAAAGTACAAAAAGAACAAAAGCGTATATGCATGTATGATCGTGTTCATATTTACATGGGAAATTAATACTCTCCAAGAGGAAAAACTGGATGTGCTGTATTGCATTTAGCAACTAGCTCAGAAACAAATGCATGAATGAACACATTCACAAAATAGATTATGACAATGAAAAACAGATTTTGTCTTCTCTGCCCTACCTTACCCACGTCTTCTGGTTTAATCCATTGGCTACCTTCCCCTTGTTTCCTAATGTTATCATGAAACAATTACATTCAATAAGCTTGTGAATTCAAACTACTATAAGCCAGAACAGACAAAACCTTATACTGCTGCATTTAATTATATAAACATATCCATCTGTTGTTGGCCTAGTGAACCAGTTCTCATGGACTCCATCCCTATGCAAACTGAAGACAGTATGAGTCAGATGTGTGTGTGTGTGTGTGTGTGTGTGTGTGTGTGTGCAAACTGAAGACTCATTATGAGTTAGATACTGTGTGTGTGTGTGTGTGTGTGTGTGTGTGTGTGTGTGTGTGTGTGTGTGTGTGTGTGTGTGTGTGTGTGTAAACTGAAGACTCATTATGAGTTAGATACTGTGTGTGTGTGTGTGTGTGTGTGTGTGTGTGTGTGTGTGTGTGTGTGCATGTGTGTAAACTGAAGACTCATTATGAGTTAGATACTGTGTGTGTGTGTGTGTGTGTGTGTAAACTGAAGACTCATTATGAGTTAGATACTGTGTGTGTGTGTGTGTGTGCATTAGGGAGGGACTGGCTTTCTCCTACATTACTATCCTCTAATCTTTTTACCTTCAGCCATATATGAAGTCTATATTTGAAAGACAGATATACCAGACTGTCTCAGTGAACAGATCAGTGTTTTATTACATCCAAAAACATACCTGAACAAATATTCATGTTCTAATAATTTCCAAAGCTATGTGTTACAGAGACCACTCATTTCATTTCTGACAGCAGTTCACAATTTGTATTCCCTGGCCGAGCAGCAAAGGTTTCCAGTCAGTTGTGTTTCCATCGTCTGATTCCATGGGATGGGTTGGGAATAGTTCTGTTTATTCTGTACTTTCATATGTGCAAAGCTACTGGGAATATGATATTTCTCACTATCTGAGTAATGTTATCACATCAAACAAGACGTCACACTAAGGAATGAAGAAAAAAATCAAAGAAGTTTGGGGCCTTTGTGGGTTACCATAGCAGGCAATCATTTGAAGGGGTCACCCAAGGCCTTGTTGCCATAGACTGCTATATTTGTATTAAAACAATAGATGCATTAATCATCTACCAGTATTTAAAACTGTGACAGTTGTAAAGCAGAATATGTCCTTCTGATCCATGCTTATCAGCTCCTTAGGATGAAGACATACCTTCTTACATATCCACAATGACAACATGGGAAAAGAGAAATTCTTTTGGCTACAGGAATATTAAAACAGATAGCATATTAACATGGGCAGTTTGCTTTTACAGCTCCCGAAGAAGTCTAGGAGCAGCACAAGTATCAATGTGTGACTACTGATCTGATCATTCAATAACTTTATACCTGACCAGACATTAAGTATTCATAGATGAGCCTTGACTGGCACAGGTAACAAGCATCTTCCTGTTACATTAGCAGTTCAGATGTCTGGGTGTCCCTGATCACCATATTTAGATATCAGTGGGGGTTCCCAATGGCATGTGTATGTACCTGCAGGGGATTCACAACTTGCGTGTATAATTATATATGATTGACCAAGATTGCAATGCACAAGTATAGGCAGTTAATCTGTAGGTAACTCATGACAGGCAGACACAGTACTATACTGATGTCAAGTTCACCAGTACACTACTGTGACAGGCAGACACAGTACTATACTGATGTCAAGTTCACCAATACACTACTGTGACAGGCAGACACAGTACTATACTGATGTCAAATTCACCAGTACACTACTGTGACAGGCAAACACAGTACTGTACTTATGTCAAGCTCACCAGTACACTACTGTGACAGGCAGACACAGTACTATACTGATGTCAAGTTCACCAGTACACTACTGTGACAGGCAAACACAGTACTGTACTTATGTCAAGCTCACCAGTACACTACTGTGACAGGCAGACACAGTACTATACTGATGTCAAGTTCACCAGTACACTACTGTGACAGGCAGAGAGATTACTGTACTGGTGAGCTTGACATCCATATTCATCACTTATCTCTGCAAAAGCAACAGCCATCCATAGGTCACATATAACCTACTAGTATGATATACGTTTCATGGTGATCCATGAATTGCATACAAGCAGTGTATCTCTAGGTGATCCCTGACTTATGCTCACATTTGTAGGTGGCCTTCCTCTGTCATGTACCAATATATGACATGTACTGATCTGTAACCACCCAAGAGCTCTCAAAAGCATAGAAATGTCATTGATGTACAGAACAGCAGATGCTGTTGAAGTGGAGACCACTGGGAGATCACTGGCTCCACACCTCTGATGTGGTACACTAATCCCAAGGAAGCCAAACAGTGAAAAACAAGTATAGTCAATAGCTAACATGATGATAGTGAAATGCTGCTGCTGAGGTAAATGTACACAACATAACTACAGAATTCTGGGAACCAAACTATAACATAACCCTCTTCCCTCCTTTGTTGCACTGCACAGAGGCTGACTTAGACACTGCAAGGAGGGACCATTTTAAGCAAGTCTGAATTATATTACTTACAGATGAAGCCTGTATTTGTTAATTGCTTACCTATAGTACAATATATTACTACTGTTATAAACACTGATTTGTTTTTTGCAGCAGAAATAACACATAAATAATAATGCTATACCTTCAGCTGAATAATGTTATCATATCAAATTATTCATTTTATATTGCTGCTACCTTTGGACAATGCACAAACTGGAACACAATTTCTGCACGTACGGCAGGGTGCAAAGGCCAAATACCAAATCCAAAAAACAGCATAAATGGCCAGCACTCCAGTAGCAGGACTGAATCCATGTTTATTCATTAAGCAGCCCAACAGATGGCCTCCATGCATTTTGTGGAGGTACTACTTGCTTTTTATGAATGAAGTGTCTCTCGTTCTATAACTCAAATTACCAAAATGTGCAATGAGGTTAAATTATTTGATGATTAGCCTGTTTTCCAGAAATTGTTCATAAACTAAACAAGGATCTTATAGAAACTGAGAAACAACTTTAAGGCAGAAAAATTCACAATTTTAATAGGGATCTTAGAGATTATGATTTAGGAAACTATTTGGCCAACAGAAAAGTATAACATTTTCTAATAAGGATCAGGGACGTACCCCCAACTAAAAGAAAAGGAAAAAATTAATTCTCAAAATGACTATGAGTGTTAGTGAAGCCCCTGGGGAAGATCCCTCTTCTCTAACCTATACTGTAAATGAACATAGGCAGGGGTCACCAGCTTCTAAAAAGTGAAGTCTGGTTAACCCTTTAGGACTAGATGAAGGGGTGGCAGAAAACATAAATCGGGCTTCCACACTGGAAACACTGTTGCACCTGTTGGTATCACAATAAATGCTGTTTGTAATATACACAGTATATCCTCTGTGCCATTACCTGATGTGGAAATACAGTTATTGAACAAAGGATTAAACTTTATTCCTGGAATGTTTGTCTCTGAAGATGTTTTTCCTAATGATGTGTTCTCATTTTGCAGATTATTAAACTTATGGTTACATTTTAGGTGCTAATAATTACTTTAATGACCATGATTCTCAAACTGAATTTAGATTTAACAAGTCTAAATTTATTCCACCTATGAACAAGCATGTGGCCACCTTCCAACAATGTGTTCTTAAAGACTTAGACTTTGGTTTTCGATCCAGTACAGGCATTCTTCCAAATAATTTATCTAAACTGGAACTTCAATCTTTAACAAATCTTCAGAATAATACTAGTTTGGGTATTGTTCCAGTTGATAAAGGAGGGTCTGTAGTTATACTGGATTGGTCCATGTATTTAGCGGAGGGCCAGAGGCAATTATCAGATTGCCGGTTTTACGCCAAGATGTCCATAAACCCTACTGACTAGATTGGACTGCCCAAAATACAAAATAAAAAATACTGTTCTTCATTATGGACAGGATAATTATGACAAACTTTAGTGGGGACTTAGACACACAACTTGAGGTCAAAGAACTAACTTGACAACTCAGACTTAATGCAGCTGCTGCTCCAGGCATTAATGAAGCAGTTTCTCTTTCCTAGTGTTTTAAAGATAAAAGCAGCTTTACCTTGATTTTTTTACTTCAATTTTAACACATTTTTCAGTGTACAACAGTGTATGTGATTGATTTAGCTGTATTTCATTATTTAGTCTGTTTAACATTGCTAGATGTTTCAGGACTGGTTCTTTAAGAAATTGCACTTGGTAGTTTGGTGACATCATAATTTATTCTTCTAATTCAAATATGGTTCCGCACCACAAAGGTGGTGCCACAACGGACCCCAGAAACTATCGCCCTATAAGCCTGACTAGCCTGGTCTGCAAAGCTATGGAGCGTATCATCATGGAAATTATAAACAAAGACACTGGGAACCTCCAGACACTGGATCCTACCCAATTCGGCTTTGTTAAGGGCAGATCTTGCCTCTTGAACCTGGTCGACTTCTTTGAAACAGTTACCAAAGCCATAGATGAAGGGAAGGTAGTCCACACAGCCTACCTGGACCTCGCAAAAGCCTTCAACACAATACCCTAATGAACCTATGAACCCTACTCGGGCATTATAAATAAGCTCACCAGCTTAAATATCAACCCCTATGTCACAAGATGGGTTGCAAACTGGCTCAGGGATAGAACCCACATGGTCAGAATAGCAGGTGCCATGTCAGACTCTAAACCAGTTACAAGTGGTGTCCCACAAGGCTCAGTCCTGGGACCTCTCTTGTTCGGTATATATTTCTCTGAGGTACAGGCTAACACGGGTGGACTATGGCTGACCAAGTTCACAGATGACTGCAAACTGGGTGCCATAATTGACTCTCCAGCTGACACAAGCATCTTCCAAAAGGGTCTCACAGAGATGGATAACTGGTGCCAGAGCCTTTGGGAAAAACAAAGTAACCACAAATTACCACATAGGTGGTAATCCATTAAGTACGGAAGAAGTAATTAGGGACTTGGGGACCCAAGTAGATAGCAATCTCTCCTTTGACAATCACGTTGCCAAACTGGTTAGAAAGACCTTCTATATAGCCCACCTTATCACAAAAGGGTTCACATATAGATCAAGAGAGGTCATTGTGCCCCTCTACTCACCACTTATCAGGCCCATAATTGAATACAATGCCCCATTTGGGATGTACCTTACCCGACACCTGCAGCAACTGGAAAGACCCCAAAAGTACCTCACCAAGAGGATCAAGGGGCTCAAACAGATGCCCTAATGCAGTTCGGATAAAGAAACTCCAGCGCTACTCAGTGGCGATCTGTGTCTGACGTATAAAGCCATGTCCAACACAGAATTAATGGACATGCTTCACCTCAGGTAATCCAAATCCCTTAGAGCTACATGCTCCAGGGACTTGAACCTCAGCACAGAAATAAATAGGACATGCTGGAGGGACAGATTCATATCCCAGAGGCTCCCCTCACTCTGGAACAAAATCCCAATCCATGTTAGGCAGAGCCCCTCACTGACCCTCTTCAAGAGAAATCTTGACGAGTGTATGGGAGATCGTAAGTTTACCCCTGGGATCTCTTCTGTGTCCCTGCTTGACAGAGGTACAGTAAACTAACCTTAAAAGGGTTACCTTCTGTGACCTACTATACAGAGGCACACTCAACTAATCTAAAAGGGTGGTGAAAGCCAAACACACTCTGGCTAGGCTTATAAATGCCCTAGGGCAGATAGCCTAGTATCAACCTATGAACCTATAACTGGATTAATTGTTTGTATTACATTTTTTTTAATGGCAGACTGTTACTCTGATGAAGTCTTCACGTTTGTACGACAAAAGCACTCAGTCTGTGGTTTTATTAGTGCAATGAAGTTTGTTGTAGAGAGTCTGTCCCACTTTTTTATTTTTTATATCACAAAGGTTTTTTTTTTTTCATTCATTATCTAATGACAAGACACTACAGGCATTTGACTGACTTCGTGATGTTGCAACTTGCAGCTTTTTTTTTTTTGTTTGTTTTGAGATTATTTAATGGTTGTAAACGACTCTGAAATTTTTTTCCAAATAAGTTTTATTGTATTCACACAGTAGATGCAAACAGGATAACATGCTATAAAGATAACATACTTTAGGTAAAATAACAAGGATTAATTCAATCATGAAAGATGTACAACAAACCTAAAACCAGACAACTATATATAATATATACAATAAGTGCTGCTGAGACAATTTAGAATGAAACTAATTAAAATTATGAAAATGTAAACAAAGAGGTCTATAAAATATTAATTTACAAGGACCTAATTTGCAAGTATGAGCAAATTAGTTAGAACAAGTACTCTCTAGTCTGAAATTTACTGATAGGCCAGAGGGATGGCATAAAAGGTTAAAATGCAGGACTCAATACAATGTTAAGGAAGGGGTAACTGATGCTGGGTTGTAATGGTAGGCCTGGATGCTGAGATGACAGTTATAACATTATTGCAAGGCTAAGTAAAGTGGCAGGTCTGACAAAATGAGTTCTTGATGGTTAAAATGGAGTATGCGTGAGGTTAATGGATTGCTATTCTAAATATGACAGACTTTTAAATGGGGTTCCTATAGGCAGTGGTTTGTATGGAAAGTGTGGAGGATTATTTTCCTTGAATGCTTCTTCCTAAAGCAGCTGAACATGATCTGATGTTGACAGAACAGAGAAACAGCAAATTAAACGAAGCAGGGAAGAATATACAACTTTATTTTCTCCCCTCTCTCTTCTAATTTAATTGTATTAATTTAACAAGGTAAGTAAACTAATCTTTCTCTGACACTTTTCTACACTGAAATGGTGCGAGGGTAAGAGTAAATAAATACACAAACATACATGCACACACACAATTTGTACCAATAGGCATTTTAAATAGGAAACTGGAAACCTGTAGTATCTGGAGAAACACATACAGACAGAGACAGCATAAACAGACTTCACAGAGACAGTGCGTGATCAGGAATGAACCTTAGACCTGCTGCTTTGAGGTGGAGAGCTTAAACATTGAACCACCATGTTGCATTTATGTGCCTATACAAACAGTCCAGGACCCTGTTCAAATCCTAGTCCATCCTGCTTGTAATATCCATCCTTTCCATCTGTGCAGGCTCCATTTGTTATGGCAGTCAGGGTCTTTGTTGCTCAGTTGTTATTTGAAATGCCAGGTTTAGTAGTCTGTGCAAGTATTCTGCTAATCAATAAGGAAAAAAATATTTGGAGATGATCAGCTGAATGTCTCTATCCTTTACTTTATGTTTTATCGTTACATTCTTCGGTCCTTCCTCCACACACTGTGTGCACACTCTCCCGTTTTCATTCTTAAGTGCCTTTATCTCCTATTGGACATTTGGTTCGGTAGCAGCTTGTATGTCTCTTTTGAATGGCTTAATCTTAAGAAAACAGTACTGAAAAACTGCTCCAGGAAAACAACACAGCCAACATCTTTACATTGGCTTTGCAAGCATATCACAGAGAGCATGAAAACGGCGCAGACAAGCAAAAATGAAATGGATAACTGTAACTCCGAAGGAAGTTATGGTTCCTTCCCTAACTATGTGGGCACAATTTAAAATATTGCTTTCAGCAGAATTTCACTAGTATTGCCATAAATTACTGGGCTGTGAAGCCCAATAACATTGCACTGGAAAATTCCTTTCATTCTGTAGCACTTGGCTACTTACCACCACAGTGCCTTGGTCCAATAACAGAATCCGCAGCCAAACCACACTAGTAAAATGAACTCCATTTCACAAACTGCAACAGCTTTTGCTGATATGAATGCAATTAATCTGTCATTTTAAAACTAGGATTCTTGCAAATCCCATAATTTTGCATCTGAGCTAGTAGAAACGCATACTGTCTTCATATGTTGCTCTACAACATGCTAAAAACATATCCATTTCCAAGTTTGCCAAATTCCTGAGGATGTGTTTGACCACTACTATCAGCATCACACTAAGGAGAACCACTGATTGCTTCTGTGGCTGACATGATTTGATAAACTGCAACTCCTGTTTATCTTTCTAATTACAAAAAAAAAAAAATGCATAAACATACCATGTCAGAAGTAAACATTACATAAGAATTATGTCTTGATATAAAGATTAAGTATAAAATTTTTAAATTAGAGTGACCCACAAAGCACATCATTGTTGTGTGTACTTTCAGCAATAACCCCGGACATGCAATGTTAATAGCTATGAGGAAACATGACAGATTTTTACCAATCATACCTACTGTATAGCTCCTGATAATTCCAGACAAGCTACTTCCGAAGTCTTGGTAATGTGTCACATGAGAACAGCAGAAATGAAATTCATTGTCCTGAGTTTCATATTGTGGTTACGGATGTAGCTCTCTTCATGGACTTAGGGTTCTTAACTGTAGTGGATGCAAGGCAGTTTAGCTCAGAGGGTTAAGGCTATGAGCTGTTAATCAGCTTCAGCCTGCAGTTCTAGGTAAGGTTTCTTCAGTTTCCACTGGCAAATAGCGCCAGTGACCTCTCAACTGTACAGATGTTTGCCTCATATTTTTGGTCTGTTCCATATAAAAACTGTATTTTTTGACAAATCACTGGGATGATCTAAAGATTAAAGTCACTAAATAATGACATGCATTTGAGTTTCAGACTTCATATTCTTCAGAAAATGCTTGCTAACAGAAATCCTGTTATTCTAACAACTTTCTAAGTTTATAAGAACAATATTTAAAATGTGTCCCTATTTTTGGGCCTTTGACCATACATCTTTTCAGGCTCTGTCCAGATTTCTTGCTCTAAGAGGTTGAGAAGTATAAAGTCTGTGCCACTCTGTGCAAGCCAGTTAGCCAGGCAATGCAACTAGATTTTCCTTGAAAAGGTACCCTTTTATCATGTGACTGTACCTCAGTAACAGTTTCCTAATCAAATATTGATGTCCTAAACAAGTAGTTAGTGATAGCAGTAAAAGGTTTACATCAGTAAAACAATTTAAAACACTCATGAAGCAAAAACATCAGTAACATTTCATGTGAGCTAAAAATTGCCCACCATGAATGTGCTAGCTGAAAAAAATTGTGTAACCATTCATGAAGGATGTAAAAACATGAGACTCATTGTTAAACCCATGCAAAACAATACAGAACATTTTCTTTTAACTTACCACAATGTCAAACATGCAACCATTAAATACTTCATCAGCAATGCTATTACTTAACAGGAATTTATGTTCCACACATCAAATTTATTGAAACCAGATGTGTATAAATAAATGAAAATGTACAATTTCAACATATAAGCAATACCATTGAGAAGCTCTGACACAAGGCAACAGATTTTAAAAAGACCCTACAGAATAAATGATAACCAAGTTAAACTGTATGTAGAATTGGGACATGAAGAGCACCTCCAGATCAAATAAGGAGGGCTCAAAACAAGGTGAAACAGAACCAAATAAGACACCCAAAAATTAAATGGCATCATGGAAATGATTATCACGTTCCATTTAACCTTAAACACCATAACAGGTAATCAAAGCAATACCTTAAGACGCATGGTTCACTGTCCATTTTTGTAGAAAAAAAGGAATAAATGCTCACAAGAGACCCAAAGGAAAATGACAAACCAGTTTCATACCCCAAGGGAAACCACAGACCAGACCTTTCAGAGCTAGCTAGGTTCATAGCTAATTATGGGGCTTGTAGCTCAGGGTATCATTGAGGAACCTCACACAGATTCCCAGCTGTCCACAAGCACCGCCTGTTTTAAGTGACTTTCTCAAGGCCAGACAGTCAAGAACTGATGGCTGAGGGAATCAAACCCTGCACCACAAAACTACAGCTCACAGCCTTAATTAACCATCTTCAGCAATTGCAAGACTAAAGAAGTATGATTAACAGGATTTACTGCACTACTAGCAGCGATTATCATTCTGATATTACACTATCCCAAACATAAGACATCTCCAATGGGTTTATTTAGCTCATTGTCTGAAGTTCAACATGATCACAGAGCTGCTGCTGTCCTGAGAACAGATCCCCTCCGAAGCTAAAAGCAAAGATGGGCCTAGAAAACATGAGAAAGTTTTAAAGTGTTTCTAAAATGGATATTGCAAACCAATATTGCAAGTGCTATGATATTTGTGCATTATCATTTGAGAAACAATGCTTAGTGTGATAATACCTTAGGCTTGAGGATGTCGAATAGGAAGCAACGGAGACATTTCCCAGCTATTACATTTACATTTCTGGATGAAAATATAATAAAGCATATAACTGTAATTAATCTGCCTTTTTTAATGGTTAAATTTTTTTCCCTAGGCAAGAAAAGTAAAAGGGAAGAAACAAAATATAGATGCATAGCTTTGTTTCTGCATATTTATTAAGTTTTGAAGGACATTAAGCTCTGATATGAAAGACAATTTTTTTCTTATATTCAAACATCTGTACAGTACTCAGGTCCAACAATCACTCTAACTAGTTAGAATTATGCTTTGTGTTACTAAAGTGGTCAGACGGAGCCTGACATACAATATAATACTGTTTTCTGTCGTAGTTTTCTATTACATGCAACGTTCTCATTCTTACTCAAAATGGGAGTACTTTGAATTCTTGCTTAAGAGAATGTATATTTTTCAGTGGGTCACTTAAATGTGCGCTAGCACAAAAACAGACAGAGACTGGCCCTTTTTGTATCATTTTCAAATCTGTAGTAAAATTATTAAAAGTAATGCACGATCCCCACACATTAAAGCAAAACATAAATGCACAGTCAGCCAGAAATGTCGATTTTACTAAGCTGCAAACCTAAGCTTCTTACATAACTGTAACTGAAGTGACTACATCTGCAGTTACAATGATATTTGTTCCACAACCATAAAGATGAGGGGATGAAGGAGGAAGCTTCCCCAGACACAAGCTGTTGGGGGGAGGGTGAATGCCAGCTTCTGGTGGCCCTTTATGAAGGGGTGAGGATATGGTGTGTATCATGACTTAAACTGTAGCAGGTTTCAAATCTGAGAACACTTTTTTTGCTCATCAACCTTGTGCTGAGGGGTGTGTCAGTTTAGGGAAATGCATAGGTTACCAGATAACTTAGTCATGTTCCTGATTTAATTCACAGAGGATTTGTTTTATGACTGTAGTACAGACCTGGGCACTGTACGGCCCCCTGGCCACATCCGGCCCTTTGACCGTCCCTGACTGGTCCATGAGAAGTCAGACAAAACACTTGCTGACTGCAACAACTTGCACTGTTTTTTTTTTCTGGAATATTTGGAAATGAAACTGATTCTCCAATAGTCTAGAAAACACTGTGTAAACTCTGGTATTCTGTTTCAGGGGGAAAAAATAGATTATCGGAGTTTGTTAAGTCGGCAGATTTACTATGCTTTTTTTTTTTTTTTTTTATACAGAAAAGCATAGTAAATCAACAGAATGAAGACATCAGGAATTGAAAAAGAGTGGAAGAAGTGAGTAAATCGGTGGGGTTATGGAAGGAGCGAGGGGTGTATCATTGGTCTGGTTTTAGTAGCAGTGAAATTTAAAGAAAAATAAATAAAAATCTTGATACTGGAAAAGCAAAATGCACATTCATCTGACATGCTAAATACCCAACCAGGTGATAGGGGAGGTGAGACAGAATGGATATATTGCCTCCAGAAGTCTCTAAAAAGGCTTCTGATTGGGCAGAGAAAAACACTTCATATGTTTTGGTAGAGCATGCATGCTATAATTTAGTCCAGGGATTGTTATTCCAAAGGATTTTTTGTGCACTTTATTGGGACATTAAGTCGTATATTAATTATAATAAAATGATATATAGGGATGCACACGTTCCTTGGACAGACAAGAGCAGATTAAAAGTAAGTGTGGGATATTTTATCAACTGGTAGCCCTCAGAAAATGTCAGCACACATTAAAAAAAGAAAGACTGATAAACAATGTTAAGTATTTAACAAGCTGTGGACATCTAAGCATTTATTTACTAAAGCCAAAGGTGAAGCCATGTACTTAGTTTGTGGAGAACAGATTGCTGTGTTTATGATTACAATTTGAATCACCATTATGAAGCTAAACATGCAGAAAAATATAACAATTTGACTGATGCATTGTGGACATGGACTTCTGAAGCTTTGCTAGCTAAGCTGGAAAAGCAACAAGGACTTTTTACCAAGCTTTACACATCCAGTGATGGAGCAATCAAGACCAGCTTTGTGATATCCCACAAAATTGCAAAAAAATGTAAGCCATTCTCTCATGGGGGGTTCATCAAAGAATGTTTTGTGGATGCTGCTGCGCTAATATGCCCTGAGAAAAAAGAAGCATTTGAGAATGTGCCCCTCTCCAGGCAAACTGTAACAAGAAGGATCGAGGACACTGCAGGAAATCTGGAGCTTCAGCTGCAAAACAAAGCGGACAATTTTGACTTTTTCTCCTTGGCTCTGGAGGAGAGCTGTGATGTCTGCACCACAGCCCAGTTAACTCATCATTGCATGTGGGATAACAAAAGACTGAGATTACAGGGGAACTGGCAGCAATGCAGACAATGAAAGGGACAATGACAGACAGCGATTTGTTCATGGAGGTAAATACATGCTTGTACAAGCCCAGACTGAAACGGGGCAAAATGTCAGGTGTTTCAACCAATGGTTGTCAAAATAGGACAGGAAAAAATGTCGGACTTTTGAAGCAGATGCAAGATAAAGTGACTGAAATGACCCCAGAGCAGAAATTGGCATTTTTTCATTGTATTATACATCAGGAGGTGTTGTGTCAGTCTGTGTTAAAAAAGAACCATGTTATTTATGATGTAACTAAAATAGTCAACTTCATCAGGGCAAAAGCATTGTGTCACAGACAGTTTGTTGCACTTTTGGAGGAACATGAAACTGAACGTGGTGACATATGCTACCACACAGCTGTCAGATGGCTCAGCCTGGGCAAAGTGCTTAAAAGAGTATGGGACCTGAGAACAGAGATGCAAGAGTTTTGTGAGAAGAAAGGGAAGGACACCCCGCAAATCTCAGATGCTGACTGGCTGGCAGATCTTGCATTGATGCTATGTGACTGTACTAATGAATGAACTAAATACCAAACTGCAAGGCAAGGGCCTCTTTCCACATGAGATATACAGCCTGGTGAAGGCTTTCATGAGAAAATTGCAATTTCTTTCAAGCCGTTTGGAGAGCAAAATTCTCACCAGCATGGCACACAGAAAGAAGCCATACC
Source organism: Protopterus annectens (assembly GCF_019279795.1). Classification (NCBI taxonomy): domain Eukaryota; kingdom Metazoa; phylum Chordata; order Ceratodontiformes; family Protopteridae; genus Protopterus; species Protopterus annectens. Next base: position 308,754,536 of record NC_056733.1, on the reverse strand, counting down.
ATGAGGTACTCGTCCGTGTTAGGAGCACTGCATGGTGAGTTTACAAGGTAAATTGAAGACTTCAAAACACTTAAGAGTGAAATGCACATGATTTCTTCTCCTTTCGTTTACATTGTGGATAACGCACCCAGTGATGTTCAGCTCAAACTCATTGACCTGCAGTCTGATACGCTACTGGTCGTGCACTTTAAGTCAGTATCACTGCGGGATTTGTATTCTTCTCTCAAAGCTGAAAACTTTCCACACATGAGGAGGCATGCTCAAAATATGTCGATTCTCTTTGGCTCTACCTACATATGTGAACATTCTCAGCAATGGACTTTAACAAATCCAGATACAGATCCTCTCTCACAGATGATCACCTGTCAGCTGTCATCTGCATATCCACCTCAGATATTCAACCTGACTTCAGTACACGTGTTCAAGCACAAGACGAACTACATTTCTCACAATGACTAAAAAACTGAAAAACAGCAAATTAAGTAATTAGGCTAGAAAAAATTGCAAAAGCACTTATTACTTTTTTGTATAAAGTTAATTTAATGCTGATCTTTGAAATACTGCAAAAATATGCACATTTTCAAAATTGCTTTTGTGAATGCTGATTAAATGTTGATTACATTTTGATCTAATGTTGGTGTTTTTACTATGCCTGTTTCACATTTTCATAGCCTAATCATAACATCTACCAATAGCAGCTAATCAAAACCATACAATGTACTGCTTTTTATAGAGAGATAAAATTAATGTGGAGCAGAACTGAGATCAGCCTATTGGTCCGGCCCTCCAAAACAGTTCCAGTTTGTCATGTAGCCCCTTGGGAAAATTAATTGCCCACCCCTGCTCTAGTAGAAGAAAAAAAAAAAGATTTGGCTGCAAGCAACTTGTTATGCCAACTTCTTGATTCAAAATCCTAAAATGCAAATGACAGAAAGTGACATGACATTTCATAGAACAGCATGGTGGATCTGAAGAAGTTGAACAGCATATGAATATCACACTAAAAGAAAAGTTATGCTATATAACATTGATGGAAAGAACTAGATGAGGAAGATTTGAGGATAAGCCATGACATGCTGACATAGGGAAATGTAGCCCTGCCTGGCATTCCCGAAATATATGTGGTCTATTACAAGAAATACATGTGGTGTATGCTGTAATGAGAATATTGGTCAAAAATAGATGCAGTGATGCTAAATTTTCTATGCTCAGTTGCTAAGATCCAGATTTGCTTCACTGAAGGAATCTTACTTCTCTTATGCAGATAAATGGAAAACATCACATATGTGGGATACAAAACACTCCTCCTTGCATGGGGGGATGTGAAGGGCTCCCCTATCCTACCCCACCATCAGCACTTAAACGTATGTGTGGATTCACAGGAACCTATCACTGTCAATGAATGACAAAGTAGGTTTGTTTGGATCTATGTTTTTTGTTTCGTTGGCTGTGGGATGATGGAGGAGTAAGCGTGCATATGTTGCCATTGTGTTGACAGAACTGAGTATATTTTGTACTGAGACAGGGTGACAGTGGGGGTGAAAAAACTGGTTCTTTACCCCATTGTTGAGATCTCTTGGGAGTTAGCATATTTAGAGGTGCAGGGGGCCTGCCTCCTCCCCTCAATAACACTTTGCTGTTCTGTTTGGTTGAGTTTGCTGGAGTAAGTTTGACTGGTTTTGATTTCTACACTGAATCTTGATGAAACAGTTCACTGATGACCCAGTGTAAATCCACTTCATCATAGATGTTTGATTTTGTAAAGTGCAGTTTTGCTAATTGGTTGTGCCAAAGGAACACTTAATGAATACGTAGTCAATAGATGGTGTTGTAATCACTATGCGCTGACAGCATTTAAAAAATATACAACAATAGAAATATCATGCATAAATAAATCCTCATGACAAGTTTTATATGCAAAGAGGCTGAGAGGGACAGCATATAGGCCACAAAGTATTATAATTTCTGAGGAAATGACAGAAGATTTACTGGTGTTATGCTGCAAAATGCTGGTAACACCTTGGTAGCCTCTACAACATATTTTATGGTCAAAAATATAAATGCATTGTTTAAAATGTCTGCATGTGTGAAGCTGTAGGGTCTTCTTTTATACCAACATTTTTTTCACATTCTGGTACAAGACTTCCCCTTCAGTTGATTCAGTCTCTGTCCCACACTCTTTCTTCAGTAATGACTACCCTTGATCTCTCTCTCTCACTCACTCACTCCTAAACACCACTTACTGTGCCCTCCAATAGACACGATGTATCTTAACTTCTGCTTTCCTAAACTGTTAAACATTTTGTCATTCTCTCCTTTCTCTGTCATTCACAGGACACTCCAGATATTAGTTATTTGAATCGGCTTAGCTTTTTGTTATTTGTCGACTCTCGGACCTCCCCTTCAGGCGTTCTCATGTTTGGCACTTGAACTGCTACACACATTACACTTATAAGCACTCCCCCATTTATGCCATTCTACCATAAAGTATTATACATTTTTAAAGTTATCCTCAAAACACACTATTTTATACTTTACCATACTAATGCAATACAACTCTATTATACAGAAACTATCTCTTTAAGATTAAGATGAGCGCATATTTGAATGATCTCATAAAACGTACTACAACTGCTGTTCCACTATTCAGATTCTACACAGAACACTGACTGTTACTTCTGTTTTGAGCTTTTTATGATTCAGTCAGCACTGTGGAAACTGCCAGTACTGCAATTTTGCATGACTCATACAGAAAACATTCACTAATTTTGATGGCCCTTTGTAGCACATTCTGCCTTGCTGTCTATCAGTAAACATGGCCCTTTGTAGCACATTCTGCCTTGCTGTCCATCAGTAAACACCTGCTGCTTTAAATTAAAACTGTTTGATTCCAAATTAGATCATATGCAGCAAACATGCTTTGTATCTGGACCTCCTCATAGGATAGAACAGCAAATTGGAAGTGGGGGGCCTAAGGGTATCTGCTTCTGAAGAACTTCCAGGAAACTCGGCTGTCAATCTTCAGGGTCTGCACTTCTGATTAGAGCTAGCTAAAAGCCACATATATCTGATCTGCTGCTATGACATGACCTTCCATAATAGCCACCCATAAACAAAAATAAAACAATTATTCTGGTGCTTTATAGTAAGCTTCAAAAGCTTGCTGGTGATCAGGAATGGGAATTAGGTGTAAGATATTTCAGGATCTTGGGAAACTGTTGTATTCAGCTAGTTATTATCATGTCCTGCTGTAGATAAACCTTCATTGTATATGTTGTTTTATCTAGGCAATGCCTTTAATGTTGTAAATTATCAGACACAAGGTCAAAAAACAAGCTGACTTAACTAAAAATCAGAGTTATCATCACAAGTGTAATGATAGGAATTAAAATGCATATAGCTTGCATGTGCGAGTTGCTTAAAAAACAGCCAAATAAAGTTATTTTTCAGACACTCGCTGTCAGTATTCCTATAACCTCCATTTTAGGTGGTAGAAATCGAAATCTTGTAACCTTGCTGAAGGGCACAAATACTACAGGCACCTTTTACAGACAGTTATTTTGCTAAAAGCTGACAAATTCTGTAAAAGCATCCTTATTTACACAGAAAGATTTAAAAAAAAAAAAGAATGGAGTCCACATTCTTTCATTTCTGGTTGTCAGCTCCAAAGAGTGATAAGAAGCAATATCACCACTCAAAGCACGGGCACAGCAACAAAAAGTGTGATGGGTTTGAGAGATAACATGAGACTGAGTCTTCTCTAACCCAACCATACAGAGAGAAAAATGAGGCTCTATAGTCTTTGTTACTGACAGGGAACCATTGGTAAGCTTTATCATGTCTCACAATACTAAGACCCAGGCTCAAACTACAAACCATCAGACTTGAACACCTGAATTAGTTTAATCTCTACTGCTCTTTATTCCAGAGGTATTAAATAAATGTCCTCAAAGATCCATAACTGACATGTCATGAGAATGGATGGGGAACCTATTACTAAAATAAACATCGATAAGAGGAAAAAGTGACAAACACATTACGCAGCCCCTTCTAAGATTATGGAATATGCTTCTTAAGATAAAAGATGTTCCGATCAGACGTTAAACTGCATTCCCATCTGCTTAAATTGGTGGTAGCTCAGGTTAACATAAAAGATCCAAATGCACTCATCAAAAAGAGTAAGAGGAGTTCTCCAATGCGCTGGCCAAATCTCCCCTAGTAGTATAAATACCACCTTGGGTCTCCACTGAAAGAAGACTACTAACCTAGTGGGACTAATCTGCTCAACAAAGGATGGATGGATAAATAAAAAAGACAGACAGAAATAAGAATACGTTACTTGATAAGTTCCTTCAAAAATAAGCGTGATACACGTATTAGAAGTAGAAAATACCAACATGCGGTTATACAGTCAAGCTTAAGCTTGACAAACAATTACAAAATTATGGGATTTTTTTACACAAGTAAATTCCATATAGATGCACAGGTTCAAAAATGGTATCACCTTCAAACATGTGTGCCACAGCAAATGAGCTAGCTGTGCGTCTGACTAGGTAAATGTAGTAAATAAAATATACGTTAAAAAGGAAAGAAACCAGCAAGTGGGCTAAATAAAAAGCAAGTTAAGGAATAGTCACGAATATAATGAAAGAAAGAAAAGAAAGTAGAATATTCAGAGAGAAAAGAAATATATGATTGCTCACACACATACACACACACACACACACACACACCACTGATGATGAATATCACATCTCCTTCAGTAAAAAGTGCAATAGCTGTCCATCTTCATAAGGGAGGACCTTAAGCAGATTCTGGAAACTACAGATCCGTTAGTCTGACTAGTCTTATTTGCAAAGTCATGAAAAGAATTATCATGGAAATTATCAACAATGGCACAAGAGACTACCAGACATTGGATCCATCTGAGTTTGGCTTTCTCAAAGGAAGTCATGCCTATTGAATCTGGTGGACTTCTTTGTAATGGTCACTAAGGCAACAGATGAGGGAAAAACAGTGTATGCTGCCTATCAAGACATGGCTAAAGCATTTCATATAATATCCCACTTGAGCATTGTCAACAATTATGGAACTAGATATAAACCCCTTTATACCATGCTGGATAGCCAGCTGGCTCGTGGATATGACCCAGGGGGTTAGAATCTGTGAGGTCACTTCCACAAAGAAGCTGGTCACTAGCAGACTACCCCAGAGCACTGTCCTAGGTTCACGCCTCTTTGGTATTTATTTCTCTGATATCAAAGCCATTGTCAAAGGCCTTTAGCTAACCAAGTACTCAGATGATTGCAAACTGGGAGCAGTCATTGAATCCCTCCAAGATAAAAACACCCTTCAGGAAGGTCTTATACAAACAAACGCTTGGTGCCAAAGCCATGGCTTAAAACTCAATATCAAGAAATGCATTATAGTACCTTATGGGAAGCCTGCCACCCTAGGTAACTATGACATCAATAAAACACCCTTAAAAGTTGATTCTCTAGTCAGGGAACTGGGAACTCATGTAGAAAAGGTAGATAGGTAACCTAGCCTACAACCAACAAGTGTTGAAGTTAGTAAGAAAATCCTTCTATGTTGCTCAGCTTATGAGCAAGTGTGTGGTATCTAGGTCCAGAGAGGTCATCATACCACTATACTCTGCCTTCAAAAGACCCATCATAGAGTACAATGTTCCCATCAGTATGTATGTGACCAGCCACATGCAACAACTGGAACATCCACAAAGGTATCTTACAAAAAGAATATAGGGAATAAACACAATCTCCAAAGATGATCACCTGGAAGCCCTGTTTATTTACACAGTATCCTACAGACTTCTGAGAGGTGGTCTTTGCCTGGTATACAAGTCATCCCTGGACCCTGTTTTGATGAACCTTTTGCACATCTGCAAAACAAACAGCATCAGTACTACTAGACTAAAAGACCTATACTTTCCTTACAGCATAAACATATCTCTCTCTCCAACATGTCACATTTATCCGAGGATTCACATTATCTGGAATAGGTTCCCCATCCATATGAAGCACGGTTCCTCTCTGTTCCTATTTAAACGTAACTTGGATCAATGGAAAGGTAATCAGAAATTCACCGCTAGTCTGGCTCATGTGTGTCTGATGGACAGAGACAGTCAGTTAATCATCACCTATATAGATAAAATTTATGGGTCACATTTGGTTTGCACGGCTAGGCTTGTAAGGAACATTGTGTTTGCTAGCCTAGCATACACCTATGAACCTATAAAAAGCATTTCTATTTTAGAGGCAACATGCAGCCACAATCTGTTGTATAAACAGCTTTTCAGTCCTCTATAAAGGGTGGCAAAACCTGTGTTCCTCTCAAGAAAATGATTATTTTTAAAGTAAGTTATAGTACCTAAGAACATGTAAATGCATAGCAGACTAATAAAAAATGATCCCTTCCAATGCCCTAGTAGTGTACCTTCTCCACCCCTGCACCAGCAGTCCTTGTAATGATTCACCAGGAAATACAGTGGATATAAATGTGTACACACCCCTGTTAAAATGCCAAGTTTTTGTGATTAAAAAAATGAGAATGCAATAAATTATTTCTAAACTTTTCCCACCTTTAATGTGACCTATACCCTGTACAATTCAACTGAAAAACAAACAAATCTGTTGGGGAAAAAATATAAAAAATAAAAAACTTACAATAAGCTGGTTGGATAAGTGTACACACCTTTAAGCTAATACTTCGCTGAAGCACCTTTTGATTTAATTACAGCATTCAGTTTTCTTGGCTACACTTGGTGGGAAAAATTTTGAAATGATTTATTGTGGCCTCATATTTTATATAAAAAAAACTGGCATTTTAACAGGGGTGTGTACACTTTTTATATCCACTGTACATCGAAGCAGATCTTCTAGTCAGTATAAGGGTCTGTATCTTTTACATACTACAGAACTCCAAATTAATAGAAAAAAAAAATTAGTTTAATTCACCATGCAAAATGCTTAGTGCCTTTAATCTTTTGCATTAATCAAGTATTCAAGGCAACTATCAGAAAATATACAGACACAACAGCAAAACAGAATTACAAGGAAGTTGGACAGAAATTCTAGCTTAAACACCAGTAAATGAGTTATGATTTTCTTTTATTCTGCGAAATGCATATTTAAAATCTCAATTTTGTTCTTTGGTGGAAGCTTTTAGTATCAATGACTTGTACTATGAACTGTGTTATCTGTAAATTAACATGAAGTTCTACTTGTTTAAATAGCTATCCATATTGTTTGCCAATGGCCACATGACTAGTAACTGTACCACCGAAGTTTAGCGTTCTACAGCCATGTTCAAATGTTTGAACTTCAGACAAAAGACGCACATAAATCCAAGAGTCTCCATTCTCTTATTTCAGTAGTACATTTAGAATTATCCATAACAATTCCCTCTCAAATCCACTAACAGACAAGGTAGCACATTCAATATCTTTCACTGGAGGCTAGTCCATCAGATGGTATCATACTGATGGAAATATGATAAGAGTTATAAGATACCTGCCATCCTGAACAGATCACCTATGAATCTGCATATAAACAACTTAAGTAATGCTCATGAGGACAACAGGGGTACTGATTCAGGTAGCAAAGCATGCCTGTGCAGAAATTAATATGCAGGGGGACATAGGTTCATAGATAGGTACTAGGCTATCGGCCCTAAGGCCTATACAAGCCCAGCCAAAAAGGTACCCTGGCTTTTGCCACCCAAGAAAATTATTTTCCTGTGCCACTGTCGAGCAAAGCCACAGAAGTGATCCCTGAGGTGAATTTCCTATTTCCCATCCAATCATCAAGATTTTTCTTGAAGAGTACTAATGAGCTTGGTTTCATATAGATAGGTAGCTTATTCCAGAGTATGGGAAGTCTCTGGGACAGGAATCTATCCCTCCGGCATGTTATGTTTATTGTGGTGACAAGGTTTAGGTCCCTAGAGCATGTAGCTCGGAGGGATTGAGATTTCTTTAAGTGGAGCATGTCCAACAGCTCTGGGTTTGACATAGCTTTGTATGTTAGGCAGAGATCACCTCTGAGTAGGCGATATGTGACGGAGTTTTTTGAGACGGTCTGTGTAAGGCACCTGTTTGAGGCCGGTAATCCTCTTTGTAAGGTATTTCTGCAGCCTTTCCAGTTGTTGCAGATGTCTTGTGAGGTACATACCAAAAGGGGCATTGTACTCTATAATGGGTCTAATGAGTCATGAGTAGAGGGGAACAATGACCACTTTTTTTCTGGATGAGAAACCTTTTGTGATGAAGTGTGCCACACAGAAGGATTGCCTGACTACTGTGGCGATGTGATTACCAAAGGAGAGACTACTGTCCACCTGGGTCCCAAGGTCTCTTATCACACTTTTGGTGTTAAGTATACTACCGCCTATGTTATAGTTCATGGGTACAGAGGTTTTACCAAAGGGGAAGACAATGCACTTTGTGGCATTGAGCTTGAGGCCATAGCTTTGACACCAGGCATCTGTCTCAGTGAGGCCCTTTTGTAGGATGTCCACATCGTTAGGAGTTTCGATTATGGTTCCTAGTTTGCAGTCATCTGTGATCTTCATTAGCCAAAGACCTTCTGTGTTAGCCTGTACTTCAGAGAAGTAGATACCAAACAGGAGAGGACCCAGGACTGAACCCTCTGGTACTCCACTTATCAATGGTCTGAAATCGGATTTGGAGTCTGCTACTTTCACAGTGTGGGTTTCTGTCAGTGAACCAGTTGGCAACCCATCTTGTGACATAGGGATTTATACCTAGTTTAGTGAGTTTATCTATAATTCAAGAGTGGGGGATGGTGTCGAAAGCCTTGGCAAGATCTAGATAGGCTGTGTGAACCACATTACCCTCGTCTATGGCTTTGGTGATTACTTCAAAGAAGTCTATCAGGTTTAGGAGACATGATCTGCCTTTTACAAACCTGAACTGGGTGAGGTCCAGAGTTTGGAGATTACCAATGTCTTTGTTTACAAGTTCCATGATGATACGTTCCATGGCCTAGCAGACCAGGCTCATCAGGCTAAAGGGGCGGTAGTTCCCAGGGTCCATGGTGGCTCCCCCCTTGTGGAGTAGGATAACCGTCACGGTGCTCCATTCAGTGGGCACAAAGCCTGAGGTGAGGCTATGACTGAACATGGTACTTAGGTGGGGTGCCAGTTTGTTCTGTAGTTCATGTAGAACGCAGCCTGGGATGTTGTCTGGTCCCATGGATGCTGTGTTCTTGGCTTTGGAGAGTGTGTTTTTTACCTGTGCAGCCGTGATTACAGGAACTTTGCATTCTGCCGGTATAGAGATGGGCCCTTTAGGGGGTGAGAGGGGGGTAAAGTTAGCACTGAACCTATCTGCCAGGATGTTGGCAATATCAGTTTGGTGTGTATATTTAGTGCCATTGTGCTGTAACTCAGAGCAGATCTGACTGTTGCCATTGAGATTCTTGACATAGCTATAGAATGCTTTGTGGCTGTCTTTAGAATCAGTGGTGATTTTGTTTTCGTAACTAACTTTGGAGGATTTTATCAGGGATAGCAGCTTCTTACTGAGGCTGACCAGGGAGCTCCTCCACTCATGGGATTTTACTCTCTTTTGCAACAGTTTCTTCCTTCTGTTGTACAGTTTGTTTATGGCAGGGGACCACCAGATTCGCTTCCTTTTTTGGAGGATAGCATCTTGGTTCTGTTTGGGATAGCATGACCCATGCATTCGTGTAAGTGCTTATAAAGTGCAATTGTGTAGGATTCAGTAGTTGTAACTGTACTGTCCATCTGCATGGTTGTCATGAAGTTCACCACTTCTGTCTTAAGAAGCATGAAGTTGGCTTTGGAGAAATTTTTTACCATGCCTTCCTTAATGGGGGGTGGGGGCAGGATGTGGATATCTATGGTGATTAGCTTATGGTCGGATCGGATCAATGAGGCGTTGACTTCCAGTCACTCATGTCGGTAATGACTAGATCTAGGATATTGTTGCCCCTGGTGGGGGTGTGGATAAGTTGATCCAGGGCATTGGAGTTTATAAATTCCAGAAAGCGTTGAGCGAAGGAGTTGGTACGAGTAGTTTTCCCAGTTAATGGTGGGGTAGTTGAAATCGCCCATTATTAGTGTGTTTGGCTGAACCCTAACATTTTCCAGTACATCAAGAAAAAAAGGAGTGGGAGTCCTGGAGCATGGTGGGGGATCTGTAGCAAACTACAATTTGGATTGCAGTTTTGCCCAGAGTTAGTTGCACTTGGATAACCTCGGATGCATTATGCTGAGCAGCTAGCCTAGAGGTGTGGATATCCTTAATGAATATGGACACGCCTCCGCCTTTGGTGTTCCGGTCCAGGTTACATGGCTGAAAAGTGTGGTATGAGTTATAGCCTGGTAGTGCAGGGGTGCTCTCTGGAGCCTTGAACCAGGTCTCAGTCACTGCACAGATATCGATGTTCTCCATTTTAAGGAGTGCCTCGAGTGAGTGCATTTTGAGGATTAGACTTCTAGCATTGAGTAGCATCACCCTCAGCTTTTGCTTGTCTGTTCCTGTTACGGTCGTGAATTTGTCATTTGAACCTTGCCTAAAAAAGGCACTATAGGGGCAGCAAGAACCTTAGCCAGTATCCGGAATCCCAGGCATGACAGGTGCAGGCCATCTCTGACAAAGCATCGTTGTCTGTTGACCATGTCATCCCAGGCAGGCATACTGGATCCCTTTAGAATGACATAACAGAAACTGCAACCAGCAGGAAAAGCAGGTCATTCTGAAACAGACATTTTCCGCAACATGCAATTCACCAACCCACTTCACTAAACGTACCATTCTAAAATACAGAGCACCGATTTTTCTTTTTCTGAGATGCACTGATCTGAAAAATTATTGAAACAATGCAGCTACCTCCCCATTACTTAGCTGGGGGTACAGATCCTCTTGGGTAAATTTTTTTTTTTAAGTAATATATATTAGTCTATATGTGCAATTATACACATTACACATGCGCACATATACACACATACCTTCTAGAGAATAATTTGCTAGTGAAAAACTTTAGTAAACTGCACATTCATGCAAAACTCTTTGATTAATGCCCTTGCATCATACATAATTTAATTATTAACCCATAAGAATTAAAAAAAAAAGTGTCATGTTTTTCATTCTTGCTTTTCTGGGCAGCTGGCCTTCCACATTCTACTTTGTTCTCAATAAGGTAGTAAACCAGGGTTTTTACCCTCTCCAGAACTAGCTGTTCTCAACTCCTTCACCTCAAATTATCCATGGGTAAATGAAATGAGGGCAATAAGCCAGTTCCAAACATGAAATCCATGTCCCATCTGTATCTAGTAGATAAGGTCCAGTCACCTTGTTACCAGACTAGCCAGTTTCACCATATAATTTACCCTCTTCCTCCTTAAATCATAGAATATAGTTAAATCACAGGGATAGCTGTGCTCCCATATAAAACCCCTGACATATCAAACTAATTCCAATCAACAAAGGAGCTAATCACTTCCTCCATTGAATTATATGTTTGACTACTAAGTTGTTCATCCAAAATTCTCCTTACTATGGGTTTTAGCAATATCTAGTCATCTTTTCTCTGATCGGTGGATACCCACAAGCAGCAGCCACTGACAATGCAGACAGACCCCCTGTTTCTGCACCATGATTTCATCTCCAAATGCCATTGTTGTCTCCCATGATGTTTTAACTTATTAAGGTGCTTAAGTACTAAACAGTGCACAGATAATTAAAATAATAAAAATTAAAATGCAGTAATTACTGATGTCAGTAGAAACAATTAAAACTGTGATAATGCCATAGCAGAAAACATGAATGGAATAAATTATTCTTAAAGGATACCTGAAATCCAAACACTGTAGCACATTGTCAAAGCTAGAGGAGTACTGAATTAATTAAAAATGTAACCATGCATTCAAATGAAATGTAATTTATTTTGTTTATCCCGAATTCCCTGATGTCTAACTTAGTTGTCCTCCTTCCACCCAAATCATTGCTCCATTCAAGTCTAAACTGATGAAGTCCATTATCTCCTCAACATACAAGAAGACCGAACATCTAAACCTGTTGCATACCCTGACAGGTAGTAGAGAGGAAACGTTTAGTGGAAAAGACACACAGTGAACCAATGTTAAGAACTAGTGTACTTCAGTTTGATCTCTAGCTTTAAGGGACACATGTTTTACTATAACACAGTATGCTATCCACCCAGTGGACATCGATCCTGAGACACTATTACCAGATATGGGAAGGACATCATCAACTAGTACTGGACATGACCTCTGCGGTACTCAAGAAACTGCCTGCTGCTTCTTCATCTTCGTGGGCAGGGTAGTAGTAAAGTCGAATGACTTAGCATATTAAATGGTGGGATAAAAACAATGGTGGTGTTTAAGACGGCCTAGGACATGTGGAATACATGGAAAGGAAGGGGGAAGATGTAGCTATGGCAAACTGGTTTCAACAATCCTGCAGACTAGATAGGTGAAAAATCTCCTCTTTCCTGAAAAATATGCATATATGCAATACAAAGACAATCTTCCCTGTCACTGTCTCATTCAGCTCTTACTTTGTTCTGTAGCTATCCCTCCATCAGAAAATTGGTCATTAAATGGAATCAGGACTTATCTCCCTTCTTCCTGTTTCCATTGATGTACCACAAGGGTCAATTCTAGGCCCAGTACTTTTCAACATTTTCACAAACAAAAAGCCAGCAAACCTTCCACCTTAGTACAATATGCCAATGATGTCACCATCATCTGCTCAGCCTCAATCCTTCCATTAATTCAGGAAATAACTCAAGACCCCTTCACTTCCATAGAATTATTCCTCAAGGCTCATCATCTAATCCCATAAGCCAAAAAAAAAATGCAATGCTTTTCACACCCAGATCTCTCTCAATAACTTGTACACCCTTTAATATTACTTCAACAAATACCACCGCCATCATAGAAACTGTAACAAATATCAAACTACTACGAGTCATAATGACAATAACCTAATATCTGACCTGCATATCACCCAGGCCATCAAGAAAACTCGTCAAAAACTGGGCATCCTCTACTGAAACAAACCTTACCTCACAGACTCATCAAGAAAATACTAAGCAATCTTCTGCCTTCTCCCCTCCCTTCTCCATGTGTCATGCATATTAAACAACATTCAAGCCACCCTACTAAATAAATTATTGGCATGCTTTAATAAAATAGCCAAGTTTGCAGCTAATGAATCCTAATGTACACACCACTGCTTAACATTAAGGAAGCAAAACTGACTAAAATGAATCGCCTTACATTCACTCAGTTTCAAACTGCCCACAAAATAAATACATAAACCACACACGTGCTCTTCTCTACAAAACACTACAAAACATTGTCAAGCATTACTCATAGGTTCATAGGTTCATAGGTAGGTACTAGGCTATTGGCCCTAGGGCCTATACAAGCCTAGCCAAAAAGGTACCCTGGCTTTCGCCACCAAAGAATTATTTGATTATAATTAAATATATGTATGTATGTATTTATTTATTTATTTATTCATTTATTGGCTCTGTTTTTTTCCTTTTTTTGTATTTGGGTATGTTATTTTATTTAAATTAAATGTAAAGCTGTGGTGGTGCAGCAGTTAGCATTGTCGCCTCACAGCAAAAGGTTCTCTGGTTTGATTCTCGGCTGGAGTGCCTTCTGTGTGGAGTCTGCATGTCCTCCCTGCAGTCGAGTAACATTTAAAGACATACATGTAGATTCGTGCTTGAATGGGTGTGCCTTTGTTGAAGGTTGGTTGTCGGGCTGGCATCCCACGTGTTGTTTTCTCTCATGTAATCAGAGCCTACTGATAACTTCCAAATCTCATAATACAACTGGAGACTCACTATACTCATCCTGTGCCAACAGAATGTGGGACTCCTTGCCTATAACAGGACAGCTGTGCATCTAACTTTAAGCACACCCTAAAACAGCATCTAGACTCCTCTGGGCTCTGTTCTTGTTCACAGGCTGACTGAGTGACCGTCTCTCTCTGTCAGATCTCTAAACTATGACCAACCCTTAACTTTTTATCTTTCTAACCTTATCCTGTAAATGTACATAAATCCTTTCTACATTTATAACTGTATAGGGCTTTTCATTGCTACTTTGTAAATGAAATGTGTGTATTGCTGTATATGTAATGCAGCCTGTTTATTATTGTATAACACTCCTATAGAAATCAAATTGTATTACCCACTGGATGACTCTAAAATTCCATTTCTACTTTTAAGAAATTGATTTTTTTCCTCTGTAAATTATTTGTAATTTTTTTGTAAATCCACAGGAGCTTTTTTCCCCTGAGCCTCTGCTAAAAATGGGGCTGAGTGCCCAGTTGGACCATCTCACCAAACAAAAGGCAATAAATAAATACATTAAATTTTTAACAGAGAGGGTGGTTGACACACACAACAGTCTCAAAATATATCTGTGCAAAAATTCAAGTATATATCAGACAAACGTAGAACAGGAAGGTGCAGTTATCAATTAATTAGATTTACAGTTTATGCTAAAAGCAAATAAAAGGCTGGATATGACAACTAAGTTACTACCAGAGAATCTATGTTTTATTTCTAATATGCAAACTGCATATCATTTGGATACAGACCCAAATGACAAACAAGTGTGGTATATATGTGAGTTCATTCAGAACGTTCTGTGTTTTAGGCATTAAAATGTGAGGCTCAATCATGTCCTCACTAGCATGACAGGTCGTAATGATATGATATGCGCAAGGCAATTCCGTATAATAATGATATGATATGTGCAAGTAACTGCCACATACTAATAGGCTGCCTCTGAGAAGTTAACCCTTTGATCTCTTTCTCTCTCTCTCTCTTTATCTGTGCTGGGTTACTGAAGTACAATAAAAGAATTATTAAAGAAACTAGTAAACAAATAAATAAAATGTTAATACAATGGACAAGAGAAAATTAGTGCCAAACAAAACACAATACCATTTTATCATTTTCAAGAGTTTCTGTCCAACTTATATACTGCACCAGTCACATCAGCTCCAGTATCTATTCTTTAGTCTTACAAGATGTGCTCATGTCAGCTCAAGCTTCTAGTGCATTCCATATCAATGCTACCCTCTAGGCCAGGAAGATGGCTATGTCCCCTGTGGTCCTACTTAACCTTTTTGGAAACCTTAATTCAGCAGGTTCTTTTTCTCTCTTCTTTTTAATTCTGAAGTGTGCTGCAGACAGACCCACTGGAGAATGGGTAGACTTTCATCAGCCCAGCTTTTGAACTATCCTCTGCCCCACATGGGAGCTGCTAAAGCTTCCTGGCTTTGAAGTACAAGATCTAGAGAGGAGCTTCTTAAAGTGATGAGAGGCCCCAGTTGGCCTCTGCAGTAGGTTTACACATAATAGCCTTAAATACCATATGCTTTTCAAAGCATTGTCAGTTCTTAGCCACATATGAGGAAAGCTTGTCCTTGTATTTAAAGGAGCCTAACAAATGTATGATGGTTAATGCCGTAGAATACAAAATTAAACCTGCAGATACAATGGGACTTGTTTTGCTTGCCTGTTTGGCTTCAATATTTTGGTGGATTTTCTAGAAATATTTTAAAAAACAAAAAAGCTAAGCAAGAGAATTACACATGTATAAAATGTGAAACAGGGTGTATATGTAAAATTGATGTACTAAATGAGTGAGTCCAAAGGCAAAAATGTCCCCATTCAGATGCAGTACAGACAAACTAAGAAGTGGCTCAGAGTTACAGTTTTGCAAGTAGAAATTGAAAGAATCAAACCAAGAATGCAGGATGAAAATCATTAATAAGTTGTAGTGGTTACTATCTTTTGTAAAGTGTTAAACTATACTACTATATAACTACACTCACTCACTCACAGACACACAAGCATACTTATATATACCTGTATCTATATCTATACACACATATCTATATATATATATATATATATATATATATATATATACAGCTATATAGCTCTCTCTCTCTCTCTCTCTATATATATATATATATATATATATATATATATATACAGCTATATAGCTCTATATATATATATATATATATATATATATATATATATATATATATAGATATATAGATATAGCTATAGATACACACACACACACACACACACACACACACACACACACACACACACACACACACAGGTAAGATACTTCTTCCAAGACTTAAGATAAAAATAAATGTAGTATCAGAGTATCGCAGGGTCGATCAGTGCAGGACTAAGTATCCACAGAGCACAGCTCTGCTTTATATATTCTACTTCATAGGATCACAGGATACACAAGGCAAGTCTGATCACAGGCCACATATGCCTTGCCAACACCACACTCAGGCTCTATCCTTTTTGTAAGGAAGGTAGTGCCTGTAGAGCCAGGTGCAAATTTAAATGCATCCATCCATCAAGCTGAGCAAGCTACAGATAAAGAATCATGCTGGTTGCCATGCAGGGGCAGTGTCTAAAGCAAAGGGAGGCACTGGGTGATGAACCTATCTCTACAAAAGATACCAGCTGTTTTTCAGTCCTACTGCCCTTGGCTAATTTATGCATAACTGAAAGTTCAGGGAGGATGAACACATATCAATACACTTCTCCATTCCTTGATGCATACTAAAAAGTGTTATTTCATTTCTACATTCCTTGGGAACATGCACATCACTGTACTCATTCACTTTCTTACAGTAAGGATAATGTGTTTCTGCAGACTTCCCTTCCACATACAAAAGCTAATGTGTGGCACCTCTGCATCTTTCCTTGGGGAACTGATGGCATACTCAACTTCACCACTGACAAAGCATTTAGATTACTGTAATGGACAAATGTAGCCATAAGGGTCAGGGTACGGTATGTATCACCAATATGTTAAGATCTTTATACTAAACAATAAGGTATCATGCTGGCAAAAATAGAACTACAGCTTGGACCTTAAACGTTTAGAAAATGTGTCAGCTGGAATTCCCTTTAAATTGTTCACAAGGAAAACACTTTCTGCTTAATAGATGGCTTTGTTTTTATTCTTCACCAACATTTTTCTCTTGAGGCTACAGGGAGCAACTTTAAAGAGTCTGGAATTGCAGAGTATCTATCATCTGTGCTTCCAGTTGTACTACTAATACAAACAGCATGTAGGCAAAGAGAAGAACTCCTAACACAGGCATATGTGGGTTGTGCCAGACTTCGATAAGAAATGTATGCAGGTCATGTAAACGGTTCAAATGGAATGAGCCCTCAAACTCAGAAATCCAAGAGACGTGCAGGACTACAGCATAAAATATATGTGATAAGCAGGACCTCAACAGGCAAAGCAGACACCTATTCTAAAAGACTCCAGCACAGAAATGGAGGTGATATGTACATTTTGTGCAGTACTGCATCACAACATAATGAAGAAGGTGTACAGGATGTATAGCACAGAAAGCATGTATGTTATGTGCACAGTTCTAACAGAAAGCATGTAATTGATGGGCACAATTTTAACAGAAAGTATATACATAATGGGAACAGTTATAATAGAAAGCATGTAAGTGATACGAGCAATTCTGACAGAAAGTCCTTATGTGATGAGCACAATTTTGCAGAGCACATTTATATGATTTGCACAATTGTAAGAGAAAGCACACCTTGTGTGACATTCATAGGTAAGTACTAGGCTAGCTGCCTTTGCAGGCCATTTCAAGCCTAGCCAGTTTCGTTTTGGCTGATGGATTAACCTATCCAATTCTGTGTCACATTGACCTTACCCATCCCAGAGTCGTAATTATATATTATTGCTAATGAGAGTAACCGGGATCTTACCCTAGATTATTTGAGGGGACCAGTGGGTGGGATATAGCATTTAGGAAATGCCTCTGTCCATTAGTAGTACAGGGGTCAAACCTGTGGTAAATTTTCTTTTACCAATCCACAGATTCAATTTGCACCTGAATCTGGACCGGTACGAGCCTTGTTTTAGATGGATGGGGAGTCTATGCACAATTCTGTCAGAAAGCAAGTATATGCCATGCACAATTTTAACAGAAGACATTTAAGTAACAATTTTAACAGAACTCACTTAAGTGATGTGCACAATTATGTCAGAAAGCATTTAAGCTTACAGAAAACAACAAATGCTTTAAAGGTCTGCAAAAAAACAGCATCTGCAAGGCACTTGGGTCTCTTTTTGCTCTACACCCAGATAATTTCTGATCCTGAAGAAAATACAAGCTGCAATATCTCTGACAAAATGATAGCTTCTCTAGTAAATTCCCACATGGTGATTATTACACTTTTCCTTCTGTCTACTACTGTAAACATTTATCTAATTATATTCTTAACTACCTACTCCTACTTAATTCACATTCTCTCTCATTGTACCGTGAGTTACTAATTTAACTGGTTATATCCCTTAACTACCTACCCCTGCTTAATCATCACACTCCCTCATTGTCCACAACTTACTTATTTAACTGGTTATATCCCTTAACTACATACTCCTGCTTAATCATCACTCTCCTGCATCATACCATGACTTACTAATTTAACTGGTTATATCCCTTTACTACCTAGTCCTACTTAATACTCATTCTCCCTCATTGTACCACGACTTACTAATTTCAACCTGAATATCTATGTTTGTCTCCCCTTGTTTTTCTTTGAATTTGTCTCTGCTACATTCTTGTACATATGTACAAGTAATCTCTTATTTTCTCCTCTTACTATAGTCAGTTAGCATTAACGATCTGTTACACCTAATTATGTATGCAAAAATGTATATGTAGCTAAGATGAAAATATTATATACAACGTGGAAAATGAAAATATACTGTATATTGCCTATGTATGTGAATTTTGCAGCTTTTCTGTCCAGGACTCTATTGAAAAGAGGTCTCTCTCCCAGTCGGACTTTCCCAGTCAACAAAGATAAATAAATAAATAAGTATGTGGTGTGCAAATTCTGTCAGCATGTACATGATGTGCATAAAGTATTCAAGTGATGTACTCAAACAGGAACATTTATGTGATGCACAGTTCTAGCAGAATGCATATATGTGATTTGCACAGTTCTAACAGAAATGTGTATGTGATGAGCACAATTCTAATAGAAGGCATATTGTGTGACGTGCACAATTCTAACACAAAGCATGCAGGCACTGGACATGACTGTAATGGGGAAAATGGCTTTTAGTCTTAAAGTGACTGCCAAAGTCAGCAAGATAGAATGTGTAGAAAATATATAACTTTCATGGCTATAAAAGAGGTGAATAAATAAATCATTTTCAGTTTGTTTATTACTTTACTAAATGCTCAGGTGCACTGGCCTTAAGCTGTGGACAAAAGTAAAACAGCCAAACAGCACAAACACAGAACCATATTGCCTAGATATCATATGTAATTTAAGAAGCATGGAATGACTGACTGACTAAACAGAGTAATAATAACAGCAATGTTGCCCCACCCCCAACATCACTCAGAGTTGGTAGTGGCCAGAGCTTTCCTTCCTGCCCAAGTTAAAGCTGCAAAAGTATGACCATCTAGCACTCTCTTAAATGTTTCTTAGAATATGAGTGGCACTAGTTTGGCAGGAACAAGCTAGACATTCTGTTAGAACGAAAGAGTGGATCCAACTGCTTGACTTATGATCAGGCCAGTCTGATGGAGAATAAAAATCGGGATAGACTGACAGACAGATATAACATTGTCCTCCATAGAACAGGAGGGAAAGGCACTCCTTCGGTGATGTGATGATGCTGAAAGCCACCACCGAAATGGTCAGATGGGTAAATTATCAAACAGCAAAACAGATGCTGAGTTCGGACCGGTACAATAAATAAAGAACTGGAAATAAAAATAAAAGTACCGAGCCTACAAGGCTAAAATTATTCACTCTTTAATGGAAAAAACACACAAAGAGTAAGCGCTTTCACGACCACATCGCTTCTTCAGACAAAGTAAAATGAATGCATTGACGTTTAAGTAGAAGAAATAGTAAATCACATGATCTAATTAATAAATAGCACATGACATCACTTTAAAAACAGATATAACAAGATAAAAACACATATAAAAAAGATTGTAAATTATTATCTAGTTTTAGTGTTTCAAGGGACGTCCTTTTAAAAAGGGTTTTAATGAAAAAACACCATTTAAACCTGGACTCCTTTCTGCATTAAGCAGTAAAATCCATTTCTGCTCAGCTGTTTCAGTGCGATTCATCTGGTCCCCACCCCTCAGGTTTATATCTAAAATCTGTAAGACAAAAACCTTAAAAATGAGTCCAGGATCGTTATGTAGAATGTGTGTTGCTAAAGCAGTATTTTCCTTTTTGTTTTTAATGTCCCTTTGATATTCAAGAATTCTGTCTTTAAGGGATCTGTTCATTTTGCCTACATAAAAAGCATGACAGGTTTGACAAAACGTAAAGTAAACAACATTAGCAGTTTTACAATCGACATAGTAATCTAACTTTATGACAAACCCAAATCAGGGTGTGTATAGGAGTGACCAGTGAAAAATGTACTTGCATGCTGAACAGCCCCTGCAAGGGAAGGTTCCCTGTCTGGTGGATGTACCACTTGCTGTATGTGTATGCGATCTATAACACAAATGTTGTTTTAAAGATCTATTATTTCTAAAACAGAAAGAAGGTACATCACCAATTTTGTTGTTAAGTTCTGGTATACCATTTAGTATTTCCAATTATTCTTGATGATATTACAAAATGTATTTATATCACTAGAATATTGCAATGAGACTCTAAAAGTATCTTCTATAGAGTGCTGTTGTTTGTCAGTACTACCAGTATTTGGTGTATGTCTAAAATAAGGTCTGCATCTATCATGCCTTTGTGTCCAGGCTTCTGTAATAGTTGCATCTATTTCTAGTTTATGGTAGTCTCTCTGCAAAAAATCATATTTTCGAGTATCAAGAGCAGCATGTGCATCACAATCATCATTATGTAATCTCAAAACTCTACAGATTTGTCTCTAACGTATTGCGAGCTATATGTCTAGGGTGCATGCTCTTTTTATGTAAAAGAACAGTTTTTCGTGTAGGTTTCCTAGATATCTTGGTGGAAAGGCATTCTAAATCAGCTTTCTTTACTTGTACATCCAAAAAAATCTATTTCTTGAGATGAATATTCATATGTAAATTTAAAAAAATTGGTGTACCATGCATAAATTCTACAAACCCCTTAAGCTCATCTATATTACCCTGCCATAACATAAACATATCATCTACAAAACGAGCATACCAGATGATATGTTTGAAATACAGATGATATGTTTGAAATACACATTAGTGTCTGTTAAAATATACATTTTCTCCCATTGTGGCACGGCTAAGTTGGTGTAGCTATTCGCATAAGCAGTGCCCATAGCTACGTCAACTTTCTGGAGAAAAAAATTCATGCTCAAATATACAGACATGTTTTCCAAGACAATTTCCAACAATGAACAAAAAAGTGTAACCTTGTCAACCTTGACCTGTTTCTTATAGGGAGTGGATTTGATTGTGAGAATGTTGTTGTTGGTTTGTTCAATAAAAAAGCATTTGCTGTATCCTCATGAACATCCAAATTGTGCTGCAAAGTAGATGGTAATGGTATACACACCCTGATTTGGGTTTTGTCATAAAGTAAGATTACTTTATGTCGATTGTAAAACTGCTAATGTTGTTTACTTTACATTTTGTCAAACCTGTCATGCTTTTTATGTAGGCAAAATGAACAGATCCCTTAAAGACAGAATTCTTGAACATCAAAGGGACATTAAAAACAAAAAGGAAAATACTGCTGTAGCAACACACATTCTACATAATGATCCTGGACATCTTTGTAAGTTTTTTGTCTTACAGGTTTTAGATATAAACCTGAGGGGTGGGGACCAGATGAATCGCACTGAAACAGCTGAGCAGAAATGGATTTTACTACTTAATGCAGAAAGGAGTCCAGGTTTAAATGGTGTTTTTTCATTAAAACCTTTTTTAAAAGGACGTCCCTTGAAACACTAAAACTAGATAATTTACAATCTTTTTTATATGTGTTTTTACCTTGTTATATCTGTTTTTAAAGTGATGTAATGTGCTATTTATTCATTAGATCATGTGATTTACTATTTCTTCTACTTAAACGTCAATGCATTCATTTTACTGTGTCTGAAGAAGCGATATATTCATCGTGAAAGCGCTTACCCTTTGTGTATTTTTTTCCATTAAAGAGTGAATAATTTTAGCCTTGTAGGCTCGGTACTTTTTTTTTTATTTTCCAGATGGGTAAATTATGATAGCAATGTAAACAGACAGCTGCACATAAGCTTTGCTAGTGCTTTGGTCTGCAGCCTATCTTTTTCTTACAAGTGCTCATACTTCATTTCACTACCTCACACCAGGACAGCGGGGCAGCAGCAATAGCAAACAAAGTGCACTTGATGTCATTCTAAAGTGGACATAGTATTAGTACCCCTTCTTCAGTAGAAGAATGCTCAGATCTCACAAACAGATGACAAACTGATGCAAGTCTAGCAACTGTACCTGCTGTTATCCTACGACACTTCGTCTCATTCCAGGTTGGTATATGTCCCAGTATTATTACTCGAGACACATCATCTTGTGTTTCACAGATCACTGATATCCCTGCCATGGAGTAACTTCAAATCCTTTCAGAACTTTCTCTCATATGTCTGCCCAATTACACCCCTTCTCAGTCTTGTCTCACCCACATTCTGCTACATCACACTTCCTCAAAAGGGAAACCCAAATGTTGAAAATCTTACCCCTCATCTTAACTAAGGAAATCTGGCACATCCAGTCCTTTCACACACACACTATTCCTTCCAGTACTGCATGGCACTTTTTTACTAATGTAAATATTATTGTTATAATAAAAGTTCAAATCGAGCAATAATCACAGAAAACAGAAGGCAAGGTGTTACACAAGAACATTAGAGTGAACAACATTCATTCTCTAAATACCCCTTTAATTCAGTCCGGGGTCATATGGGTGACGGAGCATATCCTGGCACTCAGTAGGTACAGTGCCAGTGAAGACGGCACCAGCATACCCAATGATGCACCCACATACACAGTCGCTGCCCACAGCACAAACACCTAAGAACAATTTAAAGAAATTCCAATTCACCTTCAACTGCAAGAATATTAATTCGGTCAACTTCCAAGAGCTATTTGTTTGTATACTTGTGCTGTAATGTGTCGGACTGTACATCACCAGATGTGCCTGCTCATAATCGTAACTGTGTAAGTCCCTTTTTGTAATAATGTAACGTTTTACTGTATAACACTTTCTGGCAATCCCTTACAGCTCGAGTTATTCTGTATCACTGTATAGTTATGTCTGGAACAAATAAAAATTGTAAGCACATGAGTAATGCTGGATACCAAAGGGAACTAAGTACGCTCAACGGCAAATAGAGTAAAAGTAGAAAAAAATGAAAAGAAGGAAAAAAATGCAGTGGTGAATTTCTTTTAGTTTACTGAGTACAGTCTGCTGAACTCAGATCTGAACAGTCAAAAACTGTCTGTCACCAAGCGGAAGTCCAAATATTCAGTGTAAAGCTCTTGAGAGTCTGATATATAAATGTGACAGGAAAATAGAATGACTTTTCCATTTACTGTTTGGTTTTCTTTCTTTAAAAGCATTCCTCATAATAAAAAAATGAGTCAGATATGTCACTTTTAATAATTTCCCAGGCCTTTGCCAGTATACATTTAAGCCTGTAGAATGGGCAAAGTAGTGACAACTGCTACAAATCAACAGCGCAGGCTGGTGATGTATTTTTGGTACCATTTGCTATTTGTTTAAGCCTAAAACAAACTTCCCCCTTTCATGCTGAGTTTTATTTCATTTTAATTAGACATCTAAATTAAGGTCTGCCTCAGTAGCTTTGAAAAACCATATGTCATTTAATTCTGATTCTATACTAGTACGTGAACCCCCTTGACCCTTTCTCAGAGCCAAATCCCCCTTATCTTATTAAAGAAGATGGCCCGACTGTCTGTCTTTTAGCTCCATTTTAATTAGCCAGCCACAAAGCATAACAGCTGTCAGGCACTGTGCATCACATAATGTGGAAGAAACATTTATTTTTAACCTATGACTGGTTTTGAAACTTAATGTCAATCAGACATGCCCCAATGAGGACTGATTGGTATCTAAATACAAAACCATGACATAATACTTAGCCAGCTGTTAATGAAAAAAACCTGAAGATAAAGATATCTGTGAACTTGTGAACTTTGTTTAAACATAATAACAAATCCACAGACAGCAATAAGGATTTTGTGAGTGTGTGTGTTTGCATAAATATATATAATATACGTGTGTGTGTGTGTGTGTGTGTGTGTGTGTGTGCGTGTATAACATATAATGTGATAGACATACACATACATACACACACACCACACATATACATGTATAAAACACACAAGCATACACAACCAGCTGTATTGCATATGGAATCAAGGTGTGTTGTGGTACATGGAATCCAAAAATACAATATTAACCAAAAGGAAAACCATCATCAATGTGTAGAATTCTAGCTGATTACCATGCTGGTCAACAACAAAATGATTAACGCATTTTGATTAACCAGCACAATAATTGAAAAAGTACAGTGCATTACAACAAATTTGCTTAACAGTGGGAAAAGAAGATTTCCCATTCACTACTATTGCGCAATTTTCGAGTTAGTATATCTTGCTCTGCAGGGGTGGGGGTAGTATGGCTGTCGTGGGACTTGTCCTCTGTGTATCACTTTATTTAATACATAGCAACTGACTGACTGGATTACAATGAAAGTGTCTGTCAATTGCCTGACATATAATCACATATTCATGATTTTAAGCCTGGCTGTCAGCTGAAAACAGCCACATTTTTGTGTAAACATCTTGAGAATATGCTTCTTGGGATATTTTTGAAAAGTTACAGGAACTAACGTTTTTGTCATACCCTTAAAATGTATACCTGATCTCCAGAACAACAGATACATCAGGGATTGATACCTTGTACTATGTTTACTGGGAATCATTTCTATGCTTCAGACATATAGGTGGTGTGTAAATGGCACAAAAACTTCTGTTAGTTTTACTAATTTACTTTCAAATGTCTTTATCCTGTCTTTACATTTTGAAGGTTAATACACCTACTAATCGAAGGGCATCGTTATGAAACATGGACAAACACATAACACCTGACTTAGCAGTGACAGAGTATGACTATTTGATAGTCAGATTACAAGTGGTTTGATGACGTTTAAAACTTCTAAGAATGTATGTGTGTGCACGCGTGCATGCTAACTGCATACATACATGGGTGTGTACTGATACATTTATTTGTACTGCAATGTACAGGCATCCTATTCAGTACTGACTTCCTTCCATATGACCACTGCTTGCCAACAACCTATTTATCACAACCCTGAGCTGAATAAGAAATAAGGAAAACTAATGAATTAAAAACTGAATAGGTAATTAATAGGTTGGGAGGAGGACACCCCCTGAGACCTCTGATATTTACTTACTCTCACTATCTTTTAAAACACCTAGATGTGATGTATAACTTTGTAAATATTGTAAATATGCACCTACTCTGATTACCTTATGTGCATATAGTTTACAAATTAAGTTTTGTGATCTTCTGACTGAGCTATGAAATTATATTGCATATGACTGTTTGCATTTTAACTGTCCCTGCCTTTTACATGTTAACATCCTGCCACTGTTATCTGACAACTATTATTGCATACAACTGTCATGCCTGCCTAAAATGTCAGCAGTCACCTTAATATTAATCTTTAATAACCTATGTATTTCAATTGTAACTTCTTAGAGTTTTCTACCAAGGACTCTGCTGAAAATGGGCATTAGCTGTCCAGTCAGATTATCCTGGTAAGCCAAATGTTAAATAAATAAAAATAAATAAATAATAAATTAATGAAAATGTACAGTAGTCTTGCATTAAAATAAGGACAATGCTACTGATTCAGAAACCTAAAATAACCATCCTAGCATTCAAAGTAAACTGAATTGGAACAGTCACAAATGTACCACAGCCAGTTTGATATTGAATGGGGTCTACTAATATTATAGTCATTCTAACACTGAAAAGGTCATTGCTATATTCAGAATCATACAACAGCCAGCACAGCAATGAAAACACAGTATTACCCTGTAGTTAAAAATGTATTATAGCCAGCCAGTCCCTGAAGAACTTTTTAGATTTCAGACTATTCGCTAATACCAACTTTATTTAGTTCACTAATGTGGGAGAAAAGAAGCCTATTCTGCTACTGATGAGGCACAAGCACAGAAACTAATCCAGGATAGGATGCTACTCTTTCATAGAACAGACACAGACCACACAAATGCATACATCTTTTGGCAAGTTGAAGGTAGTTACCAATCAGTCCAGCTGTGGCATGTCTCTGCAATATGTTGGGAACTAGCTCAGACACAGAAAGGGCATCTAGGTTCTGCTGACAACTGAGCTGTTAGGAAATGAAGACAGCCAAACTAACATTAAAAAATCATCCTCACTGAACAGTTAGAAACTTGTATAGCCTATATTCCATTGAAGAAACATGGTTAACATTCCGAAACTCACCACAGTTAGACTAAAGAATTCTAGTTACATTACATTACAGAACTGTTAGAAACTTAACACAGTTAGCCCATCACTGAAGGTATGTTGTTACAGTACAGCAAGAAATTCATTATACAAAGCTTAACACTGACACAGTATGATTACTTTGTAGGTACGAAAAACTATTTTCCCAGTATCAGAGGCACTGCTATATAACACTTATTAACTTTCATAGCAAGCCTAGCAATGAATATACACGACTATAGAACAATTAAAACATTTTCTCACCTAAACAAGTAGTAAACAACATACTATGCAGCACAATTTGCTATAATTCTGCCACAGATTTAGTTTTGCACTGCCTTGGCTCTCAAATATTATTAGTAAAGTTAAACTGATTTACTCTGGTATAAACTATTAACTAACCAGGCTAAGCTACAGAATTTTCTTTATCATTAAATATATGATGTGCAAGTTCAGATGCACTACTCTGTTCATAAAACAGAAACTGCTCTTTTGGCCCTATGAGAAGATGTTTGAGGATGTTACAGTTAACACTCTCAGGATGATAGGCCTGCTAATGGTAATCTGCAGTTAGGAACCACCTGCAGCAAATCTAGTAATGAATTGACATTGTTACTGGATGGTTACACATTTATTCCAGCCATTGAAGAAATACTCTGACATTAATGGTACAAGCTTTTTCCACATAGTCAAACACTGCAGTGACATCTGTTGTTAGCCAACTGTTACAGGAACAAGGAATATACAGATGACACTACAGACTCATGTTCAGAAATGAGTGTAAGAAGTCAGCACTGGGTGTTGGCACTCAGAAAACCTAGAATATTCGTCTATCATGGAATAGGTCAATGAGTCTTCTGTTTATGATGAACCCTGGATATTGACCAGGAGGAAAAGTGCTGAGATATGGGAAAAGGGAACAGCTACTTATGAGGTTTTCTGGAATGTCTCTGCGTTAATGCCACAGCTGGAAATGCTGCAACGTGTGGAGAAAGGGATAATTACAAAATCCCACTTGGATGCAGTTTAGTGGCTTGTCACCAGTGCTCCCAACGAAACAGCGTCCTTTTGGAGAAGAGAGGAGGAGAAAGGAAATAGCTAGGAAAAAGTCAGCAGAATGGAATGGTGTTAAAAAGCAACTTATTATGGCTTCTTAGTGTTAAATTAAAATAGGTTTCCACATTTGGAAATTCATACACAGGTCAGAAAAAAAAATACCCTGTGCTGCAGACAGAAAAGAGCAGCATTCTTAGCAAAAAGCATTCAAAAGAGTTTTACAGCAGTGGAAAGAAACTGTCACAAGGCAGCATCCTTGAAAAAAGTTGAGTGGTATCTACAGTGAGGACATTAGACTTACTAGTGGTGATCTGTGCCTTTTTTGTTTGTTTTTTTTTTTTTTTTAGGGACTTGGGGATCTAGCAATCTAAGACCCCTCATATCCCCACAAATCAAACAGTTCAGTGAACACTAGGACCAGAGATCTGAATCTGCTTCAAATAAACAAATCAAGCTGGGGAGAAACATCTGTGACACAGCAGCTACCCCTTTTCTGAACAAATTTCCAGATCAAGCAATGTGACACACTATCTTCTTTAAAAAAGGAGTTAATAAACTGAATGGGTATTCACAAATTCACCCTCATCATGACTGGCCTATCTATCTCTGAAAAAGTGAGATAAGGTCTGAGGGTGGGTATGGGAAAGGCAAAAATGGCCACATGGTCTAGCTGCCTTGTGTTTTCTATGATTCTATAGTACTAGAAACTTTCCAGAAAGCTGAGTAGTGTCCATGTTCTTCTTTACATCTACATATATGATGTAGTTTACCAGATTGATGACATAAAGGTCTAATAACAAATATCATACAGGAAATGATGTTGCCATGCTGATATGAGATTTCAGGCTGGAGAAACAGTGAAAGGCATGATGGCTTTAGGTGAAAACAAAAAGGTTGACTTCAATTTGTTCTATGTAATTTGAAAGGAAACCAAGTCTGTGGTTCAGCTACTACTTCTGAAACTGTAATTAATGCCAAAGCGATGCCTGAATTCAGCCATCTTGTGCATTGTGTGATAGACAAATAAGAGCAGGCATCGTCACCATCGAGTGGACAGATGTATGATTCACAGACTGGTGCATGTCATGTGTGATCAGTGTTCTGCAGAGGTGTATGGCATTCTAGCAATGGCTAACTACAGAGTTTATGCCAATAATGCAAGACACACCCTAATCGATCATTACTCGGTAAATGGGGGGTCAGGCTACAAGCCAGGGACATATAATGCAGTGACCCATGTATCATTCACATGAAACTATGGGGCATTTTATGAAGACAATGCAAAGAACTACAGCCAGTGGATCCAGTAC
Organism: Protopterus annectens; assembly: GCF_019279795.1. Lineage (NCBI taxonomy): Eukaryota > Metazoa > Chordata > Ceratodontiformes > Protopteridae > Protopterus > Protopterus annectens. Next base: position 308,725,522 of record NC_056733.1, on the reverse strand, counting down.
TGTAAGGGTGCTTAATACATGGAGGCCTGCAATTATGCTTTGAAACTGGGAGAAAGACAAGTCTTTAAAGCGCCTTTCACTTCTACTGATCTTTAGTCTCATGCTAGAGCATAAACAGAAAACATGAGAGAACAGTAGCAGGAAGGTAAAATAGCTATCAAAGCTGCAATACACTTTGCCCTTCCACACTTCTCTTTTATGTAAGGAAGTGTAAAATGTCTTACCACTTTTAAAGGTGTTACAAGACCAGGGATACCCTTTGTTGCTGGCCTCTGTCTGTCATACAATTTTAAGTGCATTACAGCTTGCAAAGCTGTAAAACATTGTGAATTCCTAGACTTGCTTGCTTTCCTTCCTTTTATCTTGCAGTACATATCAGCAGCTAAAGCTCCATATACAACAATGAACAGTGTGGGAATACTACATATATTCAACTTCTCAAGCACTGCTTAGCTCTTCTCTCCAGGAGAATGTATTGACATATATCTCTCAAACATATAACAATTTGGCTATGAGCAGAGACATGAACATAATCCTCTCTGTATGATGTTTTGACAACATGTGGTAGAGAGGCACTGTGCTACACACTGTATATCCTGAAGTATACGTTTGTCATTATCACTACCTGGTTATATAGATCATAAGATGGCAAGAGATGATGCCTGAACTGTAATACTGAAATCATGCATAGATATACATCTGTGTTCATGAGTGTTTAGCTGATGCAGTACACAGCTGAAAGGGGAAAAGAATACATAGTGCAGACTCAAACATCTGGACAAGTAAGGACTGGTGAATACAATTCATGAAATACCTCAAGTGTGCTGGTCTCATTATCCATTCCTGCATACAAGTGTCCATTTTCATCTCACTAGTGTTTTTGTCCTCACTGACTGACATCATTGTTTTGCCCTGGTATAGATCTCCTATGGGTTGTAATGGAAGAGGAAAGCATGTTTGCTTGTCACTGCAGTTACAAGGCTGCTGTGCACCAGCAGCAGCAACTGATTCTCGGTGCAGTCTTTTAACATGATTTCACTACCATTACTTTGCACAATGAATACGTGCAGATATAGCTGCATGTATATCAAACTGTATAAAGAATAATGAGAAAGATACTTGGATAAGTTACTCTCTGCAGATATGTAGAGAAGGATGCCTTGTGCAAGGGATGTTATTGGTATACTACTGACAGTATATGTAGAAAAGGTTGTCTTGCACAAAGGACGCTACTGGTAGTTAAATGACAATAACAGTGGCTGTCCTGCAAAAGCAGTAACATGGCTCATTCTTCCAGCTGAGAAATCCTGCTAACTGCACAGTAACTTTATTTCAAATAACATATTTGCTACAGACTACTGCCACCTTTATTCATTTATTTTATTTACTGACACCTGTTTACCAGGAAAGTCCACCTGGGCACAAGTGCACTTTTTCAGTGGAGGCCTGGTGTGAAAAGCTTCAAGGTAACACATTTAATGCATCAATATTTACAATAGCAAATTTTATAATGTAGTTTAATTGTACTCGTAGCATAGTAGTCAGTATAATAAAATGTATATTGATATTCACATACATTAATATGCACCATTGTACTGAGACTTTACAGAGAGAAGAGTGGTGTATAAGACAGGTAGGAATAATTTAAGAAATACATTAAAGTGAGGTATTACAGGAGATAAGCAAGTCTAAGAACAGAGAAGTAGTGACTGAATGGACATTTGTGCTAAATTAGAAGTAGGTATAGTAGTTTATGTACTACAATAAAGTGAAATATTAGAAGGGGATAATCAGGTTAAGTGATTTAGTGTTTTATAGGAAGGTATGAGATGATGATGAAGGATGTTAGGAGAAGCTATATGTGAGATGACGACTGGGACAAAACCAAGAGGCAGAGAGAAAGTTCCTTAGTAATGGTTTGAAAAGATGATGGTATGTGATAGACCTACATTATTGGAACAGAGACGGACTCCAGCAGCCCTTTGTGGTTTGTAGATGGTAAGCAGTTGTTTGTCATTTCAGCAAAGGGGACAGTTTGGTAGATAGTATTGGAGTATGAAGCTAATTGCTGGGCTAACAATTGGGATATAGATGATTTTGTGGGTTAAGATGAGCTGGGTATAAGATAGATGGTGAGGAAGTTTGAGCCAGTTAAGTGTTTTTAAACAGTGATGAGTCAGGTAAGATTTTTTCCAAGGAAATCTGACAACTTTGTTGTAGCACTGTTCAAGTTTAGAACTAAATGAGACTTGTAGGTTGGTCTATGAAGCGTACCTAGTTTTTTTTTTTCATAAATGTTTTTTTTTTTATAACAAGAATAATAACACTAATAACATATTTACACTCAAAACTGAAACAAATTATTTACAAAGTCCATAACAAGGAAATACTTCTATATACATTCAGGAAATCATCTAATACTTTTTTAGTCATGATTGTAACTTTTCCCAAGCAATTAATTTGTGAGTTAAATTCTTTGTTTTCATTTTTAAACTAGATATTTCTTTTTCACATAAGGTCATGGCTAAATAAATAAATTAATTTCTGAAAGATATAGGAGAGTTAGTTTTCCATTTTATTGCCACAACCTTTCTTGCTACTGCAAGTATTGACCAAAGAAGGTGTGTTTGAGATCTGGGTATGATTTCTGGTACTGGTACATTAAATAAAATGAGTGAACTTGAAATTTCACAATTATCATTCTATAAGGCCTTACAGAAACATTCAAATTCCTTCCAAAATTGGGATAACATATTACATGCAGCAATCATATGAAACTAGTCAGCTTCTGTAGCTTTACACCTCCAACATTTCATATAATTTGTTTTGTACATATTTGCAATTCATTGAGGTATATAATAACTTCTGTGGAGGAATTTCCACGTGTATATTTTCCAGTAAGGAGAAATTGTTTTTTGTACTGATTTTAGAAGTAATTTCTTGTTTTTAGTAGTAAAATCTCCATTATTTATTTTGGAGGAGTATTCCCAAAAAGAAGCATTCGTGGAATTATTATCAGGTCTAATGACTTTATATATTAGGGATATAAATGAGGTGCCTTTCAAAGAACCATCAATTATATTAGTCAAAAGTTCTAGTGTTTTAGGTATGTTGTTTCCATGGGTTTGTAAGGAAAATATAGCTTTGTTATATATAAATTCTCTGCAGGTTTGTATGTCTACCCAGTTATTATTATGTAGGCTGTATCTAGTAATTAGATGGTTAGCTGAATAAATTCCATTAGTGGATAAAAATTGGTTCCAGTATATTAAGTCATTATTTTTAAATTCAAGCATTTTATTTTTATCAAAAGATATTAAACATTCATTAGTATAAGCAATAGGAAAAATGAATATTAATAAGCTTTTAATTGACTGGTTAGATTGGGTGATTCTCATGAAATTTGCTATTATTAGAGTGATAAAGGAGCAATATTTTAATTTCTGCTTATCCTGCATGTATATTTTGAAAGACCAAATAAAGGTATTTTGGTGTATTGTAGTCAGTGGGTCAATTAACGTTCTATTATTATTTAATACATTTTTTTCATGTAAATTTTCCAATATGAATTATATGAGGGGTTTAACCATAAAAGGATTGTATTAAAAATAGAATAATTTACATAATATTCAATATTAGGAAAACTAATACCTCCTTCTTCTCAACTTGCCACATGTCTTTGTAAATATATTCTGGGTTTTTGAGGATACCACAGAAATTTTAGTAAGTTATTACTAATTTTTTAATATTATCTTGGTTGGAGGAATGATTAAAGACTGACTTATATAAAGAATTTTAGGTAACACTATCATTTTAATTAGCATTAGTCTGTCCTCAAAAGTAAAATAAAGTTTGTTCCAATTATCTGTGAGATTAATAATTAGATTTGTTAATATATTATATTTTGTAGTAATTGTATTCTTAAGAGTGGAATTAATTTGAACACCCATGTATTAAATTTGTGTATTGTCCCAGTTAAAGCATTTATAATTTTTCATTTTCACAGTAATTTTTTTATTTATTAACAAAGTATGGGTCTTGTTATGATTAAATTTTAGTCCAGATAAACCTTCAAATAAATCTAAAGTGTTAAGTAGCTGATCTAAAGATGTATCAATGTCTCCACTAGTTAGCAACAAATCATCCACAAATAGCTGAATCTTTGGAAATATGTTACTATTTAAATTATAGCCTTTAATGTGAACATTATTTCTAATATAGTTGGCTATCTACAGCTAAAGCGAAAATTAAAGGGGAAAGAGGGCAATCTTGTTTTGTTCCTTTAGTAAGTTTAAATGAGGGGGATAAGAAAGAGCCTATCTTTACAAAAGAAACAGAGTCTTCATAAAGGTTTCTAATTAATTTTATAAAATTTAGAGAAAATGTATAGTGTTGTAAAGCTTTAAATAGATAGGACCAACTCAGTGAATCAAATGCTTTTTTTATGTCTAGACTCACTGTTGTTAATTTGTTTTTAGTTTTATTAGCTAAATCTATAAGAGTCAGAAGTCTTATTATATTATCTTGGACTTTTCTGTGTTTAATAAAACCCGTCTGAGCTTCTTCTATTAGGCTAGGTATAATGGAATTGATTCTGTTTGATATTATGCTCACGAAAATCTTATAATCTATATTTAAAAGTGAGATGGGCCTATAGGAGGAACAGGAAGTAGGATCTATATCAGGTTTAAGTATGGGAGAGATTAATGAAGATCTCCATGATGGTGGGATATTATAAGTAGTTTTGATTTCCCGAAATGTGTTTAGTAGTATTTCTAAGGTATTATCAGGAAGGATTTTGTATATTTCAGGAATTAAACCATCTAACCCTGGTGCATTATTATTTTTTAAGTTGTTTACTTGATTTTTTTAGTTCTGTAAATGTGAAAGGTCTATCTATTTTAGCAATATTCTCAGGGGATAAGGTCTTTAGAATATTATCAGATAAGAATTTGTCTAGATTTATATTTTCATTTATTGGTTTGAGAGTATTTATATTCTCATAATGTTTTTTGAAACCTTGTAGTATGGAATTTAAATTTGTAGCTTTTATTTTTCTCATATTTTCAACATATGTAATTTATTTTATATGATTTCTTTCTTCCAAGTAATACATTATCTATTTTGATTGTAAATAATTTGACACTAAGACTTTATCTATATTAGTTTGTGTCCCAAACCTATATGAATAGTGAGAAAACTTTAGGGAAGACGGAAGTTTTATATGGTATATGTCTTTTAAATTTCTTGTATTGATATAATTATGTAGGTGTTTTGCTTCAGGGGAGGCCTTGAAGGTTTTAGAACTCACAGTTTCATCAGATGAAAGAATACAATTAACATCCCCTGCCACTATCATATCTCCTCTAGAATGTAAAGTTATAATGTCTACGTATTTCTTTACTGACTTTGTACCAATTCCAGGAATCCAGTAAGAGTTTATGAGTGTATAGTATTTCCTTTCAAGCTTAATTACTATTAAAGTTAACATACCCTCTTTGTCTATATATGAGTTTACAATTTCAGAAAGCCTTAGACTTTTTTTTCCAAAGAATTAGTAGACCTCTTCTTTTGTAATTAAATTGGGAACTAGTCAATATTTTATAGCCTTTTAGTGTTAGCTTAAGTCTTGGGATATTAAATGTGTCTCCTGAAGAAATACTATATCAGCCTTATGTAAAGAAAGGTATTTATTAATGCTTGCTCTTTTAATATGGTTATTTAGCCCATTAACATTCAATGATAGACAATTATACGTTAAGACCATTTAAAATGTATAATAGTTCAAAATAGCTATAATGATTTCCTAGGGGATTAACCTTGTAGGTTATAACAAAATTTGTTATGGACTGAGTTTCTGTAACAACTAAAGAAGGTAAAATAGTATTTACAATAACATCCTTCTTCATGGAACCTAGTGTACTTCCTGGCTTAATATGTGTTACATACAAGCCACAGATCTACCAACACATATTCAATAACATTGGGTCACTACAACTGCATGCTTCATTAATAACCAAAAAGAAGATAGGGTTATATATTGTAGAGTCTATATGAACTAATATTTTGATTAAGGTTAAATGTAAGTAATATACAAAACCTTACTATTCTTACAATCAATCATTCAGAGAATGGTAACAACAAACTTTTAAATTTGTCTGTGCATAAACTATCTATTAAATAAAGTATTTATTCTATTATAACCTTCATTTCCCCTCCTCAAAAAACAGAAGTTTGTTTGAATAAACTAGGTCATATAAAATTTAAGAAAAAAGAACATTTCAGTACGTTACTACAAATGTTATATTTCTTGGGGTGTCAAGTTGGGGAAACAGTATAAAAAAATGAAAAGGAGAATGCAATAGTACATTTTTTTTTACCTTCATCCACAATATTTTAACATTTAATATTTGGTTAATCTCTATATTTTCTCATAATGTGTCTTGCAAGGTTCTAACAAGACTTAGCGAAACAAAAAACCTCATCACATCATAAAGTTAACAAGTTATGGCAACAGTATAACACAGTATCCCTTAAAATTATTACAAAAACTAAGGGTGTTACAAAAACTAAGGGTGAAATACTTTAGCAGTGACATTTTAACCAATACATCTTTAGTATGTAATGCATTTGTGCACCATCTCTGCACATAACCAATGTTCAAAAAAATGTATTAAGTGGCTGTATTGCTTTTTTATTATATTTTTATTGGTACTCTTCCGCTATCAGGACAACACCCCCAATGAGCTGATGGAATATCTTGTATTACTTTTTCAAGGTGTGTGTTTGTAAGAGGGACAGTACCTTAACTTAATAATGTCCAATTAAGTCATGACATTTTCAAAATGTTATGACACTTTATTTCTTGTAGGTAGTACATCTCTTTCTACTGCTGTTTGGCACTGCTGAAGAATACTGCGAGTAGATTAGATAGTCCATTGCTTATGAGTTATTGCAAGCAAGTCCCCTTGATTCTAGCACAAGATTTAGTGGCAGTTCTGTTGCACAAAAAGGGGGAACTTCACAACTCGTTTTTATTTCAGTGGAATGGCTTTCTTAGCAATGAGTGCAGCAAAAGGATAGTTTTACAGACCAAAGATTAATATGAATGTGTGTAGCGTTTTTATAGAAAGACAGAATCATTTTGTCTATTTCCTGATTATTCTTCATATATAGATTATACATACAACAGTTGCTGCTCAGTCATAACAAAGCTTTTAACTTCTTTATTGAACAATCAGCAGCGAAGACAAGAAATAATGGCTTTAAAACCTTACTCTATCTGAATTCCTGTTAATACAACACGTGTAACTATATATTTCTTGCGTTACTGCCTGAATGCAATGTAGTGCTTTACCAGGAAATTAAGCATTTTAGAAGGAACAGCACAACAGTATGAGGCAAAATCAGGAGGACCACTCTACAAATTAACAGCAGTGCGATCATTACATTGGAACTGTTGCCCTGACAACAAAAAAGCACCTTCTTATTCAAGCAGCATTATAAACCTTGTAAAACATATACATAGTTATTTTTATTTGTCAGATATATTGAAATAAAGCTCGTTTTATGTTTTGAGTTACTTTGCTGTTTTTCCAGCATTCCGATTGGTCCGCTGGTCTCAAAGAGGAACTACAGGTTCAGAGGTCAATTGTTCAGTTCCTGTTAGGCGTCTCAGTTGTTTCTGCGAAGAAATGAAGCTCGTGGATGGATTACAAGGTTCGAGCTGCTTTCAAAAACTCTCATTTCAAAACCATTTAGGTAAGAAGGCGGGAATTATATTTGACATGCAACAAGTGATTAAAAAAATGTTCGCAAAATGCTGCAAGTTTATTTGTGTTGCAAATCTAATGTACTGTAGAAAAACGGCAGTGTAAGCACATTTACTTCCATATTGTTTAAAAACAAGCATAAAATATAAGCTCCATCTTAAAGGTTATTTATAACTAATATGTCAAGCTTGCTTCACTAAACGAACACATCTCCAGTACTTTAAACAACATAAACAGAGCCTTTTAGGAGGCTCTACAGTTTTCATAAAATCAAGACATAGAATACTATAACCATACTGCAAGTGAGACATTGCACTTATGTAAATCCCAACATGTCACATTAGCTATGTTTTATGAACTTTTTTTGTGTGTGTGTTTACTTTTTAGATATTAATAGAGAAAATAAATAAATGCAATAATATATACTTTATCCAATATGCAGTTTAATTCATGTAAGTTATTAAGAATAACAGCTAGGCATTTCTTAGGTACCTTGCAGCCTATGCTAAATGTAATGGATACATTTTAATTACTAAAGGTTATTAAGAATAACAGCTAGGCATTTCTTAAGTACCTTGCAGCTTATACTAAATGTGATGGATGAAGTTATGTTACTTCATATATCTATATTATTGATTTAAAATAGAAATAGAGAAATTAATGAAAATAAAAATCATATTCTACCTTGTTTATCTTTGTAGCAATCTGTGATATCAGAATGTTAGTTGACTATTCAAAAGATTTAAAATAGAGGCGGCAAAAAAGGCAAAGAGTACATTTTGTTCATTTGCCTTTGAGTTTATTCTGGTCTTTCACAGTCCAGTCAGACTTTGTTGCTGCTTGTCTCTTTAATGTTGAAGTAGTATTCATTTGATCTTCTGTAGTTACCAGATTCTTCTTCATTATAAAAGTGTTTGCTTCTTCTAAAGTTTCAAAGGCTCTTTTCCCCTCAGGAAGGCAAAGTCTAATTTTGGCAGGGTATGTTAATTGTGCCTTAATACCAGCTTGCTTGAGAGATTTGATGACAGGAATGAAAGTTTTTCTTTTTGTAAAAACAGTAGTAGAGTAGTCGTCGTCAAATTTGACAATCTGATCATTTATTTTTATAGGAGAGAGAGCCCAAGATGATTTTATGATCAGATCTTTGTCCTGGCTAGACATTAGTTTTGCTATTACTGATCTAGGATACGTCTTCTTATTGTTTGATGGGATTGTAGTTAGTGATCTATGGGCTCTTTCAAAGCCAAAAGAAAGAGCCTCTGGTAAATTTAGTGTTTTAGGGATCCATGTTGTCAAAAAATTAATCATATTGTCTCCTTCCATTCCTTCTGGTATATCGTATATCCTGATGTTATTTCATCTGGTTCGGTTTTCTAAATCAACTACTTTATTGATGAGTTTGTTGTTTTGTAATAAGAGAGTTTCCATATTTTTCTCTGCGTCTATCAGTCTGCTGTCAATATCAGAGACAGATTCTTCTATTGCTGAAATTTGTATTTTCTGTTGTTTTAGAATGTCACTCAGTATTTCAGTTTGTTTATTGGAATCTTATTTTATCCACTTTTGTATCTAGTTTGTCCATTTTTGTTATTAGGTCTTGGATATTTGTCAGAATGGAGTGTATTTCTTTCATCAGAGAGTTGTCTTGCTGTGTAGATTTTAAAAGACTCATCTTTTCTTTAAATGCAGTTTTCTCTTCCTTCCTTCTTCTTGTTAGTTTGACAGGAAAATCTGGAGATTCTTAGATGAAAAATACACCAAAAGAAAGCTTTCGAGTTCTACTTTATAGAACTATTAATTTTAAATTATTTGCGGTGATTTTTAGTAATAAATCCTGTCAGGATAGTTGAAAAGCTGCAGAGCAGAGATTTTATGCTGTTATCAGGCTTCCATCCAAGCCACACCCACGTACCTAGTTTTTGATGTTTTTTCTTGATGTTGTTGTGGTTATGTAAATCAAATTTAAGATTTTCATTGATTGCCATGCCAAGCAGTTTTATATGTGAAATAACTTCATAGTATTATTTAAGGAATACATTTTAAATTTGTTTTTTTTTTCATGGAAATGTGATTTTGGGAAAAACAGAAGTAATTTATTTTTTTTGGGGGGGGGTAAAAGCAGATGATTATCCTGTAGCCAGCTTTCAAAAGAGTTAAAGGCTTCTTGGGCAATTCTCTGAAGATGTCTGAGGTTATCTGATGTGCATATTGGGGTAGAATCATCAGTATACTGTATGAGGGAAGCTTGCAGAGAAGATTTATGTAGATTGTTAGCAAATATTTTGAAGAGTAGAGAGCCGAGAATGGAACCCTGTGGCATAGCGAATATTTTGAAGAGTAGAGAGCCAGGAATGGAACCCTGTGGCATGCCGGTATTGACAGGAAGGAAGGGAGAAAGGGTAGAAAGCCATTAATCAGACTGGTATCTATCAGTTAATTAGTTGTTAAACTATAGTAGTGTGGGATGTGATAGCACTAAGGGGAAACAGTTGCTAGAGGTGGTTTTAGTGAGAGACCATCTCAAAAGCTTCAGAGAGATCAAGAAACAGAATGGAAACTAGTTTGACTTTGTCTCTGGGTTTGTTAATAGTATCTGTGAAGGTTAATAAGGCTGTGGTAGTGCTATGGGTGGGTCTAAAACCATGCTGTGTGGGGTCCGGGGCATCAGGAGTTTTTCCTGCAGGATGTATTCAAGTAGTTGTTTGTGAATGCATTTCTCCAGAAGTTTTCACAAAGGAAATAACATGGCAATAGCTCTGAAACTGGTTATATCAGCTGTAGTTCCTCCTTTTCTAAGGGGGATTGTGAAGATTTTTTTCCAAACAGAAGGAATGTATGATTTACTGATAGATCTATTAATTAGGACAGAGACAGGATAGGCTATGGAACTGTTAGCAAGCTTGCAGTATTCTGCTGGGAGGGTATATGCTGAAGGAGAAAAGGGTTTAAGTTTAAGGAGTAGCAATTTGATGTAGGAGGTCTGAATGAGTTTTAGATTGAAATAGGGGGTGTTTAGTGTCCGAGGAGGGGGCATGTCAGGACTGTTAGGTGGATAATCTTTAGTAAGGGCTTCAATGCTTTTTATAAAAAAAAAAAAAAGTGTGTTAAATTGAGCAGCTATTTCAGAAGGTGTGTTATTTAGTGGAGGATTAGAAATGGATGTAGTTCCAGGCTGGAGTATATTATTAACAGAAGACCAGAATGTTTTAGGATTTTTAACACTGATTTAGTAAGGGGTTACTGTAGTAGATTTTCTCGTCACTGTTAATCTGCCTTTTAGTACAGTTGCATAATTCTTTAAAGTGGTGTAAGTTTTGAAAGGATCTGTTGTTTCACCATTCTTCCCAAGCCGTATCTCTTTCATGCACTAGATGCCTGCTCTGAGTGGATAATCACGGAGTACGTTATTCTTTACTCATTTTGTTCTCATTGGAGCCTGACTGCTTGCCTTGTAGTGGTCACATTACTCATACTGAGATGCTCACTTGCTTAGATACTGTACAGTTGGTTCCTCTGGTATATAGCAACATCTATGAATAACAGCTATTTTCTGATATTTCCTCCACCTATTTTATGTGCTACCTCCCTCTATCTTGCAGGACCACCCAACCCAAAGTGAAACCCTCCCTATTTTACCTCCATTACTACACAGCTAGCCAGTTCTCGTATTTATCTGCATGAACTGCAGCTACTGATAGTTCCACTTCCACAACATCTCTGCCTCTTTAGTCCCCTCCCACCCTATCCTCCTCTTAAAAGTAAAGCTTTTATCAATCCCTACTAATCACTACAAACCTAGACCCGTTATCTACCAGACACTCCAATCTAAGTACAAACCAAAGAAACTCACTCCATTTCTTACTTACCTTTGCTTAGCCGGTGACATTCACCCTAATCCAGAACCAAACTTCACTCCAACAAGCCCCCCTAGCACCAACTATAAATCCACAAGTAAATACCTTAAATTCCTCACCATCAACGCTCAAAGCTTACATAATAAATTAAGCCTCTTCCATGCTTGGCTTAATCACAACCCACCTGATATTGTAGCCATCTCCGTAACCTGGCTAAAACCTCATATACGTGACTCCAAATTCCTTCCCCCAGGATATCAATCACTTCGAGCTGACCACGTAAATAGGTGAGGTGGTGGTGTAGCATTAATTTACTCCAACCAGCTGTCCTTTACTCCATATCCCAATCCCAATCCCATCCCCTCATTCAGTAATGCTGAACTTATAACTGGCCTACTAAAAATAAACAACCATAAAAAGCATCTGCATCATTTCCCTCTATATTCTTCCAGGCAACAACACCAACACCTTGGAAGACATCCTCTCCTGGGCCTCCTCAAATATTAAGCTGGAAACCTACATAATGGGAGATGTAAACATAGACTGGAACAAAATCGATAACCCCTACCCCAGCATATCAATCAATCTAGTTAACTACACTCAGCTCACTAATTCCATTACTAGGCCTAACAAAACCAACCCACCAGGCTCCATACTAGACTGGATTCTAGTATCTCATCCAAATAAAGTCACTAAATCTGGTGTCATTCCTGACCTTTTAGGAGACCACTTGCCTGCCTTCACTCATTGAGCTACCCTGAATTCCCCACACCCCACCACTTCATCCACAGTCGTAACCTCTATAACTTTAATCTCACTACTTTTTCTGATTCTCTTCGGTATACTAACTGGAACCCCCTAAAAACTCTTCCATTAGACACAGCCATTGACTTCTTCAATACAACATTCTTAAACGTCCTTAACTCCCTAGCCCCTATAAGAACAAAAAGAGTAAAAACTAAGACCACCCCATGGCTTACCAAAGACACCAAAACCTTATGCTACAAAGAGATAAATCCTGGAAATCATTCCTCTAATACAAACAATCAGAAAACCTACGTAAATACAAACAGCTGAGAAACCTGATCAAAAAACAAGTTATCAAAGATAAAAAGTCTTACTACATCAAATTACAAGTAAATTACACAAAAAAACCCAAACAATTTTGGAACTCAATCAATTCCCTCCTTAAGCCAGGTACTACTAACAACCCCTGTCCTGACTCTTGCAAATCTGACCTAAAAATTGCCTCACTATTCAACACCTTCTTCACCTCTTCTATTGTTGAGCTAACCAAAACCTTCACTAACAATAACCCTCTACCCCATCCAGCCCAACCTTCCTCTCCCTCACCCCCCCACTTTTGAATTCAAACCCATCCCCACCCTCCTAATAAAGAAACTCCTCTCTACTCTTAAGCCCTGCACCAACGCCCCCGACAACATCCCATCCTCCTTCTTAAAAATAATCTCAGAAGGTATTGTTCTCCCTATTAGCATCCTGATCAATAGATCCCTACCTGAGTCCTATGTATCCAAACTATGGCACACTGCATATATTCTTCCACTTCACAAGGGTGGCAAAAACTGTAACATCTCTAATTTCGCCATCCTCTCCCCCATCTCTAAACTTCTCAAAAAATGCGTCCACCTTCAGCTCTTGCCATTCCTTACCAAACACCAGCTACTCTCTCCCACCCAACACAGCTTCTGCCCTGGACACAGTACCAACACCGCCCTTCTCTCCTTTTTACATACGGTCAATTCAGCCCGTGATTCTGGTAAAATAGTATCCTCAGTTCTGCTGGACTTATCTAAAGCGTTCGACACCATTTCCCATTCCCACCTGCTAAATCACCTGTCTAATCTCAAACCCTCCCACAAAACACTTTCCTGGTTCTCCAGCTATCTGTCTGACAGGTCTCAAGCTGTAAAATGGAGCCAGAGCACCTCCACCTTCCTTCCCTCCCCCACCGGAGTACCCCAAGGCTCCATACTTGGCCCAGTACTATTCAATATCTTTATTAACAACTTTCACAAAGCCATACCTGCCACCAAAATCATCCAATATGCTGATTCCACTTTGATCTGCTCCACCTCTAACCTAACTGATCTCGGATCATTGACACAAGCTGCCTTCTCTACCACCAAAACTGGATGCTCCAAAATCACCTATCTCTAAATGCCAACAAAACCAAAATCCTTTTATTCTCTCCTTCAAAATCATTTACTTTGGACAAAAGTTCACTTCAAATAACCAGCCACAACTCCATTATAGAGGTCGTTCCCTCTGCCAAACTTCTTGGTGTCACCATTGATGAACACCAAAAATTTAACACTCACGTCCAGCTAAACATAAAAAAAAAAACATATAAAACTCGGCCTACTTTATAGAAACAACTACTTCCTCTCCTGCTACTAGACTAACTCTCGCCACAACCTATCTCCTTCCCTCTCTACTGTATGGCGCCCTTCTGCTCACCAATTTATCCTCCACTCTCTCCTCCAAACTTGAAGTATGTTACAATAAAATCTCCAGATTTGCTACCAAAGCCAAATCCTCCTCTCACCACTGTACCTCCACTTATTAAACTGGCTCGACCTCCCTAACCAACTTGACTTTCTACAAATCACCACTGTCCACAGATTACTGTTCCAACCTACTAAGTGCCTTGCACTTTCCAATATCCTACGACCATACACCCCCCCCAGAACCCTTAGATCTACCCACCAAAGCCATACTACTGTCCAAAAACCCAAGCGCCCAGCTGGTCAACTTCTGCTATCCTTCTCCTTAGCTAAAAAATGGAATGCCCTTCCCTCCTCTTTGAGGACCTGTGACAACCTAGAAAACTTTAAAACTCTTCTTCATTCCTTCCTTTATTTAAACAGGAAATGTAACTGTACTCTTCACCCTATACCTCCCAAGCTCTCCTTCACTCTTACTCCCGGCTAACCTTCTCACCTAGCCAACCTCTCTCTAATATAAATTGTATAAAAAACTAAACTGTAAAAACTAGCCTCAAGGCCTTTTGCCTTCTTTCTCACTTAAACAAAATAATTGCTTGTATTTTTGTATGTATGTTACCTGTTGTTTGTAATGCAAAGTTTCCTTTGCTTTTACCTGTTGTTTGAAATGCAAAGTTCCTTTATGTATGCTACCTGCTGTTTGCAATGCAAAGTTTCTTTATTTGAAATACAAAGTTTCTTTATGTATGCTACCTGCTGTTTGTAATGCAAAGTTTCTTTATTACTATTCATGTAACTAAACTATGTATTGTGGAGCTTTTCTCCCCAGGCCTCCACTGAAAACGGGCTCCCTGAGCCCAGTGGACCTCCCCGGTCCCCGGTCATCAAACTGAAATAAATAAATAAATAAATAAATAATACCTTTTCTATAATCCTGATGCAATGCTGTCTGTGGATCATATGGAGGCATTTTCTAGCTATCTGTATACTAGTCCAATGCAACAAGTCTCTGAATGCTGCCACGTCACACTGACCAACAGTCGGGCCACAGATACACCAATCACACCTGAAGTCAGGTCACAACTTTTATACCTGACTCCGAGTCACAAGGACAACAACAGACTGCAGGTCACTGACTATTGCTGAAACTGGCTGCAGCTGTAAATGACTTCACAGTCTGTATACCTGAGCTCTGGTCACATTGTTTTAATGAAACAATGAAAAAGAGGATGGAATTGCAACATCCATTTCCATTATTACTGTACAAGAAAACAGGCAGCATTTTCTTGGTCTAAATTCAGGTCACCACTTCAATACTACTGCAAAGACAGATTAGAGCCTTTTTTTCTTTTTTAACAGATTGGTAGCTGCTTGGACATAGCTCTGCTGAAAAACACAGAACACCCTGCAACCACAAAAAAAAAAAAATGGATGAGGTGAACATCTACAGTACAACAGAAAGACCAATTCTGGGGCAAAAAAACTCTATCCTGAGGGCCAGCTACAGAATGTCTGTTTCACTTTACATAAAAATATGGAAGGTGTTTCTCAAATATCCAGGTCAAATAAAAATACAGTGTTAAATGACAATCTATCTCCATAAAGCTTCAGACACTCCTAATTCTTTTAATTAACAAAAAAATGTTTTCCACACATGATCATCAGCAGCTTATTTTAGCTTTTTCAGATATTTTTAAATCAACATTTACAACTACACTTTAACTGATGAATCGCATTGCTAAATATAAGCATCTGTTTAAATAAAGAAACATTTCTGCCGACGGCACATTTTAAATGCAATTCTGGGATAATGTTGTATATTAAAACAGTGATCCCACGCATTTTTGATAATAAATGCAATATTAGTTTTCAGTCTTATACAGAGAAATGGACAAGCAGCCTTTTAAATTTTTTAAAATCTCCGCTATCTTTTTAATAAAATAAAAGTAAAAGCAAAATAGTAATGCTTTCTTATGTCACAATATTATTATGGACACAGATGAACATGGTTCGACTACCCAGTGGAATTTTACAGCTGGTTCACACTTGGCTTAACAAAAAACATTCAGTGAAGTACAAATCATTGCACCTTTATATTCTAATTAACACAGTACCATGGGCATTAAAGAAAATGTATAGAGGTGACATTTGGCCATACAGATGAACTCCGTTATCAATGTTCCATCTCCGGCAGTTGCACCACAGTTCAAACCTCCAAGCATACCACTCAATTGTCTAAGATTTTCACAGAATGTCCAGATTTCTGTCTTATATTTTTTGAGCTGGTTCTGCATAATATTTGTGGTTTCCTGGAAAATCATTGAGGATTGAAGTCACAAAATGATTTCAGGCATTTGAGTGCCACAGTTCATATCCATCAGAACATGCATGCCAATGCAAAACATGTTATTCTTGCAACTTTCTAAGTCTAGGAGAGCAACATTTAAAGCCTGTCCCTACTTCAGGCCTCTGTACTGGCTATTATTTTTGCCTTTGTCCAGATTTCTTGTGCTAAGAAGTTGAGGACTATGCTTGAATAAAAGCAAAACAGTGATGTGAAGGGGAGTCCACAGAAAGTGCAGGGCAGATTATGAAGTTCTGATAACCTGTACAGGGTCAAGTCACTGGTCAGAGAGGTAGACAACAAACCCTGCATTAGACAATATCCCTCAGGATGAAATCCAGAAAGAACTGGTGTGCTCTAAAGGTAATTCAGCTGTCTTGTCTCCACAGTGCAGCATGTCTCCAAAGGATTACAGTGCTATAAGCAGCCACGGGCAATACCACTGACTGCAGCTGCTCCATCTTGTTGCAGTAAGTGTTATCCATCAACACTGTTGCTGACAGCTGTAGAATATTTAAAGGCCACATACCATGTGGCACCAAATAACATATTTATTCCACTCTTCTGCATATTCAACAGTATCTATAAAACAAATATCAAAAGTATATAGATACACGCATTTATAAAAGTGGTAGAATGTCATGCATTGTGATTATTTTAAAGGTACAACAGTCATAATGTCTGTACAACCAACTAATATTTCTTAGGTCAATTAAACGACAATATATTGAAAGTTGAAAAGTGAACTTTCAAACTGAGAAAAGAAAAGCATAATTACTTGCAGGGGGGGGCTAGATTTAAACATATCTTTACACAATTTTATAATCAAATAATCACACCAGTCACCCAGTTCAAAATAATAAATAGATAAATAAGATTACTCATAAATTGATTTTATTAAAATGTTATTGTGAAATTTTGAATGGAAATTCTTTATCAGATATGGCAGTTAGCACAGACATTTTAAGGCTATGAGCTGTTAATCAACTTTGTTTTGTAGTCTAGGTTTTGATTCCCAAAGTCTCCACCTGCCTACCATGATAAGCAAGTCACTTAGCCATATACCAACTGGGTTTATCTGATAATGAATGAAAAAAAAAACAGATATACATTAATACACTTTCTGAACTTTATGAGACAAGAAATTCAGTTCAAAGACTAAATACAGTATTTGGGTACAAACAGGATGTGGTAAACCAGTTGTACTACTGTGCGAGAAAAATAAGTACTTACGGCTTGATTGCTTGCCATGTTATTAATGAGCACAAATGTGAAACAGAAGTAAAAGTCACATGTGACAGTTTACTTTAATAAAGCAGTGGAAGGATGCACAATGCTAAACAGCAAAATAGTTAACATAAATATTAGCCAAGACAAATGTGAAATAAAGCATTAAAAATTAATTTCTACTTTGCTGACAACAGGAGCAATACTTTTTTTTTCAGTCAGCAAAATGAATCTGGCCCATTTCCATCTACATTAAACTAGTGTGTCTAATAATAATCTCATAATTATAGTGGACATTTTAATGCAAGCATGGCCAGTTTGTAAAACTGCATTTAAGCTAGAGCCTATAATCAACTGTAATTATGGGTCATAGCCAGGTGACTGTAATTAGCCTGTCAATCAAACTCTTACCAAGAAGGGGGTGGCTATTGTTAATCACATCACCTCTAAAATAACAAAAACCTGCAATGACAGACAGGGAGGGGCTACTGTTAGTGTGAGTTTGAGGGGTGCAAGTTTGAACGGCGGCATCCAAGCACTGGACAGCTCCAATTTAGCCAAGAAGTACTACTGTCAGAATATATTAAAAATAAAAGAAAGAAAAGTAAGTATATGTAGGTGCTTTTTGATGTTGTTTCTCTGTCATAAAACCACTATGATGAAGCAGAAAAGCACACATCTTTTGTTTTCAGACAAGCATACCTGAAACAAAAAGACAAATAAAACCTACAGGTGGACATTACTTACAACTGTAAAGATGCAGAAAGTGAAGGTCCAGTTATAGTAAAGTTAAGGTTCAGCAAGCTTCAGGCATTCTTACAGTCAAAGTATGTCATCAGCAGAGAGATGCACAGTGCAACACAAAACACATTTTCTGACTTTTTCTAATTACTTTTTTAAACAAATTTAAGACAGAAATTTGGCAGAAATACAATGCAAAATGTTTTGTGTGGAGTCTTGGTGGCTTTTAACAGAAACTGCCACATATCAGAGAAACTGTAGAAAATGCACCTAAGACCAAGTGAAGAGGTGATGTGTACACATTTGACTTTCATTAGAATGTAAAAGCAGACAGACCCCCCTGGGTCTGTGGTCACCAGCCATGTTCCTTATGGCCTGGGTGTATTATTTTGCTCAGTGTTAGATGTCTGTAGGTAAATAATAAGTCAGAAGTATCCATTTTCCTTTGGTAGATGAGGGGTTGTCTGTGACAGGGTCACCTTTTACTGGTGGATAGACCATGGTAGTGCAGCTATTTCTATGAAGCTTGCAGTTAGCTAGAAAGTGGGCTTATAAAACAGTTAGCATTCCATGTGCACATAGAAACAGTATGTGCATGATCCCAGCAGGGGAAAAGTGATTCAAACCATCTATAATATGACAGATGTGGATAGTTTGTCCAATACTTTCTGCATGTCTATCATCCAAATTTTGGGCACTGAAAGATCAAGCTCCCCTGGAAAGAAGGAAAGTCCTTACTGGATAATGTGCATTATAGTACATCTAGGAACTAAGAGGTCTACCTGTTGTCTGGCTTGCAAGTGAAGCCTTAGGTCAGCAAAAGGGTTTTGGAATAATGAACAAACAAGTTAAAACTATATCCCTATATATGAACTAGTACCCTTTCATACCTTATACCTCATTACTCTCCCTTCCTCACTCACTCCATTACTTCAATCACTTTCATTCCCCTGAGTCTCTTTCTAAATATGCCATGACTCTTTTTCTCTCATTTCCTATTGCATTTCCTATTTGTAATGTACTAACTTACCTTTAATTTCTCCATAAACTGGCTAAAATTTCTCTAAATATTAAATCTTTTTGTCATATAAGCTGTAGCCATTCTTAACCAATATTTCACATTATGTCTAATTTGGTATAATTACTTAAACTGTAATGTTTTGTGTTATTTTTGAAATTTGTAAAATTATTATTGTTAAGATTTTTGTAATACTTTGGAGCTTTTCTCCCTTGGCCTTCTCTGAAAATGGGTACCTACCCTGTCAGACTTTCCTGGTAATCAATATCAATAAATAAATAAAACACACACACACACACACCCCACCAATACATCCTGCTATATGCATTCAGTACAGTTTCATTAATAGTATTAAAGGACATCAGCTGCATAGAAATGACTATGAAATGATTATGGCCATACTTCTCAACTGTCCAGATTTTTGCCTCATAATTTTGGCTTGTTCCTCATAAAATTTGTGTTTTTCTGGCAAATCACTGTGATGATCTGTGGAATTAAGTCACCAAATAATGATATTGTACACATTTGAGTTTCAGACTTCAAATCCCTCAGAATGTATGTTAACACAGACCCTATTTTTCTAGCAACTTTCTAAGTTTATAAGAGCAATATTTAAAATCTGTCCCTATTTTTGGGCCTTCGTCCCCCTATTTTGTCAGGCTTTGTCCAGATTTCTTGCACTAAGAAGTTGAGAGGTATGGTTCTGGCATTGATCACCATACTACACATAATCACTGCTTTTAAAACAGAACAATTTCCACTTTAAAGCCAAATGGCTAAAGAAAAAAAAAATCATTTTGCAGACAGACAAGCACATTTGTACCTCCGATGTGGAAGACATGCCCCACAACAATCTTTTTAAAAAATTCTACTCCGAGGCTCTATTTAATCAGAGAAATGGAAAATCCCTTTGTTTAAAAAAAAAACAAAAAGTCACAACTCTACATTCAGTTATAAGTGTATGGATTATTTACTATATGGTTAAAGGCTAGCAATTGTAGTACGCCCCATTCAATCCTCTGAAATCCTGCTGTAAGCAGCCCTCACAGATCAGCTTAAGGTCCAGCTCTAACAGGCTTAGACAGTTTTAGTCTGTGGAAAATGCCCAGTAAATAGCACAACTGAAGATAAGCTATACCTTGGACACATATATGAGGTCTGACCCTGATATTGGACATGGGGAATTTTATTATTCTGTAGTATTTTTGTTTTCAGGAAAACTGACCAAGAATTTGTATCTGGCCAGGTGTTTTATAGAAGGGATTTAGCTGCCCAACTCAAGTTTGAAGATAATATGTTGGCAGCAGAGGAAGCTGTAGGAGAACCCTGTGCCTTGCGAGAGTTCCCCATTCTTGTTAGCAGGTGTATACTTCAATTAAGTTATCACCTTACCTCTGAATAGTCCAGACTTTTGCCTTATATCTTTGGCCTTTTCCTCATAAAAAATGTGACTTTTCTGGCAAATCATTAAGGACTGAAGACATTAAATAATACAAGTTTCAGACATCATATCTTTCAGAAAATGCATGCAAAAGCAAAGCATGTTATTCCATAAACTTTCTAAGTTTATAACAGCAATATTTAAAATCTGTCTCTGATGTTGGACCTTTGTCTCCCTCCACCCCATTGTTTTTGGCTTTGTCCCTATTAATTTGCACTAAGAGTATGAGACTTATTATAAAGTTTACTTTTTGGTAGGATCCTAGCTACTATTAACAGTAGTATGCACACTTTAGAGGGCAGTGGCTAAAGTATTTATTATAAGGTTTGCTTAACTGAATGGGGAAAAAACAGGTAGAAGGCCACCTTTCTGATGGCTTCATTTCCTCTGGCCCTCTACTGGTAGTGAATTTCAAGACAGTATCCACAATGGACCAGCAGCATTTGTAGCATCACAGTTTATCTGCTGGATACCTAGACTTTAATGATCAAATGTAATGTACTTGCAAATTCAGCAATCTAGGATGTATGACTGGGCAGCCCATCTTAAGTGAAAACAGTAAATTCATGATACAGTGTGGATGGAAACTAACAAATTCCTCAGGATGTAAGGTAGTCCAGGAGAACCTGATTCGGATTTTAGGACTGCCAAATAAGAAAATGTTACTGCACTTTGGCTGTGTGCCCAGAATTTCAGCTGTACTTGAGCAAACATCTGTGGGTCATGAATACTAGCCAAAAATATGATTACTTGAGAAGAATAGTATTTTTTCATGCTAGTATGTGAAGACCACCATTTTGACTTGGGCATTTCTGGAAATATTTTCACCTATAATGAAGTGCAACTGTATCAAAACCTCAGAAACAGCATGTCCATTCACAGCGGTGCTGCAGAGGCTTAGAGTTTTTCAGCTCCCCAAAGACTTTCATTACAATGTGATAAGCATTTATTATATCACTTTCTAAGCTTGAACGGTCCTGAAATAAGAAATAGTATGTGAATTATGGGCTAAGAGTATACAATGTGCATTTTTGTTAGCTCAGAGCAGGGATAGTGTTGGGCATCATGTGGGAACTGTGGCATATTTTGGAAGAACCACTCCAGCAATAGTCAGGTAAAGTACAAAATCTTGAAAAACAGTGGGTATACAGCTCTGAAAAAGACAGTACTTCTGGTACCTACATAAGATTAAACATGACAGATTTCAATGCTCTCCAATGTACAGAAACATAAGTTTTGTGCATTGGGGTCAAAATGCACTCCTCATTAGTGAATTATCTCATAAATGATAAAGACTGCAGCTCCAGACATTGTTAAAACAGGCAGATCCATAACACAAAGTGTCTGTGGTCCTGTACTAGCAATTCTGAAGTTACATCTCTCTCTGCATCTGATGGTGAATTCATATGACATTAATGTACTGTGGAATCCCTGAAGTCTATAAATGACTTATTCTCTGGCCTTATATGACAGCTTACAAAGCTGGCAGTCAAAATCCTTTGCGCTTTTTTAATTTAAAATTTTCTGAAGTTGTACATTAGACATTCAATATGCGTGATTATGTAGCTTGAGTATGAAAAACCTTTTGGGAAAATGCATCTTTACTTCAACTCTAAAACAAATGCTGTTGCAAAATATAGGTATATCATCAGGGTAAAAAGCTATGCGTTACTGGACATGATGAATCTTTGTTTTCCTAGACATTGTAAGGACATTTACTTAAAGCTATGGGTTTAGTAAACATTATAGCAGCAAGGTTCAATTATACCTTCTGGCCATTGTCTTTGTGGAGTTTCACATTTTTCAACATGCGTGCATGGATGTGTGTGTGTGTGTGTGCGTGTGTGTGTGTTCTGGACTCTCCATCTTCCTCCCACATCCCATTAATGTTCACAATAATTAGGTACACTAAACTGGACATAAACCTGTAGTGTGTGCTCTTGTTCCCATGGCCAGGACCATGTGAAGATAGGGGGTACTGTCAGCCATGCTAGTGAGAAGTAGGGCAGTGGCTGTAAGACCTGTGCCGGCACAGCTAGTTGGAATTTTATAAATAATTATATGTCATTTGTACATCAAGCTGATTTGTACAAATGCTTGTGCTGAAAATGTACTTGGGAGCTTTGTTTGTGTTAATTGTGTTAAAATGTATCAACAGTGCACTCTGCTGAAATGAAGAGAAATTTACATGTATTATGATATCTGAATTAAATGTATACATTTTAAGAGGGGACACTGGCACAGCAATGGTTAACCAGCTAGCTTATTTTAAGAAAAATAAGTGAATGTAAATGAGCTGTTAAAATCATTGAATGGCACTCCACAGCGCTGAGTAGGCCCGGAGATGGTAGGTCTGGGAGTAGCCATTATTGGTTAGCTTTTGTAAAAAAGGGGGGAGGTGATGTAAATGTTTCTGGCTCCTAGGTATTGTCATAAAAGCTCTAACTGTGTATTGCAGCAATCTAATAAAGTGCTGTCTCAATCTTCAAAAGGAGATATCGTGGGAACTTAGAGTCAGGTGACCAGATGAGGTCATTCTGCAAATCACCTTGAATATTATATTTTACAGGGCGTAATCTCAGAATATAGAACATTCTGTTGGGGTTCCTGACTAGCAAGACTGCTCATGTATTTCATCTTAACTTGCCCAGTAAGTTATTAGGAAACAGTAAATTCTTTTATATTCAGTCAGGAAAATAGTGAAGCATAGTTTAGATGCTGTTTTTTTTTTCTTTATTTGTCTGAGTCTGTCCTTCAATGTTCTTTTCAATATTTTCTGTGATTTGAACTTTGTGGTTGACTGTAAATATATATTCAGTATTTTCATGTACTTTTATTATTTATTATTAAATATACTTAATACTTCTATCATAGCCGGTTCTTGTAGAGAGTATATAACCTTTAAGAGTACTTATATTTATTTGGTGACACTGTGTGGGTCACTCCAGGCCTAGCCATCTTGGTGAACTACTACCATTTGTATTGATATTACATAGTATAATTGGACACTTTTTGTTAAGGGCCTTAGAGTAGCTGACTGTGAAATGTCTGTTGGCAGTGATAACTACCTTATACTCTGGGCAGAAGGGGGTACAGCAGGTAAACCTGTGCCAGCCTTTTTCAGCTGTGTGTGTGCCAGCTACTTTGGGGCAGGGACACGAAGCAATAGATTTACAAAGAGGGTGCTGGATGATTGGCCTGGGCACTCAGCTGAGGATCTAACCCTACAGCTGTACTACAGGGCAGTCTTACTGGGGATTTGGAGGGTGACAGTTGGGTAGACACATCCAGACCCCTGGGCTGTGTGTGTTCCCTGTGTGCTCTTAAGGGAAATTGTACTTGATACAGACAGGTCTGCATCTGGAAATACTGAGTGTATCCATTTGTATTCCAAGTGCATATCCCTCTCCAGTGTCAGTGGTGAGGATTCAGGCTCCTTGATTACTGGCCCAGCATTGAGACAGCACATATTGGTGCCCATCATATACTGGTAGCAATGGTGTGTGCCACAGGTCAAGCTGAAGAAATGCCCATGAAGGACCATTTCACTTTTCTAGTTAACACACTGAGTAGCTCATGATGTTTGCTTAAACAATCTGGGCTCTATACATTATTTTAATTAACTGGTGAAAGCATACAAGACACCTATTCATGGAAGTGTCTTGTCAGTTCATGAGCAACAATCAACTAGAGTGAATGTCACCACAGGGTGGGTAGCCTTATATATTTGTACACACACATTGTGTGTTTATGTATGATATATGCACACACGTACATACAGACATATATATATGCAGGGCAATGACACAGTAACATAGCTACTGTGCACTCTTGATTATATGTACTACAAATAAAATATGTACTTTTCAAGCTTGTCTATCTATCCAAAAGGTGTTTGTACTGTCTAAAGCAGCAGAAAAGTATTTCAGTGGTGACTAGTCAGTGAGCAAGTTTTTCATGCTTTTATTGATGATGCCATTATTATACTATAACCAAAACTGAATGCCATAAAAGGCAGGAGTGCGTATCTAACAGCACAAAGATCCAACAACTTACTAGATGAAAATAAAAATGCAGTAAACTTAAAAAACACAATGTTTAATAGAAATTGAGTGCTTTTGTTCCGGGAACCAGACCTTCATCAGAATTTTAATACTATAGCCAGAAAGATGAGGCTTCTAATGGCAACTTTCATCAGTCATACAACACATTTTCCAAGGCAGACTCTTAAACATTTGCTGTCTGACAATACCTTGCAAACACCTCAAATGATGATGGGGGAGGGGACTGTTATGATGTGAGGTTTTGCCAGCTATGCTGAGAGAAATAAGGCAATGGAAGTGTAACATGTGTCAGCATACCTCTCTTGAGTTTTGTAAAAATGGAATGTCATTAGTATATCAAACTGGTTTATATACGTGCTTGTGTTGAAAATGTATTTGTAAAGTTACTTGTATTAAAAAATGAACCAACAGTGGGTCCTGCTGGACACAAAAAGAAATGCACCTGTATGTCAGACTGTAAACTTACTATTGAAATTAATACATTGCAATAGAAGATACTGGAAGAGAAAAAGTTAATCTTAGTTCAGCTAACTTTGAAAAATAGTTTGAAATTAAATTACTTGGTATAAGCCATATAGATTATATCACACAGGTCTCAATGCAGCCAGAGACAAAAAGTCTGTACTAGGAAGCCTTCTGTATTGTCCTTGGGGGTCATCTAATGTTACTCTGGAAGAGTAGGAGTTTGAAATTGTTTTATGACTTCCAGAAGCTGCAACAGATCTTAGCAAAGCTCTCTCTGTGTGCATTATTGGCACACACGTGCTAGATTCTGGTTCAGTTGCTAGGAAAAGGGGTAGTATGAGCACTGCAGTCAGATGACCAGATATACATTATGTCTTTCTGTAATCCAGGACTAAAATGTTCTAATACCAGATGAGACAGAAGTCTCAGAGCAGTCTGTTTTTTGTAATCTGACTTTGAAGGATCTCTCACCCAGTTCATCTTGCCTTGCTTTGGTAAGTAACCAGGGAACAGTAAATTTTTAGATAAGTCAGGAAAATATACCGAGATTAGTCAAGTACTGTTTTTCTGTAGCTTTGTGAATCTATTCATTTGTATTATTTTAATATTTCCTGAGATTGAAACTCTGGCATTTATTGTAAATAGATATTTAGTATTGTCATGTTCTTCTATTATTTACTATTAAATATATTTAAACATTTCATTGTTGTTGGTCTTTCAGAGAATGTTTTAATCTTTGACAGTACTTATATTTATTTGCTGACACTGTGGCCACTCCTGGAAGCCTTGCTGTTTGGTCAACATTACCATTTGTATTAATATTAATTTCACTCAGTATAATTGGGTACCCTTGTAACAGCATTAGAATAGAGTGTCCTGGTGGCAGTAACTACCTTATAGTCTGGGCAGAGGGGCACAGCTAGTAAATCTGTGCCAGCCTTTCCCAGGTGTGTGTGTGTGTGTGTGTGTGTGTGTGTGTGTGTGTGTGTGTGTGTGTGTGTGTGTGTGTGTGTGAAAATGAAATCTCAAGGAGTATATGTGTCAGCTACTTGGAGCAGGGACACAGAGCACTGATTTCACAGAGATATTGGTGGAGGAATTGGCCTGGGACACTTGGCTGAGGACGCAACTCTATAGCTGTGCCATGGGGAGTCTTACTGGGGGCCTGGAGAGATAGAGAGAGAGAGAGAGGGAAACCTAGACCTCGGACTGAGTGTGTTCCTTCTGTGCTCTTAAGGGAAACTGTGCTTAGTGCACAGAGCTGCATCTGGAAATGCAGTGTGTGTGTATTTTTGTTCAAAGTGAATGTCCATCACCGGTGTCAGTGGTCATGAATCACACTCCTTGATTACTGGCCCAGAGGGAGGCATCACAGGTTGCAGCCCAACCATCTATCACACATGCATATATTTAGGTTTACTTTACTCATATGAAGCTTACACCATTTAAGTCAAATGTTCTCATCTGTGAAGATTGCAGTATTCCAAATTAAAACTAACATCTGAACAAGAAACTGAAGAGAGTACTTTTCAAACTATTTATCCAGTTTATGACACATAAAAAAACAAACAAACATGGAAAGCTTTTTGTCGAGAAGGCCAAACTCTCTGCACTGCCACATAATTAACTTTAGTCTACACTTCAAGCTAATACATAATATACAGAAAATTGAGAATAACTGTATCCCTCTTTCATAGGGTCATATGATGTAGGAAGTGTGGAGAAGCTTGATCCCCTCTCCATGTAACCCTTCCCCTCAGGTGGCCATCTTGTCTTGCAATGGCTGCCTTGGATAGGGAAGGAGATGTATTGGCTTCCCCACTCATCTTTCTCCTTAATCAACAGTGAATACATTGTAAACTGCATTGATCAAGTACTACCTCTTCTGCAGGTGGTCATCTTCTGGTTCACCAGCAGGTGTCTCCAATGTGGCTGGCCTGATTGGCACTATCCTCAAATGATGAGTGAGTTGGCACAAGCCACTCAAGCAGCAATGCCACTAATCAGTCATGTGTTACCTTAACTCGGCCATAGTCAGTGTTTTATCCATCTACACCATGGGGCTGGAGAGAGTCAATGGGTTTGTGCTGATGCTTGCCTTTTGCAGAATTTGATGCCCTTTATGGCTGCACATTACAAACATTTAAGACAATAAGCCTAGACACATACAAATGCAACAGTAAGTTGGATCAAGTACTATACATATATGGGAACCCAAATTTGTATTCAAGAAAAGAACTGTCTGTTAAATAGCATCTAAGAATATCGAACGATTATGTTTGTGTCTTGCATATATGGCAGCTTGGCCTAGTGTTATCAAGACACCACAACTTTTAGAACTCAGACAGAGCTCCGCATCAACAATGAATTCTGCGTGACTATGCAAATCTTATAATGATCCTGTGCCTTCAGGTTGTTACAGAAAACAGACATGACCAGCATAGAGGGGGTGTACAAATACAGGGTGAGATAGAGGACAGGAAAGCAGAATGTGAAGACATGTGCCTGTGGATTTCATAACTAATATATGGACATGCTGTGATGCCCAGCAGAATATACAGCCTATAAGCAAATCTGAAAAATACTTAAGTCAAAAAACACTTTTGTGTTAGTATAATGCACAGGTAGAAGAAACAGTATAAAATGACATAATTAAAAAAAAACACTGACTTCATCAACAAATGCTGGCTAACTGATAGAGCATTCTTCCTTGCATCATGTCGATGTCCCAGGTTTGAGAAGGTGAAATTCCTTGCTGAAGACTTGACTGGAGGGAGGAAAATAAACAGCCAGTACCGAGGTCATTCAAGGGGAGGTGGGGCTAAGGACATAATGTTCTGTAGTGCTGTCACCCTTGTTAAAGTCACCATATTTGGGCACTAGCATATGTTTTAAGAGGTACAAGTGGAAGTCTGTATGCTCATTGACATCCCTGCACAAAACTCTATATATATATATATATATATATATATATATATATATATATATATATATATACATACACTCAGAAGGTATTAGGAATGTATACCTTGTACTCCTGTTTCTGCCTGTTCCTATTTATACCTAATCATGTTAATGTCAATTACTTAAGATTCCATCTGATTGGCTCCTCTAAACTCTCTTATTCTCTCTCTCTCTTATACATACATAGAACACACAGTCATACACAAACACGCACAAACTCTCCTACCAGATATTGCTAGTCAACAGAGAGGTAGCAATGAGAAGGAACAACTTGGAATTCAAAATGAAAACGTGTATTTAAGAAAATGTTAGGAAAATAAATAAGAATCCATTTTATATATATATATATATATATATATATATATATATATATATATTTTTTTTTTTTATAGATATACATATAAAAAAATACATCTGTAAAACATGAACATTGCAAGAGGCTGTAAAGAAGGATGTTTGTAAAAAGCAAAATAATATACAGCTTCAGGTTTGAATGACTGTGCTTTCGACATATAGCCGCAACTGTCACAATGCTGTGTAATACACAACTAAGCATTAATTCTATTTTTTAATTGTTTAAATGCACCTCAGTGCTGAATTCATTATTAGTGTTCCTTATAACAGTCACGAGCTGGCATGACAGCTTGCCACAAGGGAGTCTCGATTCTTTTGTCAGTGCTTCAAGAAGAATCTTCTCTTTTCCAACACAATTAAAAATTATTGACATAGTTTCTACGAACACATCCTCCCCAATCCCACCTGTCATGGTCCCCAAGGATAACTCGCCAGCACTGTGGTGCACCCAGTTCATTCAAAACAAATCCAAGCCATGACCTGATGAGACCCAGCCCTCAACCTGTCTTTTAAAAAAGAAGCGCACACATGTCAACTAGGCTGTGCTAGCTAGACATCCTTTTGAAGTGGCAGCTATCTCACAATTCAGCTGGTGTACTTACAACCTTGAGAGTTCAGATTTGTAGTGTGGACTGTGACCTTTCAACTTCTATCTGTGACTAGAATGGTAAATTTAAGCTAGCTGACAAAGGCTGTTGCTTCATTTTCATTCTGTTTTTAAAGCCTGAATAAGATTTTTAGGTTTTTTGCATGCACCAGATGATTAAGTTAATAATGTGCTCCTACATTCAGTGCACACTAGGGGGTGCAAAAGAGCTCAAGCACCAGTCACAGGAGGCTGGCAGCCACTTCCACTAGGTGCTTACTGTTTACTTAGACCGCTCGGCCACACTACTTCCTCAAAACACTTGATGGCAGTTTAAAGCCTTAAAACTGGCAGTGGTGAGATTCAAAACCATGCCTCCAAAGAGACCTGAACCTAAATCCAACACCTTAGACCACTCGGCCACACAATACTTTATGTCTATAAGGTAAACATCTTAACCATTATACCAACTCCAAATCCTTTTCTTTATTCTCACTGTGTCTTGTTCTGTCTTGCTGCACTAACCAGCCACTGCTGAAAAAATATAAGTTTAGTTAGTACAGTCCAGCAGACATCAGTCCTTGGAATGTCATTCCCCAGTCACACCACAACAATTATGGCCCATTCTTGTGCCCCAGTTAATCATGCAATGTAAGTTAAGATGGTGGTATCTTAACTCTGCAATGGGGAACTTTCTACCTGTTAGCCTAATTGTGGTTATATTATACCTTTAGCAAGAGCCCAGTCCATTCCCAAACTTCTCACTCAATCTATTTTTTATTATTTTTAATAACGGCAGTTTAATAAAGTTTTTAACAGTGGCGGTCATGGTACTTTATTTTGGACATTTGCTTTACTATATATATATATATATATACACACGCACACACACATATATATATATATATATATATATATATATATATCACGCACATATACCAGCTTAATGGTTCATATTCTCTTCATATGTACAACTTATCTATTGTCTTTGCCAGTATGCTAGGTAGCAATACACATTTTTTCTGCTTAGTATCCATTTAGATTAGTTAAGCTTACTGATAGCCACTGGTCTTCATTCATCAGCTATTGGTCCCTCATTTCTCAGGTATCTGTTTTGATCCATACAAGCATAAACCTCAAATTAGTGCGTGCCAATCACTAATTAATAGTACTGTGAAGAAGCCCAATATAGCGGTCCTATGAGCCAGTTGACAAACCACAATGCTAGCTTTTCAAGTTTGATAAGTGGACACAGGTGAAATAAACAGTTGTGGCCAGCTCTACATTCTCAGGGGCAGATTGATAGCCCCAGCTCAGTAAGAAGGTCACCTGATGGAGAACAGGATCTACTCCAAAGTCATACAGTGATTATCTGTGGGGGAGGGGTTCAATATATTTGTGCCTTTATGACAGTGTCATGTCCTCACTGTATGACAGCAAAAGTAAGAAGCATACACAGGAAATGTGCCCGATTCACAGTGGCAGCTACATATTTCTGGAACCTCAACAAATAAACAAAACAAAATACCGGAACGCTGAATTTATATAATCTTTATGTCTTCCTCTCCTGCTGTTATGAGGATGAAGGAATGGAAGAAACTGGCTTAAATGGCAACAAAGAGAAAATATTGCAGATCTAAACACAGAACTGCAAATAATGTGTATGGGATAGGAAAGATGGTGATGACTGTCAGTGCGATGCCATCATTTATGAACCCTATGAATGGATTATATCCTGAAAAGATGAAAGATAACACCCGAGTGCTGAGAGACCAGCCTACTGCTTTGTTAAAGCAGATGCCAGTACACTGCAGTGTTGGCACTGGCAGTAATTCGCTTACTTCACTGAAAAGTGAGCTAGAATAGAAAGAAAATCCACAAAAGCACTGCACAAATCCAAACTACTTTGAACTGGCGTTCTTTCTGTATACAGGGTAATAGACATTGAACAAATGATTTCCCATAATGAATAGATTGATTAATCCTCACCTTTCAGTTATAAAGGTATCACAGTGCTCTTATATCCATTTGCTTGCCGCTTCAGTTAGGTTAGCATCTATCACAGTCACTCTCATTCTTTGAAAAGAGCTTAAAGTGGGGAATGCATGTTGCCTGCTTCAAATCCCTAATAAAACAAGAACATTTACAGATTTGCCAGGGAAGGATTTCCCTTTGTACTGCACTGAGAATAATTGTATTTAAGTATACGCAGCCTTAGGCACAACAATGCACAAGGGAGACAATGCTGAGGAGTGTCTTGTTTTCATATGGAAAATAAAAAGGAGCTTTCTTTCTCAAAAAAATATAGCCTGAAGCACAGAAAATGTTATACCAACATAAGCATGCACGACTGTAAAGCACTTCTGCACAGTATGTGCAAGCTACAGAATTATACCGCAACCAACAAGGGGCATTTTACTAAAACAAGAGTGACAGTACGTTGCAGAAAGAAGAATCTCAGAAATAAATATTAAGGATAAAAGAACAGGTGAGATCATTATCAGAGGGAAAATTATTAATCCAAAACTTTATTTGTTTAGTTCTTATGCCTTTACTGTACCGTTCATTGTCATATATGAGACAAAGCTAAAGCCATTACGGATATGTGTTATTCCTAACACCACAGTGGATGTTTGCCTGACTCCACCTGATACACTCAACAACAGATACAAAACACTCACCACTACAGAAACAAATACCAAAACAAAAAATTGACTTTTATGGGATATCAGGGCAAACTTAGGGTAATAAACAGGTACTAAACCAATATACTAAACCTAGTTATTCTTTAAACATTATTCTCAAAAAAGAAATAGAATATTATGGAGTTAGATGAATAAATAAGCTATTTAAAAAGTGTTTAATGCCAGTGTAATTCTTCCAAATATACTGCTGAGCCCACTCAGTTTCCCCTCCATTACCTGGGAATCTCCATCTCACTATATCTAACTCTTCTCTTTGATTTGCAGTCCTCTACCCAATGGGACATTGAAGTCTATGCCCACACAAATCAGTCTGTACAGCAATGTCAATTCTTCTCACTCCTGATCTTCTGCCTTTAACTTTGCTTTACCAAGTGAGATTATAATAACTAGAATTCAAATATGGAAATGCAAAGCAACCCATCAGAAATGAGATTACTGCATGTCCTTCAGGGGTGATAGTGATATAAACAGTGTGGTCCAAAGTATAATATGGTTAACTGACTAGCACATAATCAGAATATTTACACAAACCCTGCCTCCTGTAACTATATATATATATATATATATATATATATATATATATATATATATACACACACAGAGAGAGAAGTTAAACACAAACATAAAACTAACCCCAAATGCATGGACTTGCTTAACAAAGATATAGGCAATCTCCAAAGTCTTGACCCCACACAGTTTGGCTTTGTCAAGGGGAGATCTTACCTGCTGAACCTGGTTGACTTCTTTGAGGCAGTCACCAAGGTTGTGGATGAGGGTAAGGCAGTGCATACAGCATACCTCAATCTGGCCATGGCCTTTGATACCATTCCCCACTCAGGTATCACTGATAAACTCACCAAACTAGGCATCAATCCTACATCACTAGGTGGGTTATAAATTGGCTCACAGACAGGACACACAGAGTGACAGCTGCGGATTCCAAGTCAGACTGTCAACCAGTCATGAGTGGAGTCCCACAGGGCTCGGTCCTGGGCCCTCTTCTGTTTGGCATCTACTTCTCAGAAGTCCAGGTCAACACAGAAGGACTCTGGCTGACCTGGTTTGCTGATGACTGCAAGCTAGCAGTCATTATCAATTCCCCAAATGATGCAGACATCCTACAAAAGCTATGAGACCAATGACTGGTGTCGGAACCATGGCCTGAAGCTTAACGCCAAAAAATGCGTTATCATCCCCTTTGGAAAAAACTCAGTTCCCATGAATTATCACATTGATGGGAGACCACTGAACACTAAAGGAGCCATAAGAGATCTGGGCACCCAGGTCGACAGGCACCTCACCTTCGACCACCACATTGCCACTGTGGTCAGAAAGTCCTTCTGCATGGCACATCTTATAACCAAAGGTTTCGCATCTAGGAAGAAAGAGGTCATCATCCCTCTCTACTCATCCCTCAGACCAATCATCGAATATAATGCCCCATTTGGCATGTACTTGACCAGACACCTACAACAGCTGGAAAGGCCACAAAAGTACCTCTCAAAAATGATCCTAGGCCTTAAACAGATGTCCTACATGGACAGACTCAAGAAACTTCAGCTGTTCTCAGTCTCTTGTCATATACTTAGAGGTGATCTCTGCTTGACTTACAAAGCCATGTCCAATCCAGCCCTACTTGAAATGCTACACCTAATGAAATCCCAATCCCCCCATGCCACACACTCCAGAAGATCACAACCTCATTACCACAATTAACAGAACAAGCTGGAGGGACAGGTTCATGTCCCAAAGACTGCCTATACTCTGGAATAAGCTTCCCATTCATGTCAAGCAGAGCACCTTGCTGGCCCTCTTTGAGAGAAATCTTGATGAGTGGATGGGTAACAGAAAGTTCACCACAGGGATCACTCCAGTGGCCCTACTGGATAGGGGCACTGTGAACTAACATTGGGTGGCACAGTGCCTGGCAATTTTTTTTGGGCTAGGTTTGTAAAGGCTCTAGGGCCATTAGCCTAGTACACACCTATGAACCTATGATGCTAAGAGAAGGGAGTTATCTTGCTTAAGCTGCTGTCCTAAAATGTGCCACCCATGGAATAAATGTAAAAGGGCATCAGATAGAAGCCTTCAGCAAATCACATAACAAAGTTAACGCTTTGTACTGTTGCAACAGCAAGTTATTTGAAACAAAAAAACTGTTGAAATGGTAGCCGGAGATAAGTAGATAGATAAGTTCTACAACAGGATTTGGGGCACTCTTTTTAGTTTTAGGATTCTGACTCAGTGAAAGATAATAGACTGGAACAGAGGCCAACATAGTATGTAATAAAAAAAAATAAAATAAAAAAACACAAAGAGCTCTCATAGCATAGAATCACTCTGAAGAACTAATTCCCAATAAATGCAGGTCTCAAACTGTCACTTTCCTGAGATCCAATTAGCAAGAGGGGATACCCAAATAGTAATTTTAAGCAAAACAAATCAGGATGCACACACAGAAGCTACAAAATTAAAATTTGTGTTCTAATACATGACTACAAAGACATAGAAACTATGGCACAAAAACTCTTGCAAGAACAACAAAATCAACAAAACAATGTAATAATAAGCTGTATAAAACAAAAGCACGTCACCCAGATGTCACAGAAAACTTTTAATAGTGTTTTGTTCTTAGCACTTTTGTTCCAGGATCAAAGGAACTTCATCAAAAACCTCATTTTCTAATGAAGTTCCTTTGATCGTCAACAAAAGCGCTAAGAACAAAACACTGTTAATAGTTTTCTGCGACATCTGGGTGGCATTTTCTTGCAAGAAGAACATATCTTGAGATGTGGGTATGAAACATAACAATTAGGAAGGATGACAGAATGTATTGACCAAAAAGCATAATACTGAACAATAAATAGATGATTTTGTACAAAGAGTATAGGTCTGCTGAACATACATCATTTCACAGACTAGATCCTCTATTTACTTCATAAAACTTCCTAGATCTGAAAGATAATGGAGTAGGAAGATGCTAAGAAGACATCTGGACTGCATACTAGAGACTACTGTCTTTACTATCAGGGACTGACATCAGTGTATAAGCAAAGAGAAAGTGATAGGGGAATCCCAAATGAATGACCAGAAGGGACTATCAGCAGGGTATATAAAATATTGCATGATAACTACAAGTGTCAATCAGAGAAGGTTAGAAAAGATTGGGAAGGGACATGTGATAAGCATTCCGCAAGGGAACTATGGGAGGACATATGTACTGTTCCCAAATATGCAACAAAGTCTACAAGATTTGGGTTTTCTGCTTGGAAGACTTTGCAGAGGTATTTTTGTACCAGAAGTAGAGTTCAAAGAATTTTTCATTAGGTAAACGGCAAATATTGGAGTGATGGGGAAGATGTAACTGGGAACATGTTTTAGGAGTGTAATAAGTTGTAAGACTAAAACATCCTTGCAGACTACTCTGTCAGAAATATTAGGTGAACAACTGGATGCAACTAAGGAATTGAGATAGGATACAGGATCTGAACTGCCTAGGCATAGTCAGACCTTGTTAAGTTGAATTCTGGTGGCTGCCAAAAAAGCAATTACTAGAAAATGGAAATCAAAGTTTAATCCAACTGTACTTGAAGTGGTGAATATTGTAACAAAAATAAAAGAACTGGAAGTGGGATCTTTAGAAAAGGGTAGTATTATACTATGTAAAATATAAATTGTGGGAACAGTGCATGCAGAATAATGTTTTGTAGGAGGAATGAGTTTTAAGGGAAGGCAGGAATTGAGCAATTTATGTAATGCTGGATTGATGATACTTGTATAAAGTATGTATGTGATGTTTAATGACTGCAACTGTGAGAATGTTAAAATGGTTTGTTTTCTTTTATAAAAATGTACATTTGCCTATGTCTTAAGTGATAATTCAATAAAGGTGTTAAAAAAATCATAGTTCCATGCTGAAGCAAAAATTCAGGGTAAATAAATAATAATATGAAGGTAAAAGTGCCTCCCCCACCTCCGGTGTGGTCTTTCCTGGGACTGTTCATTCTGATCTGCATTATTCTCCTTCTACTAAATCTAACATGCTGTATGTCACACAATGTCTTCATTTTTTATTATTTCCTACATCTTCCTTTTCAAACAACCCTCACTTTTGTTGTTCATTCAGCTGTCTGCAGACAGGCATATTTTCCTTCTTACCCATCTGGAATGCGTTATGCAGGCAGCTTTTTGAACAGGTCAACACCTTGCAATCTATTACATTGATAGCTATGTTCTAGATTAATTTTCTGTGTGGCATCATCATATCAAACACTCTGCTAAAACCTAAAAAGACAAAATTAAAAATGACAGCTTGACCATGATATACTAATTTATTCATTGAAAGTAATGTACCAAATTGGTTTAATTAGTCAACTTGTCCTGCTTGGAAGCAGATGACCTGCTCCTAGCCTGGCTTATGTATCAGTGACCCAGCCTCCAAGCAACAGTGGAATTGGATGATCCTGTTCTGCCCTCTGCTCTCAAAGGATAGGCATCCGCATCCCCCCTTCCCAGTTCCAAATATTTCTCAAACTACCCATAGTTAGGGCTTTACCCCTCTAAATGAATGGAGATGGTACTGGTATCAGCCCTTGCCCCCACAACACCAGGCTGTACTGGTATCAGCCCTTGCCCCCACAACACCAGGCTGTACTGGTATCAGCCCTTGCCCCCACAACACCAGGCTGTACTGGTATCAGCCCTTGCCCCCACAACACCAGGCTGCACTGGTATCAGCCCTTGCCCCCACAACACCAGGCTGTACTGGTATCAGCCCTTGCCCCCACAACACCAGGCTGTACTGGTATCAGCCCTTGCCCCCACAACACCAGGCTGTACTGGTATCAGCCCTTGCCCCCACAACACCAGGCTTTAACATCTTTAACCATGAGCAGATGCTGCTGCTACTCAGTGTTTCTGTCTAGATGACATTTTGTTGTCCAGTTTCCTCTATCTATAAACATCAGTACCGCCCCATATTCATTTTTGCTCAAGTAGCATACCTTTCCTAACAGTATCTGCTAGTCTTTCCTCATTCTAAGTGTTTGTCTTTATTAACGCCATTTTGTGTCTTCGCTGTTGCAATTCTATTTTACTCCCTTTAAATTTATTTTTATTTCCTCCTGAACATTGCTGTCTTCTTCTTGACCTTCTCTGCCACATACCGCACAACAAAATGCCATCCTATTTAACTACAGCTACACAACAGAACACTGTACTTAAGATACTACAGAATTACAGCACAACAATGTCCCATAATACTTAATTACAAAACAAGGTACTGTAGTTCATAATCACTATACAATAAACTACTACTACAAAATTGCTATATAAAGCACTACAAAATTACAACAAAAAGAAATAGCATGCCACATACTTATTAGACAGCATACTGGACTTTTACTGCACAACACGATACTATACTACATAATATTATATAAGATGATGTAACCATAAAAACTACTACACAACAAAAATACATACTAAATAATTACTGCACGAAAATCTGTACTACATAATTCCCACCCAACAAAATACTGTACTACAACATGTATTTAATGACCAAGTAGTTGGACTTATCCAGAATGTAATTTCTTCAGTTGCAAGGCAAACCTAATGAACACAGAGAATAATTACAAGGCATTTAGAGTAGTACATTTTGTATTAAGCTACAAAACAGGCTCTGTGACCTAAGTAACCAGTGGCATTTGTTAGAGTTAAAAACATTTAGTAGCACTAAACCACTAAAAAGTACTATACTAATCTACCTAAGAAAACAATTTGAGGTAATAAACTCACACCGTCTCATCTTAAGTACTGACCGTGTTACAATTCTCTGGACACAATTGGTGATAACATTCTAGTCAAAGCCACTGAAGTAACACTTTCCTGAAAAAAAACAAAAAATTGGAAAAACAATATTTTTTGGTTTCCTTGTTTGGTACATGTAGAACTCCATTCACATACTCCCACTACAGAAACAGGTCCATTACACCCCTCACTTTATGATAGTCAATTCTGATGTCACTGTACCTTGAAGAAAAGAATGCAGCTGAAAACCCAAGTTTGCTGAATATAGTTATTTCATGAGTCTGGTTTCAACAGTACAATTCTGCTAACATTATATTTAATGTGAGAGGAAAACTGGCAGGAGTATGACAGCCTCTCAAAATAAGTCCAATACATTGATGACCTTTCTTGACCAAAGATAAGTAAATGTACCTTCATCCATACCTTTGACCTCTCTGGCATTACCAGCACAAAGATTCAGAAGCACGGAAGAAGAAAGTAAAATGGCCATTCTCCAAGACTGGTTTTGTTTCTTGGGACCTTTGGAATAGTGAAAGATATGCCTGAATATGTTAGATGCACTTCAGTATCTGTAAGAGGCTCTCCATCCAAGAACCATGTGCAAACACACTGCTGACATCTGACGAACTGACAACATTCTAGCTGTTGACAGAATAGAAAGGGGATGAAAGCAGTTCATATTACAATTAAATCCCAACTGGGCTTTTTAATGGGGCAAATGATTTAAAATAATTTGATAATCGACTGATAACTATAACAGGAAAACAGCAGCAAAGATCTGGGACAATGATGTGGTAAGAACATGACAAATATGAAAACCACCATGGCATGTTTAACTTGTTACTACCCATGTTAACTCTTCTCCACACTCCACAGTTCACCAGGGTGAAGTAAAACAGAAAAGGCTCAACCATGTTAGACAGCTTTAATTACAAAGTAGTGAAATTTGCAGTTACTGCTTTGGAAATGAGGAAAACGACTGACAAGAATTACACAGTATTCTAACCGCTGTCAGGGGAAGTGGCTCATTATGACTTTGACAAAGGAGAAGGGAATGCCCTAGGCATTATTTAATCACTGCAGGTAATAAAAGGTACCTGCCACTTCCGAAGGTGTGTTATGACAGCTATCTCAACACTGTCAGGGGTGAGCTAGTAAAAAGCATACAAAAATGAGCCTTCTCTCCTGCTGTCAAATGTAAGAAAAAAAAATAACATTATTTGTTTAACCATTACAATGCTTTGATAGGAAGTGATTTGGTTAAGAAAAATGAAGCTTCAGAATAAGATGGTGTGTACAAGCAACGTTTTGATGATACTTTTGAGTTTAAGCACCCTCAAACATCACAAAGATTTTCTGTGCTGTTAATCTTCAGTGTCAGTCTGTACTTAAAATGACTTGCGTTCCTCCAACAAATATCAACTTATTATAAGAACAGAGATTAGACTGTGAAAAAGTAAAACTGGGACATTAATATGTAACAGCCACAGTACAGTATTTCTTACTTTTTGTTGCTTTTATTTTAGTTGCACTGCAGGCCATATAAATTATCTCATTCACTGGCTGGCTGTGCCTGTGCCCAGCCCACTTTTACACAAAAAGAATCTGACAATGCCCGCTGAAATGTCACAAGTGCCCTAAATCTATTCCTGAAATGTGCCACTGGCATGGAAAAGTTATGTATACACAGCTGCTGCCCATATTATAAGATAATGCAGAAACACACATCTACATAACTATGCTGTTTATCAACTTTTGACAGTTAACATGTGTACAACACTTAAAGAATATACATTTATTCAAATGGTGTTGCCAATCTATGACAGTATAACAACCTGGAGGACAGTAATGAGCTCAAAACATAAAAAAAATAGTTCTGGGCACAAAACAGGATAAACAGCAGCAACATTTCATCGTGATATTTTCTTTTGTCACGTGTTCTTCTTACTTGGTAAGCATGCCTTTACTGATGCAGCTACTCAAAAGTCATTTCAGCAAGCAGAAGTCATCTAGACACAAATAAAACACGTTCAAGGCAAATGATGGCAATCTTTATTGTGAATTAAAATGTGCAATACTACCAAATATTAACCTCTTCAAGAGAAATCTTGATGAGTGGATGGGAAATCACTCCAGAGGTACTGGGAATTAAGGTTGGGTGGCACGATGCCAGGGTAATCCTATGGACTAGCCTTGTAAAGGCTCCAGGGCCATTAGCCTAGTACACACCTATGAACCTATGATTCATCTCACCTACATATGGATTCATGCCAAAATATCATGGAAACAAATATATTGTCCACAAACATATGTAACAAAAGTGATATCTCCAAAAATATACAAGACACAAACAAATGACAGAAATAATGGACAGATGTTTTGGAAATTCAGGAAGAAATTAATTTCTACCGCCTGTTCCATGGTGACTGAATGAAGTTATACTAAAAATCTTCTTAACTTGCATAAGCAAATAAATTAACACACAAATGTCAGCTTGTGTGGTATAGGTCACAATAACTTGCAAAACTGAGGCAAAAAAGTAAACAACTATCACAATATTCAAAAGATATGGAAATGTTTCTGGTCCATATGGTAGAAGGGAAAATGGAAGCCATGAGTGTTAATGAAAGTGTGGATAACACTATCTTCAACGATTTCAGTGAATTTTTTTTCTTTTTTCTAGAGGCTATATTATCTGAAATTTGGAAGATGAAAGGAAATTCAAATGCTATGGTTTAGCTGGACAATAATGCAGTGGATGTGGATATAATGTATGATCAAAAGTCTTCCCATATTCGCATTGCAGAATATAAAGATGCTGATGAAAAATTTTCCATCTCTTTAGCTAATGGTAGCAATCTTAACTTCCAAACTTCTATAACAAGAGAGCAAGTCAAAAAGGAAAAATATCTGTGTGACTGATATACTAGAGAGATTAGAAGTTTCACAGTGTATGACCTACACAATGGATAAACTGGTAATCTGCTTTGCTTTTCTGTGAACAACATCAATCATGAAGGAGACAACCAGTTTCTTTTGTAGTATCCAAGCTTTGCAGTAGGAACAGCCCAACAGATTGATGTGGCTTAAATCATGGTACATAGAAGCATAGGTTTTTACTCACCAAGCAACATTAGTATTACTTGAGGAATTTCTTTTTTTTTTGAAAATGATTATTGTCTTCAAACATTTAAGTACTAAGCTCCTTTTTCGATGTCATGTTTGAATGTTATTCAAAGATCTTAAAGTTTAAGCTGACATGCCCAGTTCATTTGAAGATCCTTTCCCTAAAGGCATGATACTGCTTGGTGATGAGAAAAAAGCAATGGGCAGTATAATACAGTTTATGTCAGACACAGTAAATATAGATGATGTACAAAAGACAGAAAGATGTATAGAAACAATACTTAAAGAACATTAGATGCACTGCATTTGTAGAACAATAGTCAGACCCATCATAGGTTCATAGGTGTGTACAAGGCTAATGGCCCTGGAGCATTTACAAGCCTAGCCCATAGAAGTGCCCTGGCATCATGCCACCTGTTGGTACTCAGTGCTTATATCAAGTAGAGCCACTGGAGTGATCCCCGGGCTGAACTTTCTATTACCCAACCACTCATCACAATTTCTCTTGAATAGAGACAGCGAGGTGCTCTGCTTGACATGTATGGGAAGTCTATTCCAGGCATGGGCAGTCTCTGGGAGAGGAACCTGTCCCTCCAGCATGTTCTGTTGATTGTGTTAATGAGGCTGAGGTCACTGGAGTGTGTGGTGTGGAGGGAGTGGTATTTCTTTAGCTGTAGCATTTCTAAAAGAGCTGGGTTAGACATAGCTTTGTAAGTCAAGCAGAGATTGCCTCTAAGTAGGCGATATGAGACAGAGAATAGCTGAAGACTTTTGAGTCTGTCCATGTAGGACATGTGTTTAATGCCTAAGATCCTCTTCATGAGGTCCTTCTGTGGCCTCTCCAGCTGTTGCAGGTGTCTAGTTAGGTACATGCCAAATGGAGCATTATACTCAACGACTGGTCTAATGAGGGAAGGGTAGAGAGAGATGATGACCTCTTTCTTCCTGGGTGCAACACCCTTGTTAATGAGATGTGCCACACAGAAGGACTTTCTGACCAAAGTGGCATTGTGGTGGTCGAAGGAGAGGTTGCTGTCAACCTGCATCCCCAGATCTCTTATAATGCCTTCAGTGTTAAGTGGGCTCCCATCGATGTGGTAATTAGTGAGAACTGCGTTTTTACCAAAGTGGATGATGACGTGTTTTTTTGGCATTAAGCTCAGTTCCATGAACAATGCAGCTTTAGCCCATGCTGCAGTAATGCTGGGTGCCTGGCATTTTTCCAGTATTGTGATTGGTCATTTGGGCAGGGTAAAGCTGGCACTGAATCTGTCGGCCAATATGTTGGCAATATCTGTTAGCTCAGTATAGCAGGTACCATTGTACAGTAACTCAGAGCAAATCTGGGTATTGCTGTGGAGATTCGTGATATAACTATAGAAAGCTTTGTGATTGTTTTTAGTGTCTGCTGCAATTCTGCCTTCATAGCTGGCTTTGGAGGATTTGATGATGGATCTCAACTTTTTGTTGAGGCTAATAAGGGAGTTTTTCCAGTCTTGGGACTTTACCTTTTTCTGCAACAGTTTCTTCCTTCTGTTGTAGAGTTTATTAATGGCAGGGGACCACCAGATTGGTTTCTTTTTTGGGGGGAGAGCAACTTGGTTCTGTTGGGTATGGCTAGTTCCATGCATTTATGTACATGTTTGTACAATGCACTGGTGTAAGATTCGGCAGTCATGCAGCTATTTTCTATTGGCAAGGGTGCCGTGACATTAGCCACCTCTGTTTTTAGGAGCCCAAAGTTAGCTTTGGAGAAGTTTTTCAAGATGGTTACCTTTCTCGGAGGTGTGGGTAAGATGTGGATTTCCATGCTGATTAATTTATGGTCAGATCTGACCAGGGAGGGATTGACTATTGGTATAGAGCAACGGTTGCCCATGTTAGTAATAACCAGGTCAAGGATGTTGCTTCCTCTAGTGAGGATCAGAATGAGCTGGTCCAGGGCACTGGAACTGATGAATTCCAGGAAGCGTTGGGCCAGTGTACTGGTGCTTGAGTAGTTTTCCCAGTTGATGGAGGGGTAGTTGAAGTCTCCTGGTATGAAAGAGTTTGGTTGGACCTTGACAGATTCCAGGGTTCTTAGGAGCGTGGAGTGAGAGTCTAGGGACATGGTTGGGGACCTACAGCAGGCTATGACTCCATGTTAGTTGTTCAAAATGTCCTTTTCAACCAAGTACATGTTTCTACAAGTATAATTTAAGAAAACAACATGAAAACATGGGGCTTTTAATTAGAAGATTAGAGTTCATTACCACTATATATTTTTTCTCCTGCTTCACTGCAATGATTAATGAAACGCATTGCTTGACAGAAAACAGGTCATCATTACAGTAGACTGTTGATTGCTTTTCATGCTCTACACTTCTTTGGTGTTTTCTAGCATCTTGCCCAAATAAAAACATTAGTTTGCTAGGTGATCTTAATAATGCAAAAAAGAAATCAATGGATTTTCTTAGGAGATTGCAAGGATAATTTTTAGTGTGTGTGTGTGTGTCTGTGTACCTGTGACAACAGCTGGGGAGGGAGAATCTTTTATGTTAAACTGCAATGACATATTGTTGTTGGTTCTCCATTACAAGGAAATCCTGTATTATGTAACTTCTAACAGAAAGTAACAGGATTCACAGATGTTGTGCAGACTGATGTAGTAGAGTCTCAGTGTTTGTGTATTTTATTGTTTTGAATACATCAGTCACAAATAGTAAGGCGTGGATGAGAATACTTGGTGCCCAGTTTGGGCAGCATATAAAAAATGAAAAATTAAAGTCTAATTTTAAGGATGCCATTCCACGGTGTATGATGATACCTCTCAGCATCCAACGTATTACAAAGAGGAACAAATAGATTGTTGTCTTTTGCACCAGAAGGTAACAACCCCCTCCTTTGTGGAATGAGTAGGCCAAAGAGCTCCTTCTTTGAAAGAGAAAAGTGCCAAGCCCTACTAGGGAATG
This sequence comes from Protopterus annectens, assembly GCF_019279795.1. Taxonomy (NCBI): domain Eukaryota; kingdom Metazoa; phylum Chordata; order Ceratodontiformes; family Protopteridae; genus Protopterus; species Protopterus annectens. The sequence continues at coordinate 308,681,631 of NC_056733.1, read as the reverse complement.
AATGGATGTGTTTCTATGCTGCAAAAAGGATTTAATATATTTGACCACCACAAAGGGGGTCTAATAATCATTCATGGGGTACCCCATAAGGGTTTTCCCTCTGATAATGACAATGTTCTAACTGATTTATCTCATTTATAAGGGATAATATCTCGATAAAGAAAATTGAGGTATATAAACTAGCTATTACAACAAAGAAAAAAGATGAAGATATAATGGTATTACTTTCTGCTATAAGAAAGAGTAGGAGCTGAATCCTATATATAATCCTGATAATAATAAAATGATAAAACAAATATTGAGAAAATATGGATTAATGTATTAAGAAAATGATTTAATGAGGGATATAAGATTAAGGTATTCCTATATTCCATATTTAGAAAATATAATAAAGAAAGAATGGAGACTGAATGACAAAAGCAAAATAAAACTTAGTAAATATTTCACATTTTTTGCAAGACAGCTGATCATAGGCAATAACATACTTAACTTGGGTATAGCTGAGAATAGTAACGCTTTTAAAGATTTAAGTATAAAGTCAGCCTTTTTAAATGCAAGGTGTTAAAGAAAAGATAGAAAAATCAGACTAAGCTTCAGCTGTGCAGATGTGGTGCATTAACCAAAGAAATCTTGATCCACATCTTATATTTTTATGAAATCTATCAATGAACTGAGGAGGAATCATTAACAAAAAGACTAGGTCCTAACTATAAGTTAAACTGCAAAGGAGACATGGATGAGATGTATGAAAATTTATGAAATTCTTCTCACTAGAGCACAACAGGATACAATCCTCAGAACAGCAATCCAGTGGAACAAAATGCACAGGAGAAGGACTACATGAAAATAAAACATTGATCGTAAATACCAAGATGTTGTAATGGTTTTTAGTTGAATTAGTTTAATATTTTTAAATTAAATTTGTGAATATTTTTTAAAATAAATTTGTGAATAATTGTTAAATATAACAACCAGGTGGTTAAAACATTAAAAAGAAAGAAAAAAATAGACTTTCTGCTATATCTGAAAGTTTGCAAAATGTCATATTAAGTGAAACAATATTTATTTTATTTATAATACCTATAGATTAGTAATTGTGTGATAGATATGGAAGTATTAAGTTTACAGATAAGATGGGACAAGTGTAAAATGACTGTTAGAGTTCAACAGAATTATCTGAAGTATTCTAAACTGATTTCATTCAATAATTATGATTCAGTACAACGAGTTCAATAAAGTGAATATGATATATGGGAATCATACTGGAATGTTATTGACAAGTGGAAGATATTGCAATTATATGAGTGCTGCATTAGTTCATATAACTACAAGGAGACTGTATCTGTTGATTAAAATATTTTCTATATGTGATTGATGAATGTACAGGGTTAATTTATTAATACCGATGGTATATAGTTACAGTTTTAATATTTTTGTACAACATGCATTATGTGTTTGGAACTTGGAAATAAAGGCAATATGTTTTATAAACAAAATGAAAATGAAACAAGTGTTTATTCAAGGTGCGACCTCAACATTGCCCAACCATAACCACTTTATTTAAATATATTAAAATCTGTGGTCAAACATCTGAGGATCAATACTTTGCACCCCCCCCCCCCCACAGCACATTCTATCAATGGCATTGTGTTCTTCTGACAATACATTTAACTGTACCTGGATTTCACTCAGATAAATGTCAACAGGAACCCTAGCATTGTCTCACCTTAAGTCATTCAAAACCCACCCAAAACTTAACATGTCACAAACAGTGAATACAGAATATGCAGATACGACCCCCCCCACAGCTGACAACACCAGGGTGTGAAGTTCACGCCCTGATACTGGTGCAAAGGGCAACTGCAAATTGGATAATTTGATATTCTTCAAGTGTGAATAAAACCACTGACAAGTTGTTTCATTTGAAATGTGGGTCTCCCCAGCGCCTTTGTCACAAAGTACTAATTGCAGAGTATGACACACACTTTTCAAAGACTACTGTTTTAGAACCCAAAAAGCCACTGATTTTTCCTAAAGCTGGGGGGTATACAATAACTTGCCCTTTATTTAAACACCCTTTTGTGCTTCTTGAAATTCTGCTGACCTCATCCTTAAACACATATCTAATGCAGTATTCATATCATGGACTATGCCAAGCACATAATAGACTACTAAAATGGACTAAATGTAATCCAGCTGGAAATATGACAGTTTGTTGTGTGACTCATGTTACCGAAATGAGCCCAGCATAAAAAAATACTGCATTTTTATTCAGCAACCTCAAAGCTAGTAATTTCTTTGAATTAGAGAGTAGCTCTGAACTTCAACACAGACTTTCATAATTAAAATATTTCTGTTATTATAATTTACAAGAGAACATACCTTTCATGTTAAGTGTTTTAGTGTGGTAACTCATCTGCAAAGTTTGTAGAGGAATCATTTGAAAATGTTTCTTACCCTGTGAAACACACACTGCTTTGTTTTTCATACTATTTTGGCAATCACCATGACAACTGACTTTGGATACTGTAACAGTTCAGGGTCTTAAGCATGGAGAAGACTAAAGTAGTCTGAATGACTATGGTTTAAAAATAAAATATTTAGATAACAGGTAAAAGTCATTTTGTCTACCTAATAAGACCATTTTCTGGCCTCATGGTTCATCTGTCAGCTATAGGTAACTAACAGTTTTCCTTCTTTTTTCTTCTACAGTCCTTAGGGCTGCTGCATGGATGTCTGATTTCCACTATTATGTTCTACCACACTACCTTTTTTCAGCTGCTGATGACCACTGGCTTTTATGTAGCCCACTACTTCTTTCTGTCATAGATCTGCATATTTAGCCATACCCTGATATGACCCTTCAGTGAGTAAGTGCCATCTTAATACTAAGGAAAACCTCATTGCTACCAGGTTATGAACCATTCCAAACCCAAGGAAAACACTGTGTATGACCAATATACTATGGCTAATTGAGTTTTTCATTTTGAGGTCAAGCCCTTGATGTTTTGGATTATGCAAGCATGACAGGATTTGCAGTGGGCTTTTTGAAGGAACCTCCCCATCTACGAGAAGTACTCTTACCTTCTGTACTGCCCACCAGAAATCACGACAAAGGAATACCCCCATAATATTCCCTCACTGTTCTGGCAGATGTGAGCAGGAATTGCCTTGGCTTTCTGCTCTTACCCCAGACACCAATTACTCCAGTGCTCAGGCTGCTAATTTAACTTGGTGCAGTTTAGTCTCTGCATCATCATGCCTCTGCTTGATTCTGCCTTTTTGCTGTCTGCTAAAATCACAGTGGGAGTGTGGGCATACACTGCAAAATGATGCGTTTTACTGATATACATACATATATATAAATATATATATATATATATATATATATATATATATATATATATATATATATATATATATGAGATTTACATAATACATATACTATGTTCTACAGACCCGTTGGAGTTTAACATGCTGTTACACATACCTTTCAAGTGTCCAGATTTTTGCTTCATATTATTTGGTCAATTTTTCATAAAATATGTTTTCTGGCAAATCATAGAAAAAAATGAAATCAATAAATAATAACCAATTTTTGAGTTACAGGCTTCATATCCATCAGAAAATGTAACTTTCTAAGTGTGCAAAAGCAATATTTAAAATATGTCTGATTTTCGGTCTTTTTCCCCCCTACTGTTTTTGGCTTTGATCAGATTTCTTGTACTATGAGATTGAGAGGCAAGATGCTGTAAATATGTTATAGTTTATGTAACAATCTTATCATATGCTGTCTTATACTGTTAGCTCATTCAAATGTATATAAATGTGAAGCACTTCTCCCTGGGCCTTCAATGGAAATGTGCTTTGCTCAGATAGACTTTCACTGCAAACAAAGCATTCGGATGAGATGTTAAACTGAGGCCCCATCTGCCGAGTTGGTGGTGTTTCAGGCAGATGAAAAGAGCCCATTGCATGTCATGAAAAGAGTAAGGGAAAGTTCCCTGGTGTCTTGGCCAAATCTCCCCTAGATTACTGTGAACAGTACCTCGTGTCTACCGTGAAAACAAGCAGTTACCTACTGGGACCAGGGTTGCCAGATGTCCCTATTTGCGTGGGACTGTCCTGAGATCAGCAGCCTGATCCCGAGTCCCGCCCTGCCGGTTTAAATCCCGGCCAGCCTCTGCTTTGTTTGTTTTTTTTTTTTTTTGATTGGCCCGTATACCTGGCATACAGGCCAATCAAAAATCGCTAAACACGGAGCTACTTCTGTTGAATGCGGAACTGCAATGTTCCGCATTAAACACGAGAAGCTCCATGTTTAGTGTAGATCTACTGTTCTTTAATGTGGAACTCTGTTCCGCATTAAAGAGCTTTTTTTTTTTTTTTTTTTGCTCTTCACTTTTTTTTTGTCGTCCCTACCTGGCCAATATGAAATCTGGCAACCCTGACTGGGACTAACCTGGTCAACAAAGTGTAAATAAATAAATAGTAAGCAAAGGCAAATAAATAAAACAAACAAACAAACTTGGTGTTTAATTATCAACTATTAAAGTATATTAGCATTCTATTTCTTTCAGCATTTCATAGCTCCCTGCATGTTTTTTTACAGTTTTGATGTTTTTTTTTCTGTATGGCAAACGTAAGCCACCGTGGTGCAGCTGCTAGCGTTGTCACCTCACAGCAAGAGGTTCTCCGGTTCGATTCTCGGCTGGACTGCCTTCTGTGTGGAGTCTGCATGTCTTCCCCATGGTTGAGTGAACGTTAAAGACATGCAGGTAGGTGCGTGAATGTGTAGGTGTTCCTTCTTTGAAGGTTGGACACCGGGCTGGCAACTCAACACTGTAAAAATCCATTGCCAATCATTAGCAGACCAGTGATCTGCTGTGGCGACCCCTAACCGGGAAAAAACGAAATACTTTTTGTATATTCAGATATTATTCTTTTATAATGTTTATACAGGTATGACACAAGGCACACTCAGTTAAATGCATGCATATTATACTAGAAATGAAATCTTACCACATAAATTAGTACCGGTTATAGACTAATTAACTCTGAATTTTCACTGCTGTAGTGGATATTTCTGTGACTAAACTATATAGATATAAGAAATCCATACCTTTCAGGAGCATCAAGCTAAAAATCTGGACATCAAATTAGCATGAAATTTGAATACCAAATAGCACTTAACTCTTCCCGCTTCCAGTAGGAATGTGGGTACTACTCATCAACACATTTAAAAAAACTGACAACATTGACAAAAAAGATGGAAAAATATAAACACATTATCAAAGGGACAGTGTAAAATTTGTAGACTTTAATGATTTGTACTGCAAAATTGTACTACACAAGGTCATTTAATTTTGCTTAAGAAAAAAACAAATGTAAGACGTGTGCCCCTTTCTTTAAAATATTGCTGCCACTTGTATGTTTATCATGTAAAGGGATTTTCTGTATACTAGTCAGCTTCAAAAATACTTGATAAAGGGATTCAGAAAATTCTATGAAGGGGTAAATTTAGACTAAAAATAGGGACATCCTGTGCATGGGTAAATCAGGCCTGAAAATAGGCGCATTCCTCCAAAATAGGGACAGCTGAGAGGTCTAAGGTCACCTATCAACGCTATAAAACTGTAATTTGGTCTACATGTGGAGATGATTTCCATACTTTAATATGGAAGGAACAAAACTGTTGAATATGTGCATAAAACAGACATTTTCTTATTGAAACATGTTTCTGTACACACATACTACTCTAAATCTAATTAGATGCGACAGCGTTCAATTTTGTTCTTCTCTCTTTTTGTCCTTGAATACTACAGCAAATGCAGAATTCAATTTGACGATCTTGTGAATGTTACTATTCCAGTTGTGATTTCTGACTGTAGTAAAACTATATGACTGAATTAGTCTTAAACTGCTTAATTAAAATAATTGCACATAGCTCATTTCTACTAATAATATTTACTCATGTGATTCCTTTTATGCCAAATGTAATTACACTACTAAATGCGTCACTACAACAATACTGTACACATTAGAAATCAAGAATAAATGAGAGAAAAGGCATAAAGAAGGGGTAAAAATGAAGGTGAAAGGTGGATCTCTAACTGTTATATGTGTTACTACTAAAAGATATTATACAGGGAGATGCAGAATTATTTTGTTTTTATAGACACAAACACCTGGAGAAGAAGGGAAAGAGAAATATCCATACATACAGATGATATTCACATACAGTCAGCAGACACAAAGCATTAGAATATGCATTATGCAAAGAAGCCTTGGGTACGTGGGACATAACACAAAGCTATTTTTCCCCTTGTTCTTGGAGAGCAAAGTAATATAGTCAAGCAAGGGAGCGAGCTATTCCTGTAAGAGATTCTCTGCTCAATTCTATTTAAAATGAGTAAATAAATTAAGCAGCAGATTCATGGAATCCATTAACCATTTGACACTTGCACAGGATTCATTAGCCCTTTGTTTTCACTAGGGATTACTCTGAGAAACTGATCTGAGCTGGGTTTGCCGCCCCTCCCCCTCCTGCTGAAGATTCTTTTTATAACTCTGCTGACAGAGCAGTTTGTCACTGCTGCCCAGCTCTGGATCATTTTACATTAAATAAATTTTATATTTGAACAGGATTAGCACCAATCTTGTTTAACATAAAAAGGCACATCTACTTTCTTCATTTAATATAACCAAATCAACTTATCATTTGCCTGAACTGAAGAAACGCATTTACAGCTAAACTGAATATTAACAGAAAAAAAATTTAAGCATGTATGTTTTATTCTTGCCTTAAAAGCCAGCACTTCTGGAAGCTACAGAAGATGAATGCAGGTGCTTTTATCAGTTCATACATATTGCACCAGCCCATGTAAGTGTCTTGGCATTCCCTCTCTCTCTGACGGTTGTTTGAAGTCTGATTGCCTACGGAAGACGGAAGTATATATGAAAGCATAATGTATAGTTAGCCACAGGACTCCATGGTATGTCAGCCTTCTTCATTATCCTTCAAAAACAAACTGCAAGATGAAATATTAAGACAAAATGAAATTCCGCACCTCACTTAACACGAGTATTGCAAACTAATCTGGTCATTGTAATTTCAAATAAGCCATAGGAGTAGAGTAATATTAACAAAAAAAAAAAACTCCATTTATCCTGACTGTAAGGGAGATTATAAATTATGCAGATTTTCATTGAAGTGACTACCATTTCCGAACTCAACAGCACTGGCATTAAAGAGCTAAATAATGTTTACAGAAAATGGTGAACATTCACTATTAAATACTTACACAGGTCACACGCACAGTCCAAATCAGAAACCTTCTGCAGTAAAAAGGAATCTGTTGACTGATCATGTCCCATATACCACATGCATCACTCTGTGACGTTATGAGAGGATTTATAGGGTCACCTGTTTCTCCAGAACCCAGGCACATGGTACAAGTGGCTTACCTGTTTATCCAGTTTAAGTTGTTAAAATTCTAAATTACATGATATTTTAAGATACTGTATAGACAGACTAAAAACTGTGTGTACTGTAAATGCATCACAAAAAACCTCATAAAAAATCTTGTTGCATACTCTTAAATGCCTTGAAAGGGTATACAGGGTGTGTGTGCTTTGTATGTATATGTTTAGATATACACTCGCATGTATATTAACACACTTGCATTCTTGTGTAGTGTTTTGCATTGTGTGTTCTTCCTTAAAGAAATTCTTCGTTGACCTCAGCTGTTCAATATTGTTTCCAAATCCATTTATAAGCTGACCGTATTTACTCTCTGCACTTACTACAACATAATTCAATTCTGTGATGTAGAAGCAGTGAAAATATTCTTATACAGTCTAGACTGTTTTAATTTATACCAATAAACCTTTGTCCACGGAGAGCTAAAAAACTGCCTTGCACACAGATTTACTGTAACCAACAGAAAAATGTAATATAAAGATCATTATACACGTGTCAATATAAATAAAATTAAACTGAGAGCCTGAAAATGTCATTATCCAGTATACAGTATTTATGGCTTCCAACATAAGAGCACTGCGGTTATGCTACTAATAACCCTCATATGCAGCAGAGCAAAAAATGGGGTTGGAGCCTAAAGGTCACTTGAGCTGTCATGGAATCAGCAGTGATCATACACACTCCAAGGATGAGGAGTAAGAGAGACTGTAATAGCTACCCATATGAAATATTACCACAGAGCCAATGGAAGTATGTGGATGCTAAGAATATCAGTGAAACTGTCACCATGCATGTGCACGTACGTACCTATACACGCACACCCACCATGCATGTTCATGTACGTACCTATGCACGCACACCCACCATGCATGTGCACATACGTATCTATGCACGCACACCCACCATGCATGTGCACGTACTTACCTATGCACGCGCACCCACCATGCATGTGCACATATGTACCTATGCATGGAGAAGACTCATAAGTCTGACCAGCCTCATATGCAAAGCCATGGAAAGACTTAACATCTCAGTTTGGAGGGCAGGTCAGGCTTACTTAATGCGGTGGATTTTATTTGAAAAGGTCACCAATGCAATGGATGAAGGTAAAATGATACACACTGCATACCTCAAACTGGCCAAACTTTTTGATACAATTTCCCACTCAAGCATAGTAGAAAAGATAAATAAACTGGAATAAACTCCTATGTCATCCTCTGAATTGCCAACTGGCTCATAGATAAGATGCAGATAAACAAAATAGGGGAAGTTACTTCCACAAAGAGAATAGTCACCAATGGTGTCCCCCAGGACCTCTCCTATTCGGCACCTACTTTTCTGAGGTAAAGGGCTCTGGCTAAGTGTGCAGATGGCTGCAAGCTAGTAGCAGTCATTGAATCCCCAAATGAATTTGCCATCCTGTAGGAAGGTTTGCTCCAAATAAATATCTGGTGCCAAAATCTGGAGTGAAACTAAATGCCAGAAAATGCATTACTATACACTTTGAGAGTCATCCACCTTAAGAAACTATGACATTAACAATACACCCTTAAGATTTGACCCAGTTGTTTGAAATTTGAGAACTTATGTGGAAAGGGTTCCCCTTGAAATAAATGAAGAACCAAAACATCGACTCGCTTAACAGCGAGATGACAACAACAAAACATTCAAAACAGCGAACTCCCAGAATGGCGAATTTCACCTCTGGAAAACTAACCACTTAGCCACCACTGATGACCTTTGCCCTTTCCTCCACTATAGTGTGATCTCAGAGTTGGAATATTTAGTTGAGGGGGGCACAGTTCTCCCACTTTGGTTGGTTTTATTTGTGTAGTTATTTATTTATTTTTTTTGGCAGTGGTGGCCAAGTGGTTAGTTTCCCGGAGGCGAAATTCACTGTTCCGGGAGTTTGCTGTTTTCAATGTTTTGCTGTTGTCGTCTCACTGTTAAGAGAGTCAGTGTTTTGGTTTTTCGATCATTTAAAGAAGAACCATGGACAGTGACCTAACTTTTGACCAATGTGTCCATTTTTGTAAGAAAGTCCTTCTGTACTGCATAGCTTATAAGCAAAGGGCCTGTGTCTAGAACTAGGGATGTCTTTGTCCCCCTTTTACTCAGCCCTCATTAGGCCAATTACTGAATATAATGCCTCCTTTGACATGTATCTGTCCAGACACTCCAGACAAATACAATAACTGGAATGCACACAGACATACCTTACTAAAAAGGATGCAAGGCCTAAGCAACATGTCCTACATGGAATGACTGAAAGTCCTGTCACTGTATCCTACAAACTATTAAGACATGACCTGTATCTGGGATACAAGGCATCCTCCAACCTATTACTGATAGACTTACAGCATATCAGCAAGTCAAATGGCATCAGAAATATTCATTCTAGGGATATAAAACTATTCTGCAACATCAGCAGAATGGTTTGAATGGACAGGAATAGCTCACAGTAGATACCACTGCCCTGGAATAGACTTCCCAGTCACATTTAACAAAGTTCATCCCTGTCCATATTCAAGTGCAATTTAGAACTATGTATGGGAAACAGAAAATTTACCCCAGGACTGGTCCCTGTACTACTAATGAACAGAGGCAGCTCCTAAATGTTTTACTCCATGCATAGGTCCCCTCAAATTATCTATGTATGATTCCAGTTAGTTTTATTAGGGATACTATATAATTATTGACCATGGGATGGCTAAGGCCTATTTATAACCAAATGGGATAGGCTATTAGAAGCACAAAAAGGGAAATTGGCTAAGCTTAAAATGGCCCACAAGGGCAGCTACCCTAATACTTATCTGTGAATCTATACGAAAGAAAGAAAAAGAAAGACAGGCAGTCTATTCAATTAAAGGGAAAAAGGGAAATTAAGATGAAACAATGATATATATTAGCGAGATTTTACAAGCATTGCTTGCAGTTATCAGCAGAGAAGCGATGGTAACAGGTATAAAGCTACAAGACATTGTTCTGTTAGAGGGAAAATGTGGTGCAAGATTTGTTCTACAGATCTGAAGGGATCAGTATGGCATATGTAGCACCACATACATGAAGACACGAGTGGAAGTGGTAAGAATACCCATTAGACAATTTATATGACACAGGTGTAGCATCAACAATAGCTCCAGAGGTGATTCATTGAAGGACAACCTGGTCTTTTGTTGCCTTCACAGGTGGCTATACTGACGTGGGTGCATCAGATAGGAACTAATGGTAGTCCCACGTATACACAGCTCACCATGATCAAGAGAACCAGCACTGCAAATGGACAGCACCACACATTGGACATTACTTTGTGTCCTATTTCCTAATGTAATTACCAGGCTATAGATTGAAAACTAATCTACAAAGATATGAAAATCTGTACTAAAATGGGAAGAAAGGAATTTGACAGTTTTTTAAGAAATGTTGACAGTCTACTTCTTAACAACAAAGTACAAAATCAGCACATTTCTATTCTGATCTAAAACAATCTCATACTTTCTAGCAGCTGAAGGAGAAGAGCAATGGGAAATGGGTTTTACTTGCACAAGTTAAGTAATTAATGACTAGTCCTTAAAGCTACAGTATTGCAGATAAACATGTTTTTCTTCCAAACTACTACAAACCACATATGTAGTTCACCCTTGTCTCCCATCAAAAAGCATCAATGCCCAGTTCTAAGTATGGCCAAACGGCTGCCCATAAACAAAGATGCATGCTATTCCTGGCCTCTAACATATAAACTACTAAACAACAAAGTACTTTACCTTTTTGCAAGTCGACTCTTCAAATGAACCACAACTTGTAAATTAAGCTCAATCCTTCCTCAAACTCAACATCACATGAATAAAACTCAGTTTTTTTCATAATTGCCCCTCTGATATGGCAAAGTCTCAAAAAAAAAAACCTAATTGACTTTGCTGATCAATAAATTCAGGCAAAACCTTGAAAACAATCCCTCTCAAAGAAGCATCATGTAAAAGCTTTACATCTTGATGCAATATCTAACACCTCTAGCCCACTAACTTACCATCCCTGCTTCAAATGCAAACAACTGTAACGCAACTCAGATATGGCTCTTAATAACTGACCTCAGCCAGGGAGAGTCACCTCCACAGATTTATAGATTCTCATCTACAGAGCGATTTACCATGTTTCCTTCTACCTGATCAAGAAGGAAACACCTAGCAAGAAACACAGGGATGTAAACTATAAAGATGTAGAACCAGGACTCCGTTCTACAAAAGCTCTAATACAGGACTATATCAAAAGTCAGCTGAACTGTCAGATCTAAAGATCTCACTGTGGTGTTTGAGTTCATGATAATTAAAAAAGCACTAAGATATGACCACAGTATCCATTTACTACTTACCTACATTTTCAGTGAAAGACGGGTTATTAACCAGTCTACAGCTAGCAAACACCACAGTAGCAAACTAATGCAGTCTCTGTGCTCGATATACTGCGCTCACACAACCTTACTTCCTAATTAAGGTGAAGTGAACTGTTCCAGTACTATAACATAATGCCCTTTGGCAACTAACACTTGTTACAGCCCTCACCAATAAATGTAATCACTCTTATCTTATTGAATATTTTGCAAATACAGTGTCCTCCTTGTGGACAAAACCTAATGAACAAATTTCCTGCCAATATGATTAAACTGCATGCAGTGTGCCATTAGCACTGACCCCTATCCACCAGCAGACCCAGGTCACTGAATCAAATGTTCATCAGCCTAGCTATGTCTGCAAAATTAACTCCACCAGCTGCGTGATTTTTTTTTCATGCTCTTTCAACATACAAGTACATACACATCTACATCCACACGTATAAACACCTACACGCATCCATAAGAAGACACACACACACACACACACACACACACACACACACACACACACACACACACACACACACACACACACACACACACACACACGGAAAAAAAAAAGAGTTTATTTCCATGAAACTGTAGTTTGAATTCCAAACCAGAGAATCTGGTATGCACCCATGTCAGAGTTCATGAAAACTGATTGATTATTTAAATAGCATGAATTGACTTTATGCATGTTCTGCATGAAGAATTTATGTTTTGTAATACTATTAGAAAGAATGGAAATAAGAGGTAAGCACCAAAGAACTACAGACTATCAAAATAGTATCAAAGACAGAATATAAAATTTGTTAGCAAGCTTTCCTGTAAGCCAAAATATAGCGCAGGATGGCATATTACTCTAACAACAGTTATTATTAAAGATTTTGTCATCACTGGTGCTATAACAGTTTCCCATGTACAGTGTTCTGTTAGCTAATGTTTTAGTGTATTTTATCAACTCTGTAATCCATCAATGAATGACAGTGGATAAATCAGCTGTGATATGAAAGGTATAGCAGAAAAAGCCCCAAACCCTATTAAGTTTCTTAGAATGTCACAATCTGCCTAATGAATAATGCATTTTTATCACACAATTCAGATGAAATGAAATACTTAAATGTGATAAAACACAAAAGCAGGCAGCATAGTGTAAGAAAGTAAGGCCTTTAAAGAGCTTAACAAGAGCTTTATGCCAGAAATGTTGATTTAATTCTCAAGACCTTCTTTTCTCTGTTGCATGCAGCAAATCGCTTATCCAGGTATAAACTCCTGTGTGATCCCTGAAAACAGACGTTAAAACTAGGATTTGTCTGCTTAACAAACATTATAATGGAACAAAATATACATTAACATTAAGTTACAGATGTTCAGAATACATATAGCCAACCCGATGCACAGTTTATTCTTGCCTTATTTCTAAAGTGAGAGGGGATTCTGTTTACAATGAAGTGGAAGGGAGAAAAGGTGTGCCTGAACAATTTCCTGACAGATAAGAAGGGCACCTTCAGACTGCAGGTGGTGAAAGAATGTGGTCCACTTCCTGAAAACAGAAAACAAATTCCTGCCTTATAGAGCTTGGTGATTACACACTGGGATTTCATACATTTACAAGTCTTTTACTGTACTTTTTTTGTAGCAATGTAAGGAAAACAAAGGACTCTGTAAGAACTGGCAGATATTCACCAAAGAGCATGCAATTTTACAGACTAAATGCTGTGCAAAAACAAGGTAGTTTATGCAAAAAGTGCTAAATGCAGATGTAAAGTGCATGTCACAGTAATCTCCTTGCTAACTATTGCAGAAATGTAAACAATACAACAGCCTTCTAAATCTTAAAGGTATTCCCAATATTTACACAATATAATGTTATATATCCTGCTGGATAGCTCACATTTGCTTTGGTTAAACACGAAATAGGAAACAAGAGTGGGTTATATATAGGGCATGCATTTGAAGACTGATTTTGTATATATAAACACAACTTCAGCCACATTTTTATTTGCCTAGAGGAGCTATTTTTTTATTCATAAAAGGGCACTGTGTATTTAAGGTTGTTTGCCAGGAAACCTAGAAAAGTATATGCTCTTAAACATACATTAAACATGGTTCTCTATCAAGTGTACTTTTGTCACATATATGCAGAAAAGCTGAATTATCCAAACCACAAAGCTAGACGTAGTGGAAAATAGACAGTGGTCAAGGTTAATGAAGCAATAAATGGCCAAAGCAGAGTGGATACACAAGAGGTAGTTCAAAGTGCATGTTATAAGTTAGCTATGAAGACTATCAGAAACTAAAATCTCTCAACTACCATAAAAAATGTATTTCTGTTATACAAGGGTTCAGTCCTGGGACCGCTCTTGTTTGGCATCTACTTCTCTGAAGTACAGGCCAACACTAAGGGACTCTGGCTAACAAAGTTCGCAGATGACTGCAAACTGGGAGCCATTAGTGAATCCCCAAATTATGTGGATATTCTACAAAAGAGCCTTACAGAAACAAATGCTTGGTGCTAGAGTCATGGGCTCAAGCTTAATGCCAAGAAATGTATAGTTATCCTCTTTGGGAAAACACATGTACCCATGAATTACCACATAGGTGGCAATACACTAAACACCGAAAGTGTGATGAGAGACTTAGAGACACAGGTGGACAGTGGTCTCACCTTCGATAACCACATTGCCACAACAGTCAGGAAATCCTTCTATGTGGCACACCTCATCACTAAGGGCTTTTCATCCAGAAAAAAGGAGGTCATTGTCCCACTGTACTCATCCCTCATTAGACCCATTACAGAGTACAACTCCCCGTTTGGTATGTACCTCACAAGACATCTGCAACAGCTGGAAAGGCCGCAGAAATAGCTCACTAAAAGAATCTAAGGCCTAAAGCAGATGCCCTATGCTGACTGTCTAAAAAAACTCCAGCTATACTCTGTGGCATATTGTCTATTCAGAGGCAATCTCTGCTTAACATACAAGCCATGTCAAACCCTGTGCTGTTGGACATGCTCCACTTAAAGAAATCCCAATCCCTCAGAGCCACACGCTCCAGGGATCTAAACCTTGTCATCACAATGAACAAAACATACTGGAGGGATAGATTCCTGACACAGAGACTCCCCATACTCTGGAATAGACTGCCCATACATGGCAAGCAGAGTGCCTCCTTGGCCCTCTTCAAAAGGAACCTTGACGATTGGATGGGAGATGGGAAATTCACCCTGGGAATCACGTCAGTCGACCTGCTAGACAGGGGTCCAGGGAAGTAAACACTGTGGGAAGAAATATCCAGGGAATTGTTATGGCTAGGCTTGTATAGGCCCTAGGACCGATAGCCTAGTATGAACCTATAAACAAATATGGGGAGAAAAGTTATTCCACACTTTGCCAGCTATGTGTTGAAATGCTAACTTCAATCAATCAGAATTCAAGGATTGATATTTAAAGTCATAAATCTACTGGTTAGTACAGTGATGACAAACCTATGATGTGTGTCAAAGGTGACACACCACAACGGTTTGGGTGACACCAGTGTTCACCAACACCCAAGTTACCAAGGAAACTGAATGAACAAAAATGCAAGAAATATGTGACCTTGCACTTACCTATTAAAACTCAGCAACAAAAAAGTAATTCATTGATGTTAATCATATCAAATGCAGCATATTCTGTATTTTTTCAGTTCAATTCAAAATTACTATTAAAAGTAGGGTTATTTTATGGTTCACTATTTTAAGCCCAATTATCAGTGTGCATATCATTTTCTCTATTGTAATTCACTGATTTTTCTTTTAGTTTTATTATACACAGCAGCACACATGATTGGACTGTATTTTTTAAATAACTTAATATGTAATGAATTGTTTCTCTTTTGTTCACGGGAGGGGGAGGGGGTGACACACCAGCAGAGTCAAAATAGGCATTTTCCAAATTTTTGACACGCTGAGCCCAAAAGGTTCACCATCACTGGGTTAGTCAGGTTTTGATAAAAAAATAATACATTTCTTCTGTGACATTTTTACAGAAAGAATTCAGAAAAATTCTACACACCTTACAGCCACACTGTACTTTTGTTTTGGGTTTCTAATTAAAGGACAATAAAAGTACTATTTCGCCTACAGCCCAAGCCAGTGTGCTTTTCAAAGCTCTAAAAGCCTTAATCCATCAAAATGGTGCAATATTTTAAAGTAGGAGAAAATTCAGATTTATGCTCTGTTTTTTTCCCCAGTGTGTTTTATTTTTGTATTAACTACTGTACACTAGTGTGACAGTAAATTAGAGAAAACAGGGCAAACCTTGGTTAAGGGGGACACTGGGGCCTGTTATGTTAAAATTAATCTCAGGCTGGAAATGCATACATCTGAGACCCTTAAAAAAAGTGTGGGGATTTGCATTAATTCGGGAAAAAATGGCTTATGGAGACTGCATTAACATACAAGTATTAAAGGTAAATTCATGGAACAATTAAGGTAAGCCAGTCATCTCATAGCACAGTTGGAGAACTCTCTTAGACTGCATTTTGCTACCTGTAATGTAGATCAGCCCTCCCCTCCCATATATACAAATGTATATCAAACCTCTTGTATGATTCATTTTACGTTCCATACCACTTGTTTTGGATTGGATGGGACACTAGGGAAGGGAGCGAAACATTCTGGTGCAACCACTGGTACTCTCTCTATTATTCACTTGTCACTGGAAAATGTCTTCCAAAGATAAGGTAAAGGAAGAATCAAAGATGAAAGTCAACTAACGGAGAAGGTCAGTAAAATCTCCTGACTTCTGCTGCCCACCCTGTGGCTAACTGCAGCCACCTGATTTATGACAAGAACCATAAATTCTGAGTCCATAACTCTGCTGGTAACACACAACTGACTAAGGGAACTTTTCCCTTCACTCTCCCATTACTGCAGCTGTTTCTTTATATAAAAATAATAAACACATGACATTGGCTTCCCTATATGCTGTTAAAAGTACTCTGTGGAAGGTGAACTTTCACACCTGCAAGAGTTAGGGTCTTGCCCTGCACCTGTGTACAGCCAAGATGCTGATCCACCTGTTCAGACAAGAAAGGTCCTGAAAAAAGGGAATCTAACAACTACTCTTGGTGTCCCTGGTAAAGTCAATGAGATGCAATGAAAAATGCTGGCCTAAGGCATTGCTGGATCCTGCTGCTACAGTAAATAGCACAGGCTATAATGGGGCTCATCTTATAGGAGGGTAGTGGACTGGGGCCATAATTTATGTTTCAGTGGTCCATCCTTTAACTTCTGTCCTGCATCCTATATTTTATCCACCAGTTTTCCCTGAAAAATGCGATGAATGAGGTAGTATAATGCCGACAAGGAGGTGGACACAAAAATGCATTCCAAATCTGTCCGTCACACTGGACTCCCTACCTAGACAGCAATATTTAGGGGTAAGAGTCTTGTCGTCTTCTGTAGCAGAACCTGTGTTTTAGACTCTGCTTAAAGTGAATTTTCTCTTTGGATCTGAAAGACCCAGTCCACTTTCCTTATAGCTGCAAATGGGTCAGTGTTCTCCCACCCCATTTTGGCTGCTCTTTCTTTATCTCCACTAAAAGACATATTGTCTAGAAGATTCAAAGTATGAAGCAGCAGGCCTGTTGCAGACTTCTTTGATGAAGCCATGGAGTTAGAGGGCCAGCCCTACCTCCACACTATGTGCAGAGACATACCTCAAATTGTGGGTCTTCTGGTAGAAAAAGAGGGAAGTGGTCCTATGTTTTTCAAAATCTTTCATAGATGGGAAAGGGAATTAAGCTGTTTTGTTTTGACTGACAAGTTACTAAAGAGGATTAAGACTATGAGCTGTTAATAAACTACTTCTTGAGTTCAGTGTTTGATATCCTTCTCTTCCATTTGTCTACTGTGTGACTTTGAACAAGTCACTTAACCAGACAGTGCTCTCACATCGTCCTTACAAAATGGGGATTTCTACCCAGTGGCAATAGCCAGTTAACAAAAGTGAAGTCTTCCGGGGTCTTTTTACTGGTGGTTTTGAGTGTAAGGATTCAGAAGTCTTTTTAGCTAAGGAAGGTACAAAGGACCTTGGAGGAGTTTTAAGATGTGGAATAGAATGAGCTAGAAGAGCCTGACACTAAAAAACTTAAGTAACTGACTGACAGGATAAAAATAAATATGCAAAAGAGTATAAATATATACCTTTGTGCTAAAAAGAAGGCAAAAAGTGTTTGCATTCCTTTAATATTTAACATGGCCTCAAAATTTGCCAGCATCTATTTAATTCTACCTGATGTTAACAGATAATGACAGATTCTGCTATAATGTGAAACAAACAATATACACCTGTGCTCTATATCAACATTCATTTTTTTGTTGAAGTCATGAAGAAAATCTGTGCATTAAAATAGCTACAGAACCATTAAAATAAGGAGAAAAACAAAACCCCTTTACAGCTAACATTCTGTGACAGTAATTTACTGTATTGCTATTATTATTCTGCCAAACAAACTTTACTCTCTGTCCACAAGCCTAGCAAATCTGCTGGGCATTGTCTGTACTTGTACAAGGTTGCTAAGGCCTGGAACTGTTTACATGTATCCATCAGGTCTATACCCTCCCTCACATCTTTCAAAACCACTCTGAAAGACTTCCTAGCTAAAACCTGGCTCTGTTCTTGCTCATATCCAGGATAAGCTATATTCCTAAATGTAAACAAGTACCTTTTCATTCCTTATACTTCCTTACTCTCCCTTCTTCACGTACTTCCTTACTGCAATCTAAGTTTCTTTCCTGACTTGCTCTCTAGATATACTATAAGCCTGTTTTCCCTTACCTCATATTGCAGTTCCTATTTGCATTTGACTAACTTACCTTTACTTTTTCTACAAACTGTCTAAAGTTTCTCTAAATATTAAATGATTGTCATATACCATGTACTGATTTTTAACCAATGTTTTTATACGTCTAATTTGTTGTAATTATTTAAACTACACATGTTTTTGTCTTATTTTTGAAGAGTGTAAAATTACTGTTCTTAAAATGTTATGTAATAATTTGCTGCTTTTCTCCCCAGGTCAGTGCTGAAAATAGGTCTTTCCTGGTAATCAAATGTCAATAAATAAAAAATAAGTAAATAAATAATATTAACAACATTCAGGAGTAAAGCATTAGTTCATAGGTAGGTACTAGACTATTGGCCTTAGGGACTATATAAGCCTAGCCAAATGGTACCCTGGATTTTGCCACCCAAGAAAATTACTGTCCTGTGCCCCTGTCAAGCAGAGCAACAGAAGTGATCCCCGGGGTGAATTTCCTATTTCCCATCCAATCATCAAGATTTTTCTTGAAGAGTGCTAATGAGGCGCTTTGTTTGACATAGGTAGGTAGTTTGTTCCAGAGTATGGGAAGTCTCTGGGACAGGAATCTATCCCTCCAACATGTTCTGTTTATTGTGGTGACAAGGTTTAGGTCCCTAGAGCGTGTAGTTCGGAGGGATTGGGGTTTCTTTACATGGAGCATGTCCAACAGCTCTGGGTTTGACACAGCTTTGTATGATAGGCAGAGAATGCCTCTGAGTAGGCGATATGCGACAGAGTAAAGCTGGAGTTTTTTGAGACGGTCTGCATAGGGCATCTGTTTGAGGTCGGTAATCCTCTTTGTGAGGTATTTCTGTGGCATTTCCAGTTGTTGTAGATGTCTTGTGAGGTAAATACCAAAAGGGGCATTGTACTCTATAATGGGTCTAATGGTCGAGGAGTACAGGGGAACAATGACCTCTTTTTTCCTGGATGAGGAACATTTTGTGATGAGGTGTGCCATGTAGAAGGATTTCCTGACTACTGTGGCAATGTGATTATAAAAGGAGAGACTACTGTCCACCTGTGTCCCAAGGTCTCTTATAACACTTTCGGTGTTAAGTAGACTACCGCCTATGTGGTGGTTCATGGGTACAGAGTTTTTACCAAAAGGTATGACAATGCACTCTTTGGCACTGAGCTGGAGGCCATGGCTTTGACACCAGGCATCTGTCTCAGTGAGGTCCTTCTGTAAGATGTCCACATCGTCAGGAGTTTTGATTATGGCTCCTAGTTTGCAGTCATCTGCGAACTTTGTTAGCAAAAGGCCTTCTGTGTTAGCCTGTACTTTAGAGAAGTAGATACCAAACAGGAAAGGACCTAGGACTGAACCCTGTAGTACTCCACTTGTCACTGGTCTGAAGTTGGATTTAGAGTCTGCTACTTTCACAGTGTGGGTTCTGTCAGTGAGCCAATTGGCAACCCATCTTGTGACATAGGGATTTATACCTAGTTTATTGAGTTTATCTATAATTCCAGAGTAGGGGATGGTGTTAAAAGCCTTGGCGAGATCTAGATAGGCTGTGTGAACCACCTTACCCTCATCTACGGCTTTGGTGACCACTTCAAAGACGTCTATCAGGTTTAGGAGACATGATCTGCCTTTTACAAAACCAAACTGGGTAGAGTCCAGAGTTTGGAGATTACCAATGTCATTGTTTATAGGTTCCATGATGATACATTCCATAGCCTTGCAGACCAGGCTCGTCAGGCTAATAGAGCGGTAGTTCCTAGGGTCCATGTTGGCTCCTCCTTTGTGGAGTGGGATAACTGTTGCTGTGCACCATTCAGTGGGCACAAAGCCTGAGGTGAGGCTATGATTGAACATGGTACTTAGGTGGGGTGCCAGTTCATTCTGTACTTCATGTAGAACCCAGCCTGGGATGTTGTCAGGTCCCATGGATGCTGTGTTTTTGGCTTTGGAGAGTGTGTTTTTTTTTACCTGTGCAGCCGTGATTACAGGAACCTTGCATTCTTCCAGTACAGAAATGGACCCTTTAGGGGATAAGAGAGAGGTAAAGTTAGCACTGAACCTATCTGCCAGGATGTTGGCAATATCAGTTGGTTCTGTATATTTAGTGCCATTGTGCTGTAATTCAGAGCAGATCTGAGTGTTGCTATTGAGATTCTTGACATAGCTATAGAATGCTTTGTGGTTGTCTTTAGAATCAGTGGCGATTTTGTTTTTGTAACCAGCTTTGGAGGATTTTATGAGGGATCTCAGCTTTTTACTGAGGCTGACCACAGAGTTCTTCCAATCATGGGATTTTACTATTTTTTGCCACAGTTTCTTTCTTCTGTTGTAGAGTTTGTTTGTAGCAGGGGAACACCAGATTGGCTTCCTTTTTTTGAGGATAGCATCTTGGTTGTGTTAGGGATTGCATGATCCATGCACTCGTGTAAGTGCTTATAAAGTGCAATTGTATAGGATTCAGCAGTCATACCTCTATTGTCCGTCAGCATGGGTGTTGTGAAGTTTGCCACTTCTGTCTAAAGAAGTGTGAAGTTAGCTTTGGAGAATTTTTTACAGTGGTTTCCCTAATGGGGGGTGGGGGTGGGATGTGGATGTCTAGGGTGATTTGCTTGTGGTCGGATCTGACCAACGACTAACTGACCTCTGGTGTGGAACACTGGTTTCCCATGTTGGTAATGACCAGGTCTAGGATATTGCTGCCCCTGGTGGGAGTGTGGATAAGCTGATCCAAGGCATTGGAATTTATGAATTCCAGAAAATGTTGAGCACAAGAGTTGGTACATGAGAAGTTTTCCCAGTTAATGGTGGGGTAGTTGAAATTGCCCATTATT
The DNA here is from genome assembly GCF_019279795.1 of Protopterus annectens. Classification (NCBI taxonomy): domain Eukaryota; kingdom Metazoa; phylum Chordata; order Ceratodontiformes; family Protopteridae; genus Protopterus; species Protopterus annectens. The sequence continues at coordinate 308,660,125 of NC_056733.1, read as the reverse complement.
AGGGTGTTAGGTTGTACCCTAGTATTTTCCAGTGTATCAAGAAATGAGGAGTGGGAATCCTGGAGCATGGTGGGGGATCTGTAGCAAGCTACAATTTGGATTGCCGTCTTGTCCAGAGTTAGTTGCACTTGGATAATCTCGGATGCATTACGCTGAGCAACTAGCCTGGAGGTGTGGATATCCTTAATGAATATGGACACGCCTCCACCTTTAGTGCTTCGGTCCAGGTTAGGTGGCCGAAAGGTGTGGTACGAATTATAGCCTGGTAATGCAGAGGTGCTCTCTGGATCCTTGAACCAGGTCTATGTCACTGCACAGATGTCGATGTTCTCCATTTTAAGGAGTGCCTCGAGTAAGTGCATTCTGAGGTTTAGACTTCTAGCATTAAGTAGCATTACCCTCAGATTCTGCTTGCTTGTACCTGTTATGGTGGTGAATTTATCATTTGAATCTTGCCTAAAAAGGCACTATAGGGGTGGCAAGAGCCTTCACCAGTATCCGGAATCCCAAGGGCGACAGGTGCATGCCATCTCTGGCAAAGCATCATGGTTTGTCGATCATGTCATCCCAGGCAGACAGATACTGGATCCCCTCAGAATGACACCAGAAGCTTAGCTAATTGTTGAAGTCAATCATTTTGTTCTTGTACTTTGGTATCATTCTGGGTGATGGCAGGATGCTACTCAGGGCTAGGGTCTTACCTGCCTGGGCTACAAGATCTGAGAGCTCCTCCATGTCTCTTTTCATGTAGTCCAGGGAGGTACGTCTCAGGTCATTCACACCAACATGGACAATGGCAGTGTCATATTTGTACTTGTTGTGGAATGATCTGAGTGCATGTGTTATGTTGCGGATCCTGGCACCTGACAGGCAGCTGAAAGTAACTTTCACCTTGTTTAGCCTAGTGAGTGGAACATCAGTGAGCCTGACTACAGACTCACCTATGACTAGAGTGTTAGGTACTTTGTTATGCCTTATGGGCTGTGATTCAGTGGCACACTGAGTTTGTGGGCTATGTGTCATTTGGGTTGTGTTGGGGGGAGTGGAGGTTGCTTGCATTTCTGCTTTGAAGGTCCCTTTCCCTACCTAGACTAGTATCTACCTATATTGCTTGGGTAGATTTTTTTTGGAGAGCCTCCGCGAATGTAGGTGTGTGTTTTGCGTTTCACATGCATAAAAGGGAAATGTTTTTAACAGGTTTAGGTGTACGCTTCGCTATACCTATATTATATACTATACACACACATATCAGCTGTCATCTAAATGTGCCAGTAGAGCTGGGAAGCTGTATCACTAAAGTGCAACAGAAAGAATTACACTTGCTCACAGCTTTAGGGACAGAGGCTCTGAGTGATAACTAAAAGAGAGGAAGAGAATCAGTTGTTGACAATGGCTTATTGTGACGTGGATAATATGAGCTTCTGTATATAACAGAACTTTACTCTGTAGCTTTATAACCTACCAAAATAATGCTAACTGTGCAAAAAGGTCAGGTGAAGAATACATGTTACATCTGTAAACTCAAGGATAATTTTAATTGCACTGACCCAGGAATGTAATCTCCAGAGTAACCATACACTCACTCTGAACAGAAAATCGGCCAGCAAAATAATACTGTCTCAATTAACTGCCCAATTTCAACTAGCACAAAGATGGTAAAATGTCAGTCCTCTGGAAGAAACAGGCCTCTAGCTTCTGTTTTCCAAATTACAGATAGTAAGTGGAAAGTGTGAGACACACAAAATGCTATGCATTCCACGAGCAAGCCCATACTTGGGTTGAATATCTTTAACTAACTAAACTGGCTATACTGTGAAATGTTCTCAGATTCTCTTCTATGAACAACTCACTGGATTTTTCCATACAAATTCATAATTTTTTTAGTAAAAAGTAAAAAAAGTCATTTTAAAATAGGACAGGAAAGGTACAGATTCTTAAACTGCTTTGTTAACACAAAAGAAAAGTGCAGTCCATATTGATAAAAGTAGAACATGCTTGGCTTGTCATTAGCATGTCACTATTATCATTATTATACGCCAAAATAGCCCAGTCTTGGAACAACACCTGATATGGACCATCACAAGGATGTACAAATGAAGGCATGTGAATATGGAACAGACTGCAGCAACAGAATTTAGAACCCATCTACTGACAGGATGGAAACTGCATGTTGACTGTTCATTTTCTTCAGTCCACTAGTATACCCCCTCCCCCTTCTAAAAAACATCCTGTTTGATCAGCATCTCTACTAAATATTCACTCATATCATGCAGATCACAGCAGAAAAGGGTCTGAGAAAAACCTTCTCATTTAGCAAGTTAACATTCATTTATTTTCCAACATCTGCTTTATCTTATTCACTGTTTTGGGGGAGACGGAGAGTCAGAGCTTATCCTGGCAAACAGCATGCATATGGCAGAGAACCAGTCCAGGACAGGATATCACTCCATTACAGGACACATGGATGGAAACCAACACAAAGTACACCAACAAGAAATTAGAGGCTTACTAATTCAACTATTAGCACTTATATATATATATATATACATATTTTTTTGCAAGGGCCTGATCTCAGTGGACCCTTTTTAATCTTAGGTTATAAAACAAGACAATAACAACAGTAAAATCTGCAAGTTAAAAATCAAACAGATAAGTAAACTGAGCAACTACAGAAAAGAAAAAAGTAAAAAACATAAGTACACAAACTGGTAAACTATTTTATTTTATTTACCTGCGAATTCTTACTAATACATTTTTTGCATTCTATCTGATTGATTTACAATATACACAATACTCAGGTATGACAGAAGGGAATAACAGTTAAGTATAGTTAGAAAGAGAGAACTGAGGAAATTTAAGACAGGAAGACAATAAGGACTGCCAATGACCGGCATACGTAAGAGATGATTGCAAAAGTTACGGACTTGAAAGAAGGCAACAGAGGACAGTTTATGTTGGCAAATTCCTTAAAAGGCACTTGCAGGTGGTAGGTTTAGAAAATGGCATTTTAGAGCTGATCTGAATTTACACTATGTATTACAAGTTTGAAAGGTAGAGGAGTTCTAATAGCTTGGGTATCAGAAGTGATTAACTGTGGTTGCTCAGATTATGTTTCGTAAATGGAGTTTGATGTGTGCAGGTATCAGCTGGAACAGAAATATAACCAACGGCATTCTTTGTGGAATGTTTGTTAGCTAAAAGTAGAAAGGATCCCACTATGTTTGGTTACAGAAAAAGAAGCCTGGCAGCGGGTCACATTTTTGCTGAATTTGGAAACACATGTATTAAAAGGATGGAACAATGGTGTTCCCTTTGACGTGCTAAGGTGATAAAATGGCAGACAGACTTGGGTGTGATTTGTAAGGAGGATATTTTTGGGTGGTGGATGCTAGGAGAAATCCATATACAGGGTGGGAAAGTAAAACACCCTTTTCTTCATGAATACAGAGGTAAGAGCTTCTCTTGGTCCAAAATAGTCTTTCGTTAATTTTGTATTTAGTTCATTATATGTGAAACTAGAAGTTAAGGTTTTGTTCAAGTCATAAGCCTAAGTAACAAAAGCAGGTTGTAGTTTCTAGCTGTTTGCTGTATTTTGCCTTTGTGGTGGGTACAGATCTGAGTTTGTGTGAAGTTTCTGAGATCATGACTTTAGTTCTTCTTGTGTTAAGAATTAAGTTGCCATGAGGTTAGCATGTACAGATGCTGTTCAATGGCCAGTTGTATTTATTATACTAGGGCTTGTGTTAGACTTGTAAAGAACCACGTCATCAATACATTATCCTGAATGATGTTAACAGGAATTGGATTAACAAACAGCGGAAAAAGCGGGGGGTAAAATAGATATGCATCATACTCCCTGATTAAGTGGTGTGAATTCTTAAAATGAGGAATCAATCAAGGTTATCTTAACCTCAAAGTTGGCTTTGCTTGACCTAATTAGCCTTCTCAGTTGGCTATTTATTTATTTTAATGAGAGAATTTTTATCTTTGAGAACTACCCTTTCTGATTTCTGCCATACTTTTTTCCATATGGTGTATACCCCTGTTTAGTTTGGGGTGTCGCCAGGGCAGTTTGTTTTTGAGCTTACTTCTGGTAGGTACAGCAGCCTCAATGCAGCTACTGACATGGCTGTACACAGCAATTCAGGGCAGGCTGCTGTGTTCTTGGGGTTTGGAGAGGCACTGAATTTTGACAAACCATCATTTAATAAAAAGTATTTTGCCTTGGAATAGTTCCTGTTTCTGGTTTTACAGGGGTTACTGAGTTGGTTTTGAAGGAGATAACTTTAAGGTCATACCTTATCAGGGAGGATGAGAAATTGTGGGGGGGGGGTGAAACATTCTCTATTATTTGTGATTATGAGGTCTGGTATGTTGGAGCCCTCTAGTGGGCATATTCACTACTTGGTCAAAGGTGCTTGTACTTACAAGTCCAGGAATCTCTGTGCCTATAGATTTAAAGCTGTGTAGGATTCCCTGTCTATAGAGGTTCATAGGTGTATACTAGGCTAATGGTCCTGGAGCCTTTACAAGCCTAGCCCACAGAAGTGCCCTGGTATCATGTCACCTGACGTTAGTTCCCGTGCCTCTATCAAGAAGAGCCACTGAAGTGATCCCCCAGGATGAACTATTTCCCATCCACTCATCAAGATTTCTCTTGAAGAAGGCCAGTGAGGTGCTCTGCTTGACAGGTATGGGAAGTCTATTCCTGAGCATGGGCAGTCTCTGGGTTATGAACCTGTCCCTCCAGCATGTTCTGTTGATTGTGGTAATGAGATTGAGGTCTCTGGAGCGTGTGGTGTGGAGGGATTGGGATTTCTTTAGATGCAGCATTTCTAACACAGCTGGGTCAGACATGGCTTTGTAAGTTGAGCAGAGATTGCCTCTTAGTAGATGATATGAGACAGAGAATAGCTCTAGTTTTTTGAGTCTGTCCATGTAGGACATGTGTTTAAGGCCTTGGATCCACTTCATGAGGTACTTTTGTGGCCTTTCCAGCTGTTGCATGTGTCTAGTGAGGTACATGCCAAATGGGGCATTATACTCGACGATTGGCCTAATGAGGGAAGAGTAGAGAGAGATGATGACCTCTCTCTTCCTAGATGCAAAACCTTTGGTAATGAGATGCGTCACATATAGATGGACTTTCTGACCACAGTAGCAATGTGATGGTCAAAGGAGAGGTTGCTGTCAACCTGTGCCCACAGATTTCTTATAACACCTTCAGTGTTCAGTGGGCTACCATCGATGTGGTAATTAGTGGGAACTGTGTTTTTCCCAAAGGGGATGACCATGCATTTTCTGGCATTAAGCTTAAGGATGTTTCAACACCAGTCATTGGTCTCAGTCAGGCCTTTCTGTAGGATGTCTAGGTCACTTGGGGAGTTAATAATGCCTCCCAGCTTCCAGTCGTCTGTGAACTTGGTCAGCCAGAGTCCCTCCATGTTGGCCTGGACTTTTGAGAAGTAGATGCCAAACAGGAGAGGACTCATGACTGGTCAGCAGGCTGACTTGGAGTCTGCTACTTTCACACTGTGAGTTCTATCTGTGAGCCAATTTGCAACCCACCTAGTGATACAGGGGTTGGTGCCCTGTTTGGTGAGTTTATCAATAATTCCTGAGTTGGGAAAGGTATCAATGGCCTTGGCCAGATAAAGGTAGGCTGTATGAACTGCCTTGCCTTCATTCACAGCTTTGGTGACTGACTCAAAGAAGTCAACCAGGTTGACCAGGCATGATCTACCTTTCACAAAACCAAATTGCTTGGGATCTAGAGTTTGGAGATTCCCTATATCCTTGTTAATTAGGTCCATGATGATGCGTTCCATAGCTTTCATATGAGACTCATCAGGCTAATGGGGTGATAATTCCCAGGGTCTGTAATTGCTTCCTTTTTATGGAGAGAGATGACTGTAGCAGTGCGCCATTCAGTAGGAACAAAGCCTGAGGTGAGGCTGTGACTGAACAGAGCACAAAGATGTGGTGCCAGTTCACTTTGTAGTTCATGTAGAACACATTCAGGTATATTGTCAGGTCCCATGTAAGCTGTATTCTTGGCCTTGGACAATGCAGCTTTAACCTGTGCTGCAGTAATGCTAGGTGCCTGGCATTCCTCCAGTATTGTGATCGGTCCTTTGGGGGTGGGGGGGTAAAGTTGGCACTGAATCTGTCGGCCTGTATGTTGGCAATATCTGTTGGCTCAGTATAGGAGGTACCATTGTGCAGTAACTCAGAGCAAACCTGGGTATTGCCATGGAGATTCTTGATATAACTATAGAAGGCTTTGTGGTTGTTTTTAGTGCCTGCCACAATTCTGCCTTCGTAGCTAGCTTTAGAGGTTTTGATGAGGGATCTCAACTTTTTGTTGCGGCTAATAAGGGAGTTTTTTCCAGTCTTAGGAATTCACCTTTTTTTGCAACAGTTTCTTCCTTCTGTTGTAGAGTTTATTAATGGCAGGGGACCACCAGATTGGCTTTCTTTTTTCGGAGGAAAGCATCTTGGTTCTGTTGGGTATGGCTAGTGCCTTGCACTTATGTACATGTTCATACAGTGCATTGGTGTATGATTCAACAGTCATGCATCTATTTTCCATTGATGCGGGTACCATGAAATTAGCCATCCCTGTTTTTAGGAGCCCAAAGTCAGCTTTGAAGAAGTTTTTCATGGTGGTTACCTTTGCAGGGGGGGGGGGGGTGAGATGTGGATTTCCATGGTGATTAGTTTGTGGTCAGATCTAACAAGGGAGGAATTGACTATTGGTGTAGAGCAATGGTTGCCCATGTTAGTAATAACCAGGTCAAGGATGTTGCTTCCTCTAGTGGGGGTAAGAATGAGCTGGGCCAGTGTATTGGTACATGAGAAGTTTTCCCAGTTGATGGAGGGGTAGTTGAAGTCACCTAGTATGACAGTGTTGGGTTGGACCCTAATAGTTTCCAGGGTGCTTAGGAACGTGGAGTGAGAGTCTTGGGACATGGTTGGGGACCTATATCAGGCTACGACCTGAATCTCCATCTTACCCAATGTTAGTTGTACCTGAAGTATCTCAGATACGTTATTGCTGGGCTACTAGTCTGGAGGTGTGCATATCCTTTATGAATATGGAGACACCACTGCCTTTGAAGCTTTGGTCCACGTTCTGGAACCGAAAGATGTGGAATGAGTTATAGCCTGGTAGCACGGAGGAACTTTATGTCTCCATTACAGCACAAATGTCAATGTTCTCCATTTTGAGGAATGCTTCAAGCAAGAGCATCTTGAGATTTAGACTTCTAGCATTGAGCAGCATGACCCTCAAATTGCATTTATTTATAGCTGTTATGGTGGAAATTTGGTCTTTGGAACATCTCCTAAAAAGGCACTATAGGGGTGGCAAGAGCCTTAGCCAGTATCCAGAAACCCAGTGGTGACAGATGCAGGCCATCTCTGCCAAAGCATCGAGGTCTGTCAATCATGTCATCCGAAGCAGACAGATACTGGATTCCCTTAGAATGACACCAGAAACTTAGCCAATTGTTGAAGTCAATCATTTTCTGCTTGTACTGCAGTATCATTCTGGGTGACAGTAGGATGCTGCTCAGGGCTAGGGTCATACCTGCCTGGGCAACATAATTCAAGAGCTCCTCCATGTCTCTTTTCATGTAGTCCAGGAAGGTTCGTCTCAGGTCATTCACACCCACATGGAAAGTGACAGAGTCATACTTGTACTTGTTGTGGAGTGACCTGAGTTAATGTGTTATGTCTCGGATTCTGGCACCTGATAGACAGCTGACTGTTACCTTCTCCTTATTCAACCCCATGAGTGGGACATCAGTGTTACTCACTATTGAGTCACCTATGATTAATGTACTGGGCAAGCTGTTTTGCCTTAGGGACTTAGGTTGAGGGACACACTGTGTAGGCGAGCTATATGTCTTGTGGTTTGTGCTGTGTTGTGGTGGTCAAGTGCATTTCTGCCTTGGAGGTCTCTGCTGTTTGGGTAGATTTCTATTGAGAGCCTCTGCGGAGGTGGGTGTGTGGTTTGTGTTTTTTGTGAGAGCTGTGATGGTGGGTGTACTGGAGGGTTATGTGTTGCATGTGATGTGGTGCAGGTGTTGACCTTCTCCTCTTGACCAGCTATTCCGGTCTTGGCTTGAGAGTACATTGCTTCCAGTTTGGATATATAAGTGCATCCCTCACAAGTCTGAGTGATGGGAGGTAAGAGGAGAGAGTTGTCTGTGTACATGTGGCCATTGCTACACTGCCTCAGAATGCCCAAGTTCACCAGGTTAATAGGAGAAAGCACAGGGAACTGACCTTTAGACATGCAAGGAGGGATGGTCATTACTACTAAGTACTGGAGCTGTTTCCTTATATATTCCTTTTACAGGAAAAATGTCAGTCAAGGTGTCGGAGTCTATACAGAGCACTGCCTAACACTCGAGGGGAAACTAATATGTAGACCCTGAAAATTTAAGGATGAAGTATTTAGGCAGATATTCTGAAGTTAGACAGATATGAGTAATCAAAGTCTCCTTAGGGTCAGCATTCATTGCTGTTACCTAGACTCCACCACCCTCATAAAACTTGTCTCAGGCTAACATCCAGTCCATGGAATACTGGGTAATACCACAAAAAGGTGATGCTTTAAAAGCCTTAATAAATACCAGTTATGATCTGATCACATCAGCAGTCAAAGGATGCCCAAGTTCTTTTAATGTCACAGCAGGCCTAGAATAATAGATGGACAATGTTTTTCAACAGCAAGGTAGTAATTAGTAAACAAAGGGCAAACATATGCCACCAACCGTCCATAGACAAGTTACATTACAAAAAAGTATGATTTGGTCATATTTATGGTTAGTACAATGAACCATGCAGATTTAAGTATCTCTGTTATTTTTGTACTTCATTACCGTGACCTGTATTAATTTCAGGCATGCATAAAAGAACTATGGAATGCATGGTTGCTAGTGCATTGCTGAGGATAAAAAGCAATTTTTAAGTCATGTAACTGAAAACCTTAAATCACAGCAAAGTAATGACTAGCTCCCCACTCCCTCCAAAATGAATGCTGCTGCCTCAAAGTGTAGAAAACACTTTTGCAAAAATACAACTAAATAAAGACCTTGTTCCATTTTTTTTCTAAAACATTTCTTGCCTTATGCTTTTCTCTCATTTTTGCATAAGCTACTTTTTGTGTTTAATTCCACAACACCTGGGACTGAAAAACAATTATGTTCTGTCTTTCTTCATAAGTTGTTTGAAAGAAATGTCGGCTACATTCAATGGAGTTTTGACAGGAAATCCTCAGAAACAGACAGTGGAAGTCAAAACTTTTCATTCAACCAAAAAGGGAAACATCAAGTACTATTTACTAATACAGATTCAACAACATAATGCCAAGTCAAATATTCAAGCTTTAAAATGGCCTTTTAAATTTCTTGTACATACTTATTAATTTATTTTGCACATTTGAAGGGACTGAGGTCATAGTGTGATTGCAAACAGCCATCAAATTGGATCCCTACACTGAAAATACTGAAGTGTTTTGTAATGAAGGTTGTATGGTCCAAGGCCAGAATTAATCTAAAACGGGTGTTTTTAATTAAATGCTGTCTGTCAGCTGTGTAACAAATGGTTGTCGAGCAGAACGTTTGTATATAGCAAACATCTGTGTTGTCTCCGTATGCATATCAAATGCTATATATAGCATGAAAGGAAAGCTGAATGATGCAAATGATTTCTCAAATGAACTCTTAAGGCACATTAAAGTTCCTTAACTTCCAAGAGTAAGGTGGAATTTGTAGACCTATCTGTTACAAATTATTGAAATGCACTCTTCTTTCTGGATCATTACCTTACCTGACCTGTGCTGACTTGGGGGGAAAGAATACTTACTGGTGCAGAAACAAAACTCTCTGAATGTGAAGGTCAAATTATACAGGCCTTCAAAAGAAACTCTTCCTGAAAAGATATCTGTGACACCACCTGCCTGTCTGTGTTTGGCTATTCTGTAGTTTAAATATACATACCTGAATTGGTTACGGCTACTATGGGACAAAGCATCAGACAGCAACAAATCTTTTTTAGAAAGGTACATGAACATCAGTTGAATCAGCAAAGGGGCAGAGTGGAATAATATATCTATTTACAGGTTCATAGGTAAGTATTAGGGTAGCTGCCCTTGCAGACCGTTTTAAGCCTAACCAATCCGCCCTTTCAAAGGTGAAAATCACTCTCTACCTTGTGACTGTGAGGTACACACACTGTTACACCAACACCCCATTTAAATAGTTAACTCCATTGGAGATTCTCAGTAATGCAGTGTCACCAAACCAACAGGACTAGAAAAAGCATATGATCAGATGCACTGATGCATAGTGACACAACTTGCCCTATAATCTGCAAAATCATCTTATGGTTTGACATAAAGAGCTACCACATGCAGTCAGCTGAGTTACACATTTATTCAGTGTGACTGGCTGCATCTCACTCGAGCACAGTATTAAAAAAAACAATGACACCTCAGAGGTAATGAGATAGCACGACAAGTGTAAGATAAATGATTCGCAAGGCAAAACTAGACCAGTGCCTTTCATTTAATTCAGTTCGACTATACATCATCGCTGCCCGCTACCATCTATGGCTGCCAACAGTTCAGCACACTGCCCCGGTTTTATGCAGGTGCTCAGCTAAGGGAAGAAAAAACAGGGAAGACAAACCTTATTAACACTGGTATGTAAGACTAGAAAAAATATTAATGATGGTTCCACAAAAGGTTCAATGAATTACAACACACTTAAAAGAAGATAGGTGAGGGGGAGTGGTTGTGAAGAACTATTAAAAAATACATGCTGGAATTCACGGAGCAGAGTTGCTGGTCCACTTCACTATTTTCTCTTTTAGCACTAACCTGCAACTTGTGCATGGCTGCTAAAGCATTTCACAAAGATTTATTACTCTTTTTTTTCCTCCAGAAAATGAAGAACATGTCCATCTTTTATGTTCACTTCCCAACCTCAGCCAGTTTGACAATTCCTACTTTACAAGTCTTGACTTCTCTTCCTTTTCTGCAACACACTCCTGCCTTCAAGCTGGAAAAAGGGAAAGACAGAGAAATCGCTTAAGGGTACCACGATTTTATTATTAAGGATGGAAAATTCTGATAGCTGAATAAACTTTATTTGAAGTTCCAGAGTCTTTTATCTCACAGTACAAACATTGTTTTAATATTCTTTTTTCAAAAGCTTAGGAGAGTGACAGTTTGCATTTTCGTCATCTTTTTTATCTCCTTGTACCCGAGATAATATGTTGCAATAAAGGAATGTATTCACCAAAAAGGGAAAAACTACTAAATACCGTATTTGTTATCTAATCTGCAATAATATTAGGTGATCAATACTTCTAGGGTGGTGCTTCCTGTGGCTAGCGCAAATAATTTAAGACATATCCGTCGCCTCACAGTAAGACGGTGTCCTGTTCGATTCTCAGCTACAGCGTCTTCTGTGTGGAGACATGCGTGAATGGGTGTACCTTCGTTGAAGGTTGTGCGTCAGAGCTGGCACCTCGGTAGTAAAAATCTGCTCCCAATCATTAGCGGACCGGAATTCCGCTGTGGCGACCCCTAACCGGAAAAGCCGAAAGACACAACAACATATCCTTGCAGTCATAGATGCAACTCCAGATCCATGTTAGTACCAAGTCAAGAGATCAATCCAATTAAGCTCAATGCACAGGGAGTAGTCAGGTATACAAAGTACAGACATGCAGTGCAATCCAGTTCCACATATTTATTCCTGCTGACAAGATGATAGCTGGTAGCTATATTCTGAGGAAATTTTTCTTCTGTGTAATTTCATTCTGTGTCTGTAGTGTGGTCTCTTTTTCAAATATACACACACACATGCAGGAAAAAAATTACTGTTAAGACAGTCAGAATAATTTATATGGTATACAAAGAAAATCAACCTACAAGACACCAAATATGTCATGTCAAGGAGTCCAAAAATTCACTTTTCAGATCTGCGAGTTCTAGTCATATACCCACAGAAAAAGTGAAAGAACACACGACTACTCTATCTGATATGAATGCATACCTGATATATGACATAGTGATCATATGAGATCTACTCTCTGTCTGCTGAAAACAAAGTGGGCCAGCCCACATATCTATACCACCACCCAGCCACACAATGCATAGCAAATGAAAATGTCAAAGCATTAACAGAAGGAAGTACAATTGGTTAGGTTCAACTCTCAAGCATTTCTGAAACCCATGTGATCCATCCTTGCTAATGCCCCTAATTGTTACAGCAAAATAAATAAATAAATGTATTTATTTATTAATCCATGAATTTATCGACTTCCGTTCATACACTAAAACTGTCAGACTGGGCAAAATCCCATGTTCAGTAATTGGTAAATAGCAAGTTTAAGAACATGTACTACCTACATTTGGCACAATGCAGTTTACTGTATGCTCTAAACACAAAAGCATGCAGTACCACACTTGAAAGCTCTTGCATCCAGATAGTTCTGCAATTTAAGACAAAATGGTCCACATATTTTCTGTGTGTACTGCTAATCTCTTCCTCACCCACCCCTTGCCATGTATGCCTTTTATTTCATTCAATTAAAGTTAAAGAAAAAAATCCTGCATCCATGTACGTGTGTATGCACTTCAACAACATGGTTGTAACCTTCATCTGATTACAAACAAATTTCACACTCAAGACTAGGAAGGGGAAAATGTACCTCTGTTTGTCTGTGAACTTTCATTGGTATCCTGTCTAGCATGAGACAATCACGTGTTTGATCCCTACCCTTTGGGAAGCATCAACAGATTGAAAAAAAATCAATTAACTTTCTAAGCTAAAATGAGAAAATGAAATAAAATATTCACAAAACTGACAGAGGTTTTATTCTTTGCAATGATGCTAAACATACAGACAGAAAAAGCAAGAGAAAACAGCAGTCTATTACTACAAATGCTGTACTCCATTTTTTCCCTATGAGCCTCATGTCACATGACAGCAGTCTATTACTACAAATGCTGTACTCCATTTTTTCCTATGAGCCTCATGTCACATGACAGCAGTCTATTACTACAAATGCTGTACTCCATTTTTTCCCTATGAGCCTCATGTCACATGACAGCAGTCTATTACTACAAATGCTGTACTCCATTTTTTCCTATGAGCCTCATGTCACATGACAGCAGTCTATTACTACAAATGCTGTACTCCATTTTTTCCCTAAGAGCCTCATGTCACATGACAGCAGTCTATTACTACAAATGCTGTACTCCATTTTTTCCCTATGAGCCTCATGTCACATGACAGCAGTCTATTACTACAAATGCTGTACTCCATTTTTTCCTATGAGCCTCATGTCACATGACAGCAGTCTATTACTACAAATGCTGTACTCCATTTTTTCCCTAAGAGCCTCATGTCACATGACAGCAGTCTATTACTACAAATGCTGTACTCCATTTTTTCCCTATGAGCCTTATGTCACATGCTGTTTGCATTTGCTGTTGCTCTGGTTACAGAATATATAGCTCACAAGTCTTGCAGGATTTTGCAGCTAACAACATTTCCCTTTCTCAAAGCAACCAGCCCAATAATCATAGAGAAATAATCTACAACTTTCTGTTGCTTTTGTCTCAGCTGCACCCCCCCATCCACTGAAAAATTCATTTGCGTCACTGAGTGGATTCAGCTGTTTCAAATTACCAACCATCCACTGTGCAAAACATATAAGTTGCCTGTATTTTATCTGACCACTTAGAGAAGCAACAATATGTCATCAGTTCCCAGAATCCATCTGTGGTGTGAACAACCCAGGTTCAGTGACAAAAGTAGAAGCAACAAAGAGTAGACCTTCTCTGGGTATGGAGGTTGGGTGGACTGCTGCTGCATGTCAAAACCCATAAGCTATACAGATGATACCATGGGGCTTGGTTTACATGTGTGCACAATGAATGAAAGAACACATACACACATCATCTGATATGACTGCACAGCTGATGCATAGGTAAAGGATTACATAAGATGGAAAATCTTCCCATGCTGACGATGGACATAGTGACGGCCTGCATCAATACACCATTGCCCTACAGAAGATCCCCGCGAAGTGAACAGATTCAAATAAATCGACCTCATGAGAGTCAAATCAGCAGCAGAAAAGAAAGAGGTAGAGGAATGATGAACAAACATAATGCAGAGCAAAGGATTTAAAAAAATAAAGTTGGGGAAAATGTAAAGAAATCTGGTGCAGAAATTTGAGATGTTGAGGAACCGCAGTGTTGTGGGAATGTTTTGACTCCCCAGTACAGCTCCCACTCAGTACAGGTCAGCTCTCAGGGCAGAGGTGAGTAAAGCAACCATAATGGACACCCGAAGACATACAAGTTGCTGTTATACAAGAAGGACATCAGATACTCATATATAAATATATATATATATATATATATATATATATATATATATATATATACATACATATTGTATCACTCTACCGGATTAATGTCAGCCACAAACAAATATGCATCATATCACTACATGAGGAGGATGCCAGGACCAGAAATGTACGCATTCACTGCAAGGGAAGTGTTTCAGGACCTTTCATGCATGGAAAGGAAGCCAAACATGTGCATGCAAGCAGGTGCTATATACATGGGAAGGAGCTTCAAGACCTCTGGAATAAATAATTAAATAATACCTGTCCTTCTAGCTTCCAAATACATGTTAGATAATATTATCGACTGATTTTTTTTTCTTCCTGTATAGTCAAAGTTAAACCTCTTGTACAGGAAATGTATTAAATGTAATAAAAGCAACCTTCCCTACTGCACATACAGTTAGAAATAGAGCAGATCACAGTGTAAGCCATTTCGTCATATGGTATACAACATACTAGATGATATGTACATCTCTAATGTGTACTGCATTATACTTATAGGACACCTGTCCTGTTACATTTATGTTTATGTACAGACCGCTGGAACCAGTTAACATTTTTATTTTGATTGTTAAAATGTTGTACTTCAGGAACATAATCATTAGACCAGATGTTTCTTTGATCTGTGTTTTCTATTGTACATAGCTCATGCTTATATATTGTCTCTTATTAGACTATGCCATACGCTATAATCATTTGTATCTTATGTAATCATGTGTATTTTGTGTGAATCATTTCTGCCCAGACCTCCACTGAAAAAGGACTATGCTCAGTTGAACTATCCCAATAAACAAACGACATAAGGCAGTCCGATGGCATTAAGGGTATAATAAACCCTTGCTATTGCCAACCCTGGTTTGATTATAACTGAATGTGTTGATGGAGAGGATGGGCATGCAGAGCCTGGTGGGGGGAGGCAGGAATTAACCTGCAAGCTGTGTGTGCTCACTACCCTGACACCAAGGAACAATATCACATGGCATGAAAAGCAAGAGCTTGTGTAAGGTGGGGTGTGCACTATGGCTGGTCAAGATGGCGACAGTAGCTCCTGGTCCTACATGTGAAGAAGCATGTAGGAAGAGTTTTAGTAGTTACTGTAGTGAAGCAAGTGTGCCTGTCACTATCAGGGCTTTCATACAAAATTCTCTTATTGCTGGGGTGTCACCAAGAGCACACATCCTCAGTGTCTGCCTGGATAATGGCTCCCAGTACAGGATCCACAACCAGGAAATGAATGGGACCCTGTAGCACTGGGTAGACCCTAAGGTTCATGGGCAGAAGAAAGAAAAATATAAAAACACATAGATATCTATGGTATTGATTCATACAAAGGGATCAGGAATGTATAACTATAAACAAAAGGCAAGCAGGACAGGTATATGGAACAAGTAGCAGATAAACCTGATTTCACTGCTCGTTTTTTTCAGTCATAGTTTATTGAACATCATGAATCAAAAACATGACATTACTTAACAACAGCAACAGAAAACAACAAACATCTGTTAATGTCACAGGGGAAAAAAAATTCTAGTTCAATAGATCGTTAAGCCATAAACAATGACAGCATGAAAGATAAACAATTTGAATTATTATACAATTATATTAAAAAAATCAAGTTTAGTGTAACATAACTTCCTTTCAGAAATTTGATACAAAAATAATACTAGCTGAGGCTGGTATGGTTCCAGTCACTGCTTAGCATGCCTTGAGGTAGTGGGAGGCTTTAAGGACAGATACTTTTCTAGCATAATTTAACAGAAATTTGCTTCAGTCCTTTCGAGATATCAAGAGAAGGGGCTTCCGAACTGATGTTATATATTGTGTGGTTATTAGCATGACCTGAATTGATCAGTTTCAAGGTCCTGGGTTTGTGTAGACAAACCCAATCCTCTTCCCTCAAGAAGGATGCTATCCCAATCTTATTATACAGTTTAAATACCTCCATCCATAACACTTTCACACTAGGGCATTAAGAGAATTTATGTTGGACCAACAACCCTCACATTTTGCCCATGCTTCTGATCATGTCTTCTGACTTTGTTTGGATGTTAGTAGCCCCCATATAATATTTTTAAATAGTGCTCAAACAATGACGGATAGTAATGTAATATTTTTAGTAACTTAATTTGATGTGTCATCAGGGAGGAGGAAAGTGAATAACTTAGGCTTATTAATTTAGCTTCAAGAGAGAATTGCAGAAGCATTTTGTCAGGATTATTAAGACTGTCATAAATATACCTTGTGTTAAGCTTGGGGGTTCCAAATTCCCTGTGGATGTTTGCTAGTGGCTGAGATAGTTGTGGGGTACCTGTCTTGGTGGTGTTCACTATGTATAAAGTGAACACTGCATGCCTGAGCTGGAAACACTTCCAAATGTCTTTCTGGCAAGCAAAAAGTTACCTTACAGGAAGGCAAAGAAGGCCAGGGTATTGAGTGAATTTACTACTTGTGCCAGTTGAAACACTGAGTTAATATCTTTCCTGGACCATTCTGGCAACTAGAGTTTTGTTTCTGCTATCTTTAAGAGGGGTTTCCCCAAAGCTAAGCATACAGAACTTCTAACCAGTGATCCTTACTGCTTTTTCTGTAGCTGAATTAATGCTTGGGAAGTTGCTATTAGCAATGCCATTTTTGCAGGTGCCTGCAAAGTTCAGATGTGAATCCAGGATTGTTTGTGAGGCAGGACCGTCTAGCAACTTAGCTTCTAGAATATCCCATAAGGGATGGTTTAATGTGTCCACATTTAGGATTTAAAGTAAATATACTAAGACTTTGTGTAGAGGATGGAATCTTTAATATTTTTCATCTTCCCATCCCATATATAACTAAGCATTCATTTTGAAAATTTTTTAGTCATAGATTTGACTGAAGTACAGGTAGATGCCTCTGGGAATTCCATATTTTGCATAACTTTTCACAGAAAATCCCAGTACGCAGAGTCAAAGGCATTCTACAAGTCCACTAAGACAGCATACGCCAGTTCTTCTTTCATAGATTGCTCTTGTTACACAGTGATTAATGCCCTGAAATGGACAGTGGTCGCGCTCACCTTAACAAACCCACCTCGTGATTTGGGCACTATGCGTGGGATTAAGGGTTGAATACAAAGACTAATATTTTTGTATAAATTGTAACATCTGAATTAAAAAGTGAGATAGGTCAGTAATTGGAGGTTATAATAGTGTTTCTTGGGCTTAGAAAGCACAATAATTCTAGATTCCTGAATTAAATAGGTGAGATTCCCTGAATATAACATGGTATTATATAACTGTGTTGGAGGTTTTAGTACTGACTCTCTGATGGATTTATATAGTGCCACTGTCAGCCCATCTGGACTAGTTGCTTTACCTGCAACTATGGAATTTATAGCTGCTAGCACCTCAGATTCCTGAATACGATTCCTTAGCTGCAGCCTCTCGGTTATTCTCTTCAAGGAAATCTTTGACAAGCATTTATCTTATTACTGCCTCCCTTTCATCTGTTGAAGTAGGCTTTACATATAATTTCTGGTTTTACAAAGGCTTCTCCTATCTTCTGATTCCGATTGCCATCTTGTTTTAAAATGAGAATTTGTCTCCCTGCCCCTTCAGTGTCACAGTCTGAAGGCTATTAGCCTATTAGGTTTATTTCCTAACACCCATGAATGCAATGCTGCCCTATCTTTCATGTGTTTTTATATTCTATGGTACGCTTGTAGTAATCCTTTATCCCTGAACTTGGTCCTTCTGCATTGTTCCCAGCATCTTTGGACTTGGTTCGCTGCAGCAGAAAATGATGCATCTAAGTCAGTTATAGTGGCCTTAGCCGAGGAGCAGACAGATTTAGTCTCTCCATTGCATGACTTCCACCAGGTAATGAAGAGCATACTTGTGGCTGGGTTTAATATCACATATTTATTAACTTCCCTAGAGATATAGTCTGCTATCTGCTGGTATTGCCAAATTAAGGAGGTCAGCTCTCCACGGTGTTGTGTTAACACTTCCTGTTCTTTCCAAACTGAAATGGTCTGTTAAAGTACAAAGCAAGGTCTGCAGTTTAACTACATGGACTGACGTAGGACTTATGAGACAATAGTCTAGTTGGCTCCACACTAAGCTACCTGGGGCTCCCTCTGTTAGAAGTTTGGCTACATCACACATTCCTAGATTTTTAAAAAACTCTACAGTTAATACTTTCTGTGATTTCTTATACGATTCAGATCTCCATCAGAACTGGATCCCCCTCTTTAAGAAAGCAGCCCATTTTCCCAAAAATAATTGACAAAGTGAGAAGAGTTGGTATTAGGGCCATATATATTTCGTAGACAAAGAGATGAAGTTATAGACTTTGCCCTTGATATGACCCAGTGACCCTCCCATCCCAACTTTTCATTGACATATATTGCCAGATCATCATTAGAATGCAATGAAAAGCTAGACACACATGGTTTACTTATGCAGGAAAATAAACATCTATGTCTCTCTGCAATTTTTAATTCTTGCAGAAATAAGAAATCACATTTATTTTTCTTCAGAAAACAACTGAGAGTTTCTTTTTATCTTAGAGGTTAAGCTTCTTGTATTAACAGACAATGCTGATAACATTAGCAGTAGAGTTTTAATATAGCAGATGATTACTTTCAATCTTGATTTAAGTTATATAAATGAAATGCCATGACTGCGGACTCTAAGAAGCAAATTTTTGTACCTAGTCTTTGAAGTTCTTTTTTGTTGCTGGCTGTCAGAGTTTTGAAGTGTCCTGTGTCAGCTAGAATTTTTGAGACTAGGATCCATAAAGACATCAAGCTTCTCCATTTAGTATGAGGCATCCACCACGATGGAGGGTCCTAGGATGCCAGACTGCTCAGGTGTATTCTTGAAATAGACAGGGACTGATAGTCTCCTGTTCTTCTCTGTGTTTGCATTCAGTGCCTAAATCACTGTGAAAGTTGGTTTGAACCACAAACAGTGCACTTTTAAAAGCATTTGGCTAAAAGAAATTGTTATCCAGGTCAGGACACTTGTAGATCACGTTGCCGCAATTTCCCTTGCTGGCTCTGCCCCCCCAACACACACACACACAGCTCAGTTTTAATTTTCATTAAGTGTACTGATTTGCAAACTGATTAACTGAAAAGGTCATATCCAACTGTTGAGAATTTTGCAGAATACCTACGCTTTTTATTCATATTTTTCTTCTGCTCCTCATAACACCTGTTTTTTTCAGAAAGTCAATCGCACTGGAGTGACTAAATAATGACAGGCATTTCAGGTTTGGAATTAATATCCTTGGGAAAAAAATGCATGCTAATGCAAATCCTGTCATTCACCAATATTTGAAATCTGTTTCTCATTTTGTTTTTTTTGACCTCCATTATTTTTTGGCTTAGATTTTATGTATTAAGAAGTTGAGAGATACAGAAAAGGGCCACTTCTGACCATTCTACTAAGACTCAGGCAAAAACAGCAGGGGTAAATGCTGGAACTCGTTTGACTACAGCTTTTCTTCCTAGGGCTCTGCTGAAAAGGGGCTATTAGTGCAGTCCGAGTATTCAAGTCAACAAATGGGAATAAAAGTATATGGCCACTTATGGTGGGAACTTAGATTATCTGATATGAGGAGCTGATACTGATAAAACTGTTTAACCACTAGGTGTATTTATTACTTACTGTGCAATATTTTCAGTTAATGGATTGGTAATTAAAGTCACCCATGAATGTTTCTATTATGAGTAGGAAATTTATGTTAGTTAGCGCCATAGAGTGGTGTTCTGTTGCACTATTTCGAGTTGAGAAATGACACACCATCTAGTGCTGTCTGTAAGAGATGGGTGTTTTAAAAAGGATTAGACAAAGAGGCAGAACATACTTTGGTGGGATGAAAATATTTTAGTATTGGCTGTTAGCATTTTTTTTTTAAAGGTTCTTTGTAGTTTTATAAGCAGATATTGACTGCCACCATACATAGTTTTGTTTTTAGTGAGAATTTTACAATAAACATTTACAACAATTCCACATTTTCTATAGAACGTATTTGCAAAATTCAATAAGATGAAACACAAATTCAAAGATTAGTTTGTGGAGCACTGTGGGAGACATAGCTTTAATGCACTTTTCTTCAGCAACCACATTAAGAGTGTGTGTGTGTGTGTGTGTGTGTGTGTGTGTGTGTGTGTGTAAAGCCACAGTGGTACAACAGTAGTGTTGTTGCCTCACAGCAAGAGGTTTTCCCGTTCAATTCTCGGCTGGAGTGCCTTCTGTGTGGAGTCTGCATGTCCTCCCTGCGGTCGAGTGGCCTCCGAAAGACATGCGTAAATGGGCGTGTCTTCGCTGAAGGTTGGGCGTCGGGCTGGCAGCTCAGCACCATAAAAAAAAATCTACTGCCAATCATTAGCAGACCGGAGTTCCACTGTGGTGACCCCTAAATGGGAGAAGACAAACAACTTGCGTGTGTGGTACAGCATTCCCTGGAGAAAATACATTTGAGGTGTACACAAAAGCCCAAGTAGTAAGAAAATACAGCTCTATCAAGTCACCCTGAAAGAGAATTCCAGAATAAGACTGAAACAAGCATGGTACTAAGAAGAAAAAGCAAGAAAAAATGTACAGTTTTGCTGATGTCTTCACAATTTGCCAAGAAGGAAAATGTACAACAAGATCCATGCTTTCTGCCAGACACACAATTTCCTGACTATGCTAGTTTTATTAATTCGCCTGTTTCAAACATTCTTCATTTCAGCTCTGAGGATTGTCTTGGCATTTAAAGCACTCAGCTAGAGAAAAGAAAATGATTACTGTCCCATTAGTATGGGGGCCTTCTCTGGGATTTACAACACAGGAGTCCAGCCTGGTGCTTTAAACGTGTTACACGTATTTCTACTTTACTATGCATCGGCTGTTTTCTACTGCAAATGTTTCACTTTTGTGTGTAATGACTGTGGTATTTATTATAAAAAAGAAGACTGCTTTTTTGGCCACTTCAGAAAGCAGTTCAAAAATTTTCACTTAAAAGAATGATGCAATAACTTTTCTCTGCAGCTAAAGCAAATGATGTAACCATATGCATAAGCAAGGCATGTAACAGCATTGCTGCTCCCCTGTTTCTGACAGTATCCACATTTCCAGCATTTGCCTCTCCTATAATTGAAACAAATATCCGTGAGATTCCCATGTAAATATTTCTTCAGTCCTTTTGCTCATCAAAGACTGACAGACTGTGCTCAGAGACCAGCAGCGTACCAAGAAGCTGCTGTTGTACAGATGCCTGACATGAAGCCGGATGGATATCTGCATATGCCATACCCACAGGAAAAAGACTGAAGCCAAAGCACAGACATAAGACAACACTAAATTGTACCAAAAGAATATTTATGCCTTCTATTTTTATGATGTTATTTTATTCCAAGCAACTCATTTGTGATTATTCCTACAGTTGTCATTTATTTACATACATTTATTTATTAACTTGTTTACATTTGCTTAGTGGGAAAATTTTACCTGGCAATCCCCCTTTTCAGCAGAAATCCGAGGAGAAAAGCTACGCAGAGATAGTACACAAAATAAAAACATCACATACATTAAATTCACAGGGAAGTAACATTGAGTTGAAACAACATGTTATACTACACACAGTCATTTCACAAAACAGTTAAGCCACAGCTTTCTTTAAAATGCAGCAAATCTGGGAGAAAGAAAGAGTCCCTACAAGATCTATTCAATGCATATCCTTTGTACTTGCATTCACAGAGGTTCAAGTGCAGTTTTTGACAGGTTAAAGTCAATAACCAGATAAAAGACTTGTGCAATAAGGGCTTATTACCAGACCAGCCTACATGGTGATAACTACAAAGTCATTGCAGAAGGGGAGGAAAATTAACAGAACTTGCATTTTAACCTTACACGTTTAGTATGCAACTTGTGGGGGTTGAGGTACTAGTACACAGCACCCTTAGCTGGGTTCATTCAGATTAACAGTCAGGAAACAAAAATGTTTTTTATGTTTTTATTTATAGTCTCAAGCAAATCATACCCTTCATTCAGACAGGTACATTCTGAGGCCTACCAGATCATGGTACCATATGCAGCTTGTAGGTGGAGACTAAAAAAAGACATTTAAATGCTATGTCTCAGTGCAAATCCCACTATCTGAGGCTTATGGGAATGAAACCGCTATTATGCTAAGCGCTTGATGACACTGTGATCTACATTCTATTTGAAGTTTAGATTACTTCTACAGTTCCCATCATTGGATCAGCAAAGCAGTTTCACGCAACTGTAGTTATTTTGCCCATTTATTTACCTATCTCCTGGTTGGGCAAGGTGATCCAAAACAAATCCTTTTCAGTCATGACCACACTGACAGGCAAAATATAACAGCAAAATCTTAGTAGCAAAATACAAAACAATACAGTATAGTATGAGAACAAACATCATCATAAACCTCAGTCATCTTCACTGTATAGACATGTTAAGCTGTTAGCAATACTCATTGGAACCAATATCTGTCTCTAACACCTGCAAGATTGACAGCTCTCTGAACTGTAACTCACTGAATGCAATCTCCAATTCCAGTTTCCTAAATGTACAAATTATGGAGTGTTTGTAGATCAATGGGTTCTGCTGCAACATCAAAGTTGTGCAACACAAGTTTTTCATATTTGTAGGGTGGTCTTCTTTTCCCCACTCTTGAATTAATATTTTGTTAGAAAATACAGGGGGTGCAGGGATCACACTCCATATATGGGTAGATGTCTCCTTGCAAAATAAAAATGCTCTGTTTGTGATGTCATACTGTAGTTTTGGTAGGTATTATTTCCAAAGCATTTCACTAGTTTAGTTTGCTGTCTGTAGGTTACTGTAAGTTTGCAATTACTTCTTTGGTTTGGAATTTCTACTGCTGCACCTGTTTAATATGAAACCTTTTGGTAGCACCTGCTTTATGACAGACTTTTTGCACCAGGATCTGCTTTAGGGCAATGGCTAGGTACCAGTATGGCCTGTGGACTGGATGTGCGTGTTTTTGTGGTTTGCCTGTGCAACTTGGATGTACATAAGATTAATTTCCACATCTTGAAAACGTAACTAGTGTGAACAACCTCTTCAGGTTATATATTAGCTTTGCACAGTGGAAGTCCCATAAAATACATGAAAATGATGTTTGTTTTATATAGAAGAGCATGGAAGAGTGCTAAAGAACAGAAGGTAGTGACCGCTTCCTGAATGAAAAGACCCTGTGAGAAGAAAATATTCTATACACTAAAGGTAATAAAGGGGAAAATACGCAAGCTGTTGCCAGCACCTGACTACTCCCAGTTTGAAGATGAGGCAGGAAGGACAATTAAGAGTTCCCTATAATAAAAGAGCATCAGAAGTGCTACAAGTTTAAAAGGGGAGGAATTACAGAGACTCAAAGGAAAGTAAATACTGCCTGCTGCCCACCTCTTGATCCTACTGTAATGCATGCATGTAGGGAAGCATGCAAGTAACAATGGTATCACATTAGGTATTATTATTTTCAGGTGGATTTTTTAAGAATAATTTTACATTTGGAAACCTGTTTTGTGGCACAGAGAGACATTACCCATACTGTGGCAAGTTGTAAACAACTAGTGACTTGGATGCTGGACAATTTGCTATGGAGCATGGGACTGCGTAGCCATTGACAGCCTGCCCATTCCATAGGGAGGAAAGGCAGCTTAGTTTGCTCCAAGACTGCCAAATGGCAGAAGTCAGATAATATGGAAGTGCACTGCAAAGGGCTGAAGCCAAATGACTACTAAGTTCCACCTTCACATAGTATAAGTAGGCGTGCAGGGCATGACCAAAAGTGCGTGGGTCAGGGATCTGCACTGTTGTTAGGTTCATAGGTTGTTACTAGGCTATCTGACCGAAGGCATTTATAAGCCTAGCCAAAATGTGTTCGTTTTCGCCGCCCCCTTAGATTAGTTCCCTGTGCCTCTGTCCAGCAGAGCCACTGAAGTGATCCCAGGGGTAAACTTTCTGTTTCTCATCCACTCGTCAAGGTTTCTCTTGAAGAGTGTTAGCGAGGAGCTCTGCTTAATGTAGACTGGGATCTGTTCCAAAGCATGGGAAGTCTCTGGGACAGGAATCTATCCTGCCAGCACGTCTTATTTGTTGTTGTGGTGAGGTTTAGATCCCTACAGCGTGTGGCTCGAGGGGATTAGGTTTTCTTTAGGTGGGAGCATGTCCATCAGTTCTGGGTTGGACATGGCCTTGTATGTCAGGCAGAGATCACCTATGAGTAGGCGGTATGCAACAGAGTACAACTGGAGTTTCTTCAGTCAAGCTGCATAGGGCATCTGTTTGAGGTCAGTGATCCTCTTGGTGAGGTACTTTCTGTGGTATTTCCAGCTGTTGCAGTTGTCTTGTAAGGTACATCCCAAATGGGGTGTTGTACTCTATGATGGGTCTGATGAGTGATGAGGAGAGGGGCACAATGACCTCTTTTGATCTGGATGCAAACCCTTTTGTGATTAGGTGGGCCACGTAGAAGGATTTTCTAACCACTTTGGCAATGTGATTATCAAAGGTGAGAT
The DNA here is from genome assembly GCF_019279795.1 of Protopterus annectens. Classification (NCBI taxonomy): domain Eukaryota; kingdom Metazoa; phylum Chordata; order Ceratodontiformes; family Protopteridae; genus Protopterus; species Protopterus annectens. The sequence continues at coordinate 308,635,149 of NC_056733.1, read as the reverse complement.
TACTATCTACTTGGGTCCCCAGATCCCTTATTACGTCTTCCGTATTTAGGGGACTACCACCTATGTGGTAGTTTGTGGGTACTTTGTTTTTTCAAAGGGGATGACTATGCACTTTTTAGCATTTAGCTTGAGGCCATGATTTTGACACCAGGTATCCGTCTCAGTGAGACCCTTTTGGAGGATGTCTGTGTCAGCTGGAGAGTCAATTATAGCCCCTAGTTTGCAGTTGTCTGGCTATGCAAAACCTCCTGAATCCCTGGAAGGTAGCCTCTCCTGCTGACCGCAGTGAAAGATGAAAGCAACCATCAACAGACAATGGGGTGATAAAATGTAGTAAAAGAAATGCATTAGGTAGTTTGACAGATGTATTTGCCTTTTACACAGTCTTTTTGTTGCCTGATGTACAAGGCAGGTGGTGTGTATAAGTAGAAGCCTGTTAGGCATTAAAGAACGGATGTTGCACAATTGTGTACAAGGTACATAAGGAGAAGTCTGTCAGCCATTACAGAAATAACAAGGCACAATGATGTACAAGGCACATGGTGTGTATAAGTAGAAGCCTGTCAGCCATTACAGAACTGACATGGCACACTAAGTATCGCTAAACTTGGTAACAGTTTAAATTTTTATGTTAACCTTTCTTAAGAGCTCTTCTTAACACCCTCAAGAATGACGGAAATCAAGGCGACAAACATTTTTTCATGTGTAAATGTTTGCAGCCCCAGTTATAAAAACACAAAAATATTCCCACAATGCACTGCACGCCATATGAAAATACAAGCCTGCACACAGCCATTGCCAAAGCCATTGCCAAAACAAGGCATTGTGTAAGAAGTTTTTTTTCTTTTTCTGACTAAAACTACCAAAGGCAGAGACATGCAAAACTAGTAACTGTAACATTGTTTTTTTGCAACGTGTGCATATACACTTTGGCTTAAACTCCGTCTATATTATGAACAGAATCATACCGTGTACACTTGATTACTGTTATTTTGACTTCACTATCCCTGTAAAAGGCATATCAGTCACAAACAAGGTAGAAACTCCTAGGTAAATCTAACAAAAGCTCCTAGGTAAATCTAACAAAAGTTGAACGGCAGTCTGAGGCAATGTATCCTAATCTTAAAAAATGCTTTCTTTCTCAAATTGAAAACAAAGTAACACAAAAAGCTTGGCTCTAGGCCTACTGGGCTGAAAAATATCGCTTCCTAGAGTAAATCAAAACTAGTACTTGCAAGACATTTTCCTTCCTTCCTTGATCTCATTTCAAAGTCTGAACAGGATCTGATACTGTGGAATATGAATGCTTTGTAACTTTTGTGTTACAGGATTTTATCAGTCGAACATATATTTCTTTGCCAAGAGGCGTCAGAATCAGGATTAACTTAAAACAGCTGCTTTCCACAGTCATCAGTATTCCACATTGTGCGTTACTTTTTTTCATTATAAATGCATTCAGTACATTCGTGTTGACACTGCAGCAAGTAGAGAAAATAGAACAAAGAAATTGTGTAACAAATTCTGTACTTAGTGACACCACATGTATTTTTAATCATTTCACAGTATTTACTTGCAAAGATTACATGAAGTATTGTATTATTGATTACCGCAGCAATATGATGGTAAAAGCTCAGAACTATCTACCATTTATTTTCAGTTAATTTATTTCACACTTGGAGCTGAAGTGGGAAATGTCCCTGTTGTATAGTTACTAGTGACCAATAAAAAATGAGCAACAATTAAAACAGCTGCAGAAAAGAAAAGAAAAAAAAAAAGGGAGGTCGGCAACAGGGAACTATTTTATTTTTACAGTGAAAATGGAAAAGACTCAGAAAGAGGAAGCAAAAAACAAACATGGGAGCTATATTAAAGAGCAAAATGCTCAGAACACAGAAAAGACTAAGACGATATAGCAATAACCCATGCCTGGGTGTGGGTAATGCTGGATTTACCCACGGTTGGTATGGTTTGGTCACGAGGGCGAAGCCCGAGAGGCCAAATAAAGACAACCGTGGGTAAATCCAGCATTATCCACACCCAGAAATGGGTTATTGCTATTATACAATGACATTATTTAAGAAAAAAAATAATTACTTTTTTTAAATAATGGCATTGTATAATGTTACCTTGCTGCCCTTCCACAGCTGTCTGGTATTCTGCGGCAGTTCTGATGTACTGCGCATCCATATGCTTACGCAGTACATCAGAGCTGTGGGTGGATGCAACGGAGAAAGCAAGATCTCCGTTGCTTTTTACGAACTGTCTTGCTATGTTAAAGGAGTTTAACATAGCGTAACAGCTTTAAAAAAAAAGCAACGGAGAATCTCCGTTGCTTTTTTTAAAGCTGTCTCGCTATGTTAAAGGAGTTTAACATAGCGAGACAGCTTTAAAAAAAGCAACGGAGAAAGGAAGGTCTCCGTTACTATTTTTAAAGCTGTCTTGTTATGTTAAACTCCTTTAACATTGCGAGACAGTGTGTAAAGCGCAATGGAGATCTTGCGTTCTCTGTTGCTGTAAAAAAAAGACATACTAATGGAAAAAGTCCGGGCGACCAGACCTTTTTCCATTAGTATACGTCTGATTTACAACATGCATGCTGACCAATCAGTGTGCACATTTTGGAATATTAATGGGGGGTCGTTGTACAATGAAAAATAATCAGGTCGGTGACGATAACAGACGTTGGCAGCAGTGCCAGTGGTGCAACAGGCAGTACACATGCCTTTGGTGCAGAAGGCTGTGTGTTTCATTCCAGCACCAGGTAGATGGACTGCTGCTATTACTGATCAGCATAAGGTGGTGCTGCACTCTTGAGTGTGTTGTTTTTTTTTGAAGAGATTAAACTATGGTCTCTGTCTTTTTGATTTTCTCCCAAGTCTTTTGGGTTTCTGATACCATGACGGCAATAGACCCCATTCCAAGTCAAAGCACGATTAAAATTCATGAAATTAGTATTGTTTCAATCTTTTTATTTTATTATTTTATTTATTTTACATTTGTTGACCAGGATAGTCTGACTGGACAGAGGCCTGGGGAGAAAAGCTCCAAGGTCAGCAATTTAGATTAAAAAATGCAGTATTTACAGTAGGTAACATATCTAAGCAAGCAGTTAAGTTTAAGGTACAATATTTACAGAGGTTACATATCTAGGCAAATTATAGAAAGTCCAAGGTTAAAGAAAAAACAGAGAGTAGGTCATCATTAAGTAATTCAAGTCAGCTAAGAATACTGTTATTAACTCATACAGTTAGTTACAGATACAATATTTTGAGTGGTTACATACCAAAACACATTAGAGTTAAAGAAGGTAAAGGTCAGGATAGTGCCACAGGTAAGCTAAAAAAACTATTTTAGTCTCATTGTCAAGGAGAGTTAGTCAGATTTGCTACATTGACATAGCTAGTTTAGTGTCAAATGTTGTTTAAGTCTAGTCTTGAATTGGCTCAAGGAGTTCAGCAAAGTAATTTTGATTGGGAGAGAGTTCCAGGATCTGCATACAGCATTTGCAAAGAGAGAGTCACCGGCCGAGTTATTAGATTTGATAGTCTGGACTAGTAATTTATTAGAGGATCGAAGAGGTCGGGGGTTGTGATAGGGGGTGATAATATTTTTAAGAGCAGGAGTATTATCCGGATTGTAATGGATCTTATGGGCAGTAATCATAAGGTTATACTAGATCAAGCTGGGTAATTCTAGCACCCAAACTGGTTTAGGTTAATACAATGAAGAGTCCTATAAGGCAGGCCAGTGGCAAATCTGGCAATATGGTTATAGCAGATAGAAAGTTTGTTAAGAACAGATTTGTTTAGATTGGAAAGTATTGGGGATGCATGCAGAAGAGTTGAAAGTAAGTGAGAGCAAGATATGGCAAATCTAGCAGGAGGGGTTAAGAAGGCTTTTATCCTGTAAAGTGAGCCTAGTTTTTTATTGATGGTCTTAATGGTTTGATTAATATGTAGGTCGAATTTAAGATTATTATCAATTATAACACCTAACAGTTTTGTAGAGGAGTCTGGGGAGATTATTGTCCCATTATTAGATTTAATGGTAAAAGTGAATGCAGTAGACCTGTGTGTTGGTGAGAAAAGCAACAGTTTGTTTTTTGGGGGATTTAGGATCAGACGACGACCAGAAAGCCAGTTTTCAGTTGTGTTAAAGGTGGTGTGTAGCTGACCACAGTTCATTTGGAGATGTGGCCGAGCATATCAGGGTGGAGTCGTCAGTGTATTGGACACTGCTGACTTTAGGGATAACAGAATAGAGGTTGTTAATGAAGATAGAGAATAGAAGTGGCCCTAGTATGGATCCCTGGGGTACACCTAGTGTTTGGGTAGGAGTTTAGAAAGTTTGTTTTGCCAAAGGACAATCTGCTGTCTATCATTCAGATAAGACTGGAACCACTGGATGGCAGTAGTATCTAGGCAGAAAGTTTTCAGGGTGTGGATTAGTAACTGGTGGTCCACCATATCAAATGCCTTGGAGAGATACAAGAAGAGGACAGAGGATATAGTATTGTTATTGCGATTATGGTTTATGGTACTGGAGAAGGCTAGAAGGGCTGACGTAGTGCTGTGGTGAGGTCGGAAGCCATGCTGGGAGTCTGCCATGAGGTTATTCTGAGTTGTCTATGTTTACATTTTTCCATAATTTTTGCAAGTGGGGATAGTATTGCTATTGACCTACAACTGGATAACTCAGTAGAGCTACCTCCTTTGTGAAATGGAATTATATAGGATATTTTCCAAATAGAAGGGATGTTGGCCTCTGCTATTGTTTGATTGAGTAGTATTGAGATGGGATAAGCAATGGCATCGGCTGCTTTTTGTACATACTCGGCAGGGAGTTGATCAGCGGAGAGTGTAGTTGGTTTTAGTTTTTTATTCAAGGTACGGATGAGTGAGATGGTAACTGGTTGGAATCTAAATGTAAGTTGGTTTCTGGGGATGTTGCTTTCATAGCAAGAGGAGCTGTGAGGTAGTTGGCTTGCTAGGGCTTGAATAGTCTCAGTAAAGAAACAGTTAAAACTGTCAGAGACTTCCTCAAAAGGTTTAACAATGGAGGCTGCAGGGACTGGGGTGGAAGTTTGTCCGGGATGTAACAGTTTATTTAAACCTCTCCAAAACTTCTGAGGCTTGTTTTGATTTATTTCCTGTAGATTATAGTAGTAGTTTTTTTTGTCTTGTAGAATGTTTTTTGGTATTGCTCCTTATTTGCCTATATTTAATGTGATCTTGGGGGTTTTTAGTAGTTCGCCATAATACCCATGCCTTATTTCTGAGGGTGATTTTTAGTTTAGACTCTTTGGAAAGCCATGGTGCAGTTTTTGCCTTAGTTCTTTTTGAGCGAATGGCTGTATGAGAATCAAGGATTTCTAGGAATTTGCTGTTAAAGTATGCAACTGCTTATCTAAGGAGAGGTGTTTTAATATTGACCATTTACATGAGTTTAGCTCTTGTTGGAATTTGGTGGGGTTAAAGTATTTTTTGTTTCTTACCATTCTAAGTAAGGGTTGTTGGGGGTTGATGGCTTTGCGCTTAATAATCTAATTGAGAAGGTGATTGCTTAGGTCATCAGGGAGGGTCCCAGAGGTGTACAATTGGGGATGACTATTTATAAGTACCCAATCAAGTATGCTTTCTTTTTGGTTCAGTTTACGTATCCTGGTAGGGGTAGTGATGATTTGTGAGAATGCATGCAGGTTAACATGGGTGGTTGGGGGGGGTCTGAGGAACAGGTATTCCAGTCTATGTTAAGGTCTCCGAGTATGGTTTGTTGGGGGTAGTGACATGCTAGCCAGTGAAGGGTATCTTCAAGTGTAGCTACATTATTACCTGGGGGAATGTACATACAGATGATATAGATACATTTATTTTTATTAATTTGTAGTTTGGTGGCAAGAATCTCTGAGTTGTTAATCTGAGGTGGTTGTACAGCTTCAATGGTGACGTTCTATGCAGATTTATATAGAACAGCTACCCCACCCGCTTTCCTGGAAGCACGATCCAGCCTGTATATGTTATATCCAGGTATCTTTGATGTCAGTCAGAAGTGCTCTTCGCAGCACCCACATTATGTCCAGTAATGGCTCCTTCAGCGATTTGCTCTGAGATACGTGTATCGGTAACATATCTAAATATGATTGTAGATTCTTTTTTATAAGACCCATTGCTCCTACTATTGGAGCTGTCTGGGTATCTTTCTTCCACATTGCTCTCATTTCTGCCTGCAAATCCTGATATTTTATGACTTTGTCTTTCTCTGTACTCAAGACATTGTAGTCAACGGATGTGGTGATTTCAATGATCAAGGCAACTTTTGTCTTCTTTTCATGGACCACTATATCCAGTTTTCTAGCATCTATCTTTTGAACTGTTGGTAATGGGTGATCCCATGTGATGTAGACTTCATCATTTTCTATGATGCTTTGTGGTTCATATTTCCAGTGTTTTTCAGCCACTTCAATACCATAGTGTTTGCACAATCCCCAGTGCAACAGTCTTGCCACATTATTATGTCTTTCAGTATACAGTCCTTCTGCCATTAGTATGTCACAACCAGCAACAAGGTGGGCAAATGTTTCCAATTCTGTTTTACAAAACCTACATTTATCTGTTTCTCCCACATGTTAAATGAACTTTGTAAACCAATGTGTACGTAGCCCACCATCTTGGGCTACCAATATTAACCTTTCATCTCTTGGTTTGAATCCGCCTCTCCTTAACCATTCCTGCATTCGATCCTGATCAACAAGAGGTTCTTCCAGAAGTTTTCTATACTTACAACAAAACAATATGTATGCATTTTCCACATTTCTTGCCTTCTCACCTGTCCTTCACCTTATATTCCTTATTTTGTTTTTTTGGCACATTCAGTTGCTGTCTGATTTTTATCTACTTCAGGTTTGATTTTATTTTTATTTTATTTTTTCCGGGATGTTTTGACTAGGAATGTCCGACTAGGTTCCACAGATCCTGTTTTCAGCGGAGGCCGAGGAGAAATGCTCAAATACATGTCTTGGGAGTGGGAGGAAGGCCGGAGGAAGGAAACCCCGAACACACAGGAGAACATGCAAACTCCACACAGAAGGCCACCCCAGCCGAGTCGAACTGGGACCTCTCTCTTTGCTGGAGGCGACAACGTTAACCGCTGCACCACTGTGCTGCACATTTCCATTCATGTTTGTGGCCGATATGCTTCTGTTAGATTAAGCAGAGAAGTAATGTTAGATATATTCTCCTCAAGTTTCACAACTTTCACTATGTTTGGGTCTTGTGAGGACGATTGTATTTCTATACAAGTAATCAATTTCAAGGAGACTCATCCCCCCTTCAGAACGGGAAATATATAATCTTGGTATGCATTGATACTATCTATGTATCTAGGTTCCTATCTGATTGAGTTGATGGTAGCACAGGTGGATGTAAAAGATCCCAAGGCAACTATCAACAAGAGTAGAGGAAGTTTCCAGATGTCCTGGCCACATTTTCCCGAGTATCATAAATCCTACCTCGAGTCTTCCCTGAAAAAAGGCCACTAGCCAAGTGGGACTAACCCAGCCAACAAAGAAAGAATGAACAAATAAATGAATAAATAAATACATATTTAATCAACTTATTGTGTGTTTGAGACATTGTATGTCAGGAAATTCTTGAGAGCAAAGTGAAGTGAAGCTTGAGAGGTGAAGCTTCACATTAATGTCAGGAGCACATAATATGACTTACGATTGAAGAGATCCAATCTTAATTCTTTGTAGCTCAATAGGCTTTATCTGCAGCATGGACTGTGAGTTACTGAAGAAAAAAAAGTGTAGGAGCATGATAGTGCTTTACAGCTTTGAAACAAAAACACGTAAAACCTTTAGCAGTGCCACTCAGACAGCAGGCAGAACTGAAGTGCCCCTCTAAGGAACTAATAGCTTATAAGCTGTTAGACTCATCACTTTGCAATTTTTGTTTAAAAGTGCTATAGAGAAAACTACTTAACAGCTTTTAAATCTGTTTTGGCTTCTGCTGACATTACTTAATGGTCAGCACTGGCTGTTGTTACTCTCTAGCATGAGCCAAGAGCTTAACAGTGGTTCTAAAGTCAGAAAACTGCTTAAAAAGTCTAATTTTACCCCAATTTCAGGGAGGGATCACAGAGCACCATGCATTACAATATGCTGTTAGTTCACACATGAATGAATCTTCAGGCAACAGTGACCTAATCACTGATGGCAGAAGCATATCTATGGTGGGTCAAAGGGGTCAGCTTCCCCGGGTGCAAGTTGTCAGCTGGCAGCAAAATCAGCAGATCATGTAAACACAAGAGCAGGCAACAAGTTGGACACCTTTAAGACATGCTGCTCTCAAGCATGACATCAGAAAATGTACCCTTTTTTATGCTCTTGTATAGAGCATCAGGGTATTAGGACATGGGGCTTCTTCAGACCACCATATTGGATAAGAAACCTCCCTTCAATGAAAATAATAAGAATAGTTTCAAATAAAAAATTACTACCAGTAAGCAACAGTAGCCTCAATTTTATCTTAAAAATGTTCTTCTCAGGTGTTAAGGGTTTAGTTAAGAAGTTTCTTTAAGTAAAATTGGGTTCACAGATTTACCATATAGAGCAGCTCAGAGTGAATGCACATCAGGCCATGCAATAAGCTGGATAAAGCAAGCATCAGTCCTATAAGATTATAGATGGTCAGAGTAATGGTGAGTGTGGAAGAGCGGTAAAGAAGAGAGTACAGGCAGGATGGAGTGGATGGAGAAGAGTGTCAGGAGTGATTTGTGACAGACAAGTACCAGTAAGAGTGAAAGGGAAGGTCTACAACAGAGTAGTGAGACCAGCTATGTTATTTATATAGGTTGGAGACAGTGGCATTGACAAAAAGGCAGGAGTCAGAGCTTGATGTGGCAGAGTTGAAGATGTTAAGATTTGCACTGGGTGTGACGAGGGTAGACAGGATTAGGAATAAGTATATTAGAGGGTCAGCCCAGGTTGGACGGTTTGGAGACAAAGCCAGAGAGGCGAGTTTACATTGGTTTGGATGTGCTGAGGAGGGATGCTCGGTATATTGAGAAAAGGATGCTAAGGATGAAGTTGCCAGGTAACAGGAAAAGAGGAAGGCCTAAGATAAGGTTTATGGATGTGGTGAGAGAGGACATGCAGGTGGTTGGTGTGACAGAGCAAGATGCAGAGGACAGGAAGAAAAGGAAACAGATGATCCGCTGTGGCGACCCCTAACAGGAACAGCCGGAAGAAGATCAGTCATATAAGACACACTGCCCTAAAGAGTTTCCAGCAAGCAAATGCCTATAATAGTGCAGTTTTCCCTTGTTCTAACAGAAAGAAAGGTATAGCACAAGCAGAACCGATATTTAATACTTTTAATATTCAAACTATTCCCCTTGCATGGATTAGTACTCACAGCCCATCATCAAAAACCGCTGTTATTTATTCAAGGAATAATACAAAATATAAAAGACAAGATCTCTACTAAACAAACCTAATCTGATCCACAGCTAAAAGAATGTGCGGGGTAAGGGTTGGGGGGAAAAATGTTTCTGTCAAAAACAGAATATTTTACTTCAAACTTGATTCAGGACTCCTTCAGAGAACATAAGAACACAGCTCATACAACCTGGAAACATACAATATAATGAGGCAATACCTCCTGGCATACCTCTTGACCTATGCATAATTTTAAGGATATCCCTAACTTTGTCTCACAGTTTTGCATTACTGTTAAAGACTTCTTTTACTTCTAAAGAATGGTAATTTTCATTCCCTTTTTATCAATATTATAAGTTAAAAGTAACAGAATTTGAAGTTTTTACTTTGTCCTACATCTCAAGGTAAAAGAGTGAAAGAATGATGGGGTATACAAGCTTAACCTGTCAGCATCTTACTCCAGTCCTCTTAACCAGTCACAGTTGTTCCCATTTATATCTAAGAAACAAATGTCTCCCAGAGGCTACAATAAACATCTTTCATAATTCGTCTGCTCCTAGGAGTCTGGCAGATAGATCAGTGACAGATCACCACCATCACATGCTGCTGCTGTCAGATCATTTTAACTAGCTGTGGGAACTATAGTTTCACAGGTTGTAAAGATTAGTACTAGGCTAACTGCCTTTGTGGGCCATTTCAAGCTTAGCCAATTACCCCATATGAGAATCAAACCCTGCACCTTGGGTCTGCAAGTTAAACACCTTAACCATTATGCCAACATTCCATTTTATAGTACACAGCGATGGCATTCCCTGAAGGGCTTTTGCTGGTACCGCATATACCTGGACAACAAAGACAAAGGTTGGCGCAAGGCGCTCTTATCGAACATTTGCAGCTACTGAGCTGTTGTCATTGTACTGTTACTGAAAAAGGCACCATCAGAGTAAAGGTACTTGTCAGGGAACTGAGACTCAACTTTAACACCCCCCCCCCAAAAAAAAAGAAATATCATATCTTCACCTGTCCAGTAATGTACCAAAGGTCCTTGCTGATATTCAGACAACAAATCTGAAATGCCACCTCACTCAACATCAGATTTCTTCTAATGCAGCCCATCTTCACAAATGTACTAAAACAGTAGTCAGAAGATAAACCTGTTTGCTGATGTCTAGGTGCAAGTAACCAATAAATATTACTATAGCAGATGGGTCCAACTGTGTTTTCATTTCATATGTAAAGCATATTCTTCATAAATTAATTAAGCCGAAGTGTTATGGCATATTATGTACCTGTTGCATGCATATTTGAACATTATATTGGTGGTGGTGCTGCGATAGCATTGTCGCCTCACAGTAAGACGCTGTCTGGTTCAATTCTCAGCTAGAGCGTCTTCTGTGTGGAGACATGCGTGAATGGGCATACCTTCGTTGAAGGTTGTGCATCAGGGCTGGTAACTCGGCACGTAAAAATCAACTACCAATCATTAGTGGACCGGAGTTCCATTGTGGCGACCCCTAACTGGGAGAAGCCGAAAGACACAAACAAACAAATTGTATTAATTAATCTAGTTTGCTAATAAGGAAACTCATAAAGAGAGGACTCACACTAACATGATACCACCCAAAACAGACAAGTTGGGGCACCGAATCATCAACACATAAGGAAAATTATCTGGCATTAATGCCAAAAAACAAACTTTTGAATTCAGTATAGGGGTTGCTGGCAGAAGAAGGATGTGTCCTAAGGCAGCTTTCGACTTCTTCATGCAAATGGATACAAGGGAGGCCACACACAAGTGGGAATTATGTGGCTCCCAACATGTCATGCTCCTTGTGTTGAAGAGTACAGTGCACTGAAAGGTAATATAAACTTTTTTTTTTTTTTGCTTTTTTTCTTGGCTTTCCACAGTTAACCATCAGCTCCTCCTAGATCCTCTTGTCATACATCACGTCTATTGAACATACTTTAGGGTTCCCCAGCCTAAATCCCACATATTCCGAAGCTGATGAAGAGATCAGTGACCCAGGGGAAGCATCATACTACTGTCAGGGGGTGTCTTCTACTAACTTTGTGCCATTGTCCATGCCTAGTAACACTGAGGATAAGACACGACATTCATGTTAGCACAGGGTCATCCATCCATTATTTCTAGAAGGGGCTAGTGTCAGCGAAATGTCCTGCAGAACTTCAGTCAGTACTTCATAATTGTTTCCCTCAACTCTATCATGGAAATCAAACTGTACTACTGTACCCTCAAACATGCACATTACACTCCCCCCCAGTGATGTGCATACCCATGTTCCTCATCTGTCCCACCAAGCAATCGGCTGTTATTCAAATTTTGTCTAATCCATAGTTGTGGTTTTACTCCTGTATGTTGCTGGCACAGGCTACTAGATGGCTACAGCTGACAACTGAATTTTGAGTACGTTAAATGGTTGTTGATTCAGTTTAATGCAATTGCCGAATAGCAACCAAGCATACCCTAATAATTAAATGGTAATTAGGAACACATTGCATACCCGTTTCAAATGAATTACATATTGGCCTTTACATCCTGAATGTTGCTCTCAGTGGTCCAGTGGTGTGAGGACAGACATTTACCTACACTTCAAGCAATGTAGATTTCATTAAGGTGATAGGTTCCACAGACTTTAAAGATAATGTCTGAGTATCTGCTTATGTCTTCAGGACAGAAAAGCCCATTGCGGACAGAGCAAATACCAGTAAAGCTGGAGGGTGAGGTACTACCAACAAGGAAACCAAAGACTGGTATTGAATTTATGACCTGCAGCAATATACAAAATTTATTTTCCATGCTGATGTCACACAACATTTAGCAGTATAATGGGGGAAGGAGAAGAGGGTAAATTCAAGTCCATACATACAGTATGATATTGTAAGATCGAGTCAGTGTTTCAATGTTCAAAACCCAATGGACCAAATATGTAGACAGTCTGATGACCAATCCAGAACTTGAAGCCATGAAGAAAGAAATACGTAAAAAGAAAAAAAAAATAAGTTAAGTACATGCATACATTCATTTTGGCTGGTGTTTACTCACTTTATTTGTTGTTGTTGTTGTTGTTATTTAGTCGAGTCCTGGTCTTCATGACCTTGAGTATTTTAACTTATCAGACCTGTCAACACCTGCTTTGAGTGTGGATTCATTTTCCTTACTTCAGTAATGCTGGGCTGCTCACTTAGTGTCTTGACACCCCTTTTTTTAACATTTGCCAAAATCACTCTCTTCTCTAGTGAATCCTATAATCACATTAAGTGGAAAAAGTTGCCCAGTTTTAGTTGTACTATTAGATCTCTCACTGAACATCTGGATTTATTTCTTTTAGAATTGACTGGCTTGATGCTCTTGCAGAACTTGGTTTAAGTTACTTTCCCAACACTGCAGCTCAAAAGCATCAATTTTTCAGTTCAGCTCTCACAGCCATAAGTTATTACTGGGAAATCTGTATCTTTGAATACAGGGCTCTTAGTTGATAAACTGATTTCTTTGCTCTTCGAAATCTTACTGAGATTTGCCATACCCTTCCTTCTAAGAAATATGCGTCTCGATAATACAGCTGAAATCACCGTTTTTAGAAATCTTTAAGTGTAAGAAAATAAAATCTGTTACTGTTCCCACGTCTCCTCCATCTACTTGCAAAGACAGATGATTTTCTACTTCATTAATTGACCTGAACTCTTCCTCACATACGGTCTTCATACTGGTATAATCAGCATACATTGCTAATACTTCTCCCTACAGTTCTGATTCCAGCATATCATTTGTATAACCCAACATAATTAATTACTTTGTTATACTTAATTATCTAAATGATTATCCAAAATTAACTTAGTTTGGTCACTGCAGAATTTAGTTTCTGCAACTGCCATCTTTTCTTAATATTTTATGTTATGTAGCCTTGCTTTTCAGTCGAGCTGGCACCTCGGCGTTTCGTAAAAATCTACTGTCAATCATTAGCAGACCGGAGTTCCGTTGTGGCGACCCCTTACCAGGAAAAAGCCAAATGACAAAACAACAACCCTTGCTTTTCAGTCAAGGCTAAAAAGGGTCAATTGACCAACTTTATTTGCTTATCAAAAGAATAATGAACGAATGAATAAACAGGGAAAGAAAGAAATAGGACAACTTGAAATCAGATAATTCTGGGAATAATTTAGGTTGTTTTTCATTAATCATACCCCATTTTTCTATAAGATCGATTAAGATATCACCGTTGGATGCCTTATGAAACCCGAGTTGAAAATTTAGAACACACAGCTAATCATTTCCTCCATTCCGCAGGCAGTATATTCCAAGTGCAGATTTCCTGAATCACATTTCTAACGCATTTTGACTTGAGGAATTAAACAGAATTTATGCAACAGAATTCTTAAGGGACTCAGGCTTTGTGTTGGAAGGTTGCAGAAACTGAAACAGATCTTTCTAAGGTACATTAAAACACATATTTAGAAGAAAAATGTTTAAGATCCTAGTGTGAATTGATGACAAGCTTTCAAAGCAGAAGTCTGCATTTTGTTCCAGGATCGAGCTGCATTATGCATTTCTGATTAATTCATGAAGTGCAGGCAGAACAACCAAAGCCAGACTCCCACGCTTTTACTTGTAATGACTGAGGTAGTTTGTACAAAACTCTTCTGTAGTTAAAGTATCACAGAAAGACACTAAACAACATAGAACATTTTATGGCATTCTAGAATACTCCAGACCTCAAAGGCAATATAACCTGCAACAACACAGAGACAGTAATGAAACAGATGACAATGTCTTATGAAACAAAGAAACTAACAAGCACATATATTAAAGTAACTATCCTGAAAATAAGACATATCACAGCATTCTCCCCAAAAAAACGAATGCTATAGTGATGGAGTACAGTCTTATATAATACAAGTTCAAGATAGCAAAGGGTACTTCCCACAACAAGCACAGATACATCAGCCACCTGTGTGCTATGCAAGATGTCCATATTTTACACACACACACACACACACACACACACACACACACACACACACACACACACACACACACACACAAACATAAGGCAGGTATACTCAAACAAAGACTTATCAAGATTCTTCTGACATTAGGCATAAATAACACTAAATCTTTAAGTTCCAGAACTGAGGGAGTGACAAACGGGTGGTAAACAATGTGTCCCATTCAAGCCAATACATAAATGCAGTTATTTAAAAGTAAAGTATGTAGACTTATAAATTTTGCAGCCAATTGGCAAAGGATTTACTTCATAATATATAGAAAGCACTGTGTAATTTACAGCATATACATAAATATAACTAATAGTGTGAAAAACAGATTAGCAATGTAGTCTCGGAGTACTAAAAGTATGAGCCAAACAAAACAGGACAGGTGACTGAACATTTATTTATTTACTTATTTGTTGACTGGGAAAGTCTAACTGGGCAGTGATCCATTTTCAGCAGAGACCTGGGGAGAAAAGCTCCACAGATTACATTCAGTTTCCTACATATAAATAAATAGTTAAACAGCTTTATATATAACATTGTGAATAGAGGTCCAGTTATACATACAGCATAAGCAGTAGAAATGAAATGTTATACATACAGTAATGAAGGGGCAATGATTTTTAAATTTGCAGGATAGGGGAGAAAGAATGCATACTAATTTCATTTGGTAACATAAAGAACCAGTTCAGAGGAAAAGTCTGTGATGGCATCTGGGAAGACGCGTGTAGATATAGCGGAGAGGGAAGATTGGAAGGTGAGGTACTGGGTATGACATAGTGTTAAGTGCATGACTGGACCTATCCATGTGTAGTGCATGAACACAGACAGCTACTGTTTAGGAATTGCTGGAGATGAGATTTAAAATGAGGTGCTTCCTGTACTTGTCTGATTTCAAGAGGGAGAGTTCTAGAGTTTTGAGACCCAGTTAGAGTACAGAGCATTGTCAGTATTATTATTGGATTTGGTTGTAAGTAGGAGGGATTTTTAGCTGGATCGTAGGTCTCTGGTACAGTTGGGTGTTCTGTTGTGTAGATAAGTTTTTCAGTAGTGACTATTTGGGAATATGATAAGTAATGGGTTAGTTCAAGCTATTTTAGTTCTTTTATGGTAAGATTTGTGTGAAGAGTTTGTAGTGAGCTTGGCACTTTTATTGTAACATTATTTTATTGTAACATGTCTCACATTTGTATTTATCAGGTTTTTTTCAAGTTGTTGAGAATTGGTGATGCATACAGCAAGCCTGGCAGTAGATAAATTCTAGCTATGGATTACCCAGCAGAGTCAGAGAGGTATGATTTGGCCTGTAAAGGCAGTTGATTTAATGTGGGGCTTTTTGATGACTTACAGAAGGTTTGGTCAAATTGTAGTTTTTCATTAGTAACTTAGTCTGGGGGAATGTTTCCATTTTGGTGTTATTGAACAAACAGATAAGAAAGGACTGCTTTATTTCTGGGAGCATTTTAGGAGTAAATAGCATTACTTTGGCTTTGTTGGGAATTGGCTATCAAGGATTCTACTGCAGTGAAAGAGAGTTGGGTGAGATATTAGAGTTTGGAGATGGTTTGACCATTTGGGGCAAAACAAATGAGTGTAAAATCATCTACATATTGGACAATGGATGGCAGGCTTGTTGCTGTATGGAGATCCCACAACAAGTCAGTTAAACTAAATTATATGTGGTGACCTTCCAACGTCCCATCCTTCAACCGATATTAGTTAAACAAGAGAAACATAAATTTTTTTAGGGAATTTTACTCCATCACTTCGGATGACTTACATCAGTAAGCTTATCCTAACAATGAACAGAGAGCCATATTCATTTAAAGACCACTCTATAAATTCTATACCTTCAAATAACACTATTTGTGAAAAATCAAAACATGAAATAACAGAGACATAATGTACAGTGAATTACTTCTAAATGAAGAAATACATCAAAATGTGTAAATCCTAGAGCCATAGCTCTAAACTTCTTCAGATTATTTTAAGAGGGCATTACTGTAACCGCAGAAGGCTAAATTGTATTGCTTCATGGACATAAATGAGGGGGGATTATCTCTACATGTGAAATATAAGCCAACTTTTACAGTGTACCACTGATGGATGGTAGATAAATTCAAAAATGTAATACACCACTGTCATCTAGTGAATAAACATTTTAGTCTGATGGAGGTGGCCTTCTATTTTTTCAGAAATAAAATATTCCAATTTACAATGGATATTTACTTAAGGGTAAAGTTAAAAATGTCTTATGATGTAATAAACCAGATGATGGCTATTCCACATGCTAGAGCTCTGATAACAGCCAACATCTAAAGCCAGCAGCAGCATTTGTCATGGCATGTTAAAGTTTCAATGAATCACTTTACAGTGCATCACAAGCCATCAAGCCTTTTGAACTGAATAGAACCAGACCGCTTGTGACCCTTTGAAGAAATATAGCTCTGAGGTGTTTTAAGTAACTCAAAGAATTATAACATTCAAAATTCATCTTCAGTCTGTATGAAACTAACACAATCTTTGAAGTCCTACTGAGTAAAACACTTTAAAACTGATATGGTAGAAGGCTGAAGAGACGTCTTCACTTTGCAGCACCCAAGATGCCATACAAATTGTAAATTGATGAATTGTTGTGATGAGCATCTTCAGAGAAGATAGTTATCATATGCCAGTACATCCAAGCATAGCATAGATATTGTGCATATCCCAACAAGAGAAATTATCATGTGACAGTACTCGCAAGGTGGAGATTATATTCCATGTTGAGTCACATGATAATCAGACAGCATTGGCTGGTAAACTGAAACAAATTGTCCACACCAACAGTACTTAAACCTCAGGGTTTGTTGTGTGACTAAATTGTGACACACTGGTAATGAACATTAAAAATGTCTATGTTAAAAGTCTGACCTTAGACAAAGGTCGAACCTCAGTACTTTCTATACCACTTCATAAGCATTTTAGGGGACTTCACACCCAGCTAACAAAGAGGCCTACATCTACCTCCCGGCCAATTAATTGCTACCTCTGAAATTACTACATCGCGGTGAAGTATGAATTTGCCAAGATACAACTTTTTTGATCTTAGCATACAAGTCAGAGATTGGAGTTTTGTGACTTCACTCTATAGTGTCAGTCTCCAGTCCATCATATTTCTAACTAGCACCCATCAGAAATGTTCACTAAAGAGCTGCTTAAATCTGTGACTGTACTACTGAACAGCAAGTGAAAGGCATGTTTAAGCTTTAATAAGTCATAATTCCTAGACAAACACTCAGTATTAAGAATTTCATTTGTACATTTAAACGAACATCTACCAATGCATGGTAGCACAAGTGAATGCCACAGGTAGGGAATGTTGCTTGATTTTCTACATAAATATGATCGAAAAGGTATTTTTATAGACACATGAAATGTATTTCAGCAAAACAACATCACAGCACATTAAAATGAATTGTTATAGAGTCACAAAAGTCCAGAATGGATTACCATGGGTCAACAATCATGTGAGCATGACTTCAAAGTCCATTGCAAAGGTCTAATCTTTTAAGTACAAATACCCTTTCTCCAAATGACTTAAACCTTGCTTTCACAGTCACTACATGATTCATGTCATCAGGTTCAAGAACAACACAATCCAAAGAAAGTGCTACAACTATTTTCTAAGAGCTACTGGGTGGCATAGAGGTACAGTGAATAGTGTACCTCACATCAAAAGGTCTTCTGAGTTTAGTGCTCAAGTGAAGTGCTTCCTAAATAGAGTTTATATATTCTAACTGTGCTTGTATGGGTTTTCTCCAGGTACTCTAGTTTGCTCCCACATCCCAAAAACATGAGGTAAGTGGATTGGTGATTAAATTTCCCATGTGTGTGTGTGTGTGTGTGTGTGTGTGTGTGTGTGTGTGTGTGTATATCTGCATATGTCTGTGATATGCATGAAAGACCTGGCAATCTCCTTCCTTTCATACCTTAACTAATAGGTTCTGTGGATGATGTAAACTGTTGGTGGGGTCACTATAGGTTCATAGGTTGGTACTAGCTATCGGCCCTATTGCCTATACAAGCCTAGCCATAACAATTTCTGACTAGAACAGTCAGTTGTGATTCAACAGCTTTGTGTCTATGCAGTGGGCCTTTTATAAACCTTATATAACACAACTTCAGATAAACAGCAACCAGTCACACTCTTAATTCTGTATTAATGCAAACAATAAATAATCATGCTTTGTGGTATTTAAATGGAAAATGACACAGGGCACATTTTCTTTGTGCTCTCACTAAAAGTGGTCCAGTCTAGTGGAGTACAGGAATAAAGTCCTGATTATGGTCCAGCCAACCTGGGGCTCAATTAGTGGGTCAGGAGACTGACAGAGAATCAGGGGAGGAATGAGTGTACCCATTCCTTGGGGTGGATGATCATGTGAGCAGCAATCCCTGGTGGAGGCTGGGAATGTCTCAATTGGGGGACTGGACCAAAGAGGGGAAAGGGAGGTAGGTCTAGCAGTGCAGGACAACACACTCTAAAGACCACAATGGAACAGGGAAGGAGTACCAGGTTGCCTCCACACCACTGATTTTTATATCTGCTAACCGAATTCACACAAGCTTGTGATAAAGGTAAAAGGCATAGAAGAAAAATAAAGCATGCCTTAATCCTCCTCCTCCTTCCCCGTCTCCCCAACTCCCATAACCCAGATGCAAAGCATGGATGGCATCCACAATAAACTCATTTCTAATATAGTAAAACGTCAAATACCTAAACATGCATTGTCTCTGTGACATTTTGTGACTCAGTCACAAAACACGCAATAAACAGTAGAATTCCTGAAATGGACAAAAGTATTCCTGCACATCCGTACACTGTCAATATGTTACACGCAGATCACCACATGACCCAAGTACTAAATGTTTGTCATTCCATACTTCCTCTCGCATACAAAAGTATTCCTGCACATCCGACACTGTCAATATGTTACACGCAGATCACCACATGACCCAAGTACTAAATGTTTGTCATTCCATACTTCCTCTCGCATACAAAAGTATTCCTGCACATCCGTACACTGTCAATATGTTACACGCAGATCACCACATGACCCAAGTACTAAATGTTTGTCATTCCATACTTCCTCTCGCATACAAAAGTATTCCTGCACATCTGTACACTGTCAATATGTTACACGCAGATCACCACATGACCCAAGTACTAAATGTTTGTCATTCCATACTTCCTCTCGCATACAAAAGTATTCCTGCACATCCGTACACTGTCAATATGTTACACGCAGATCACCACATGACCCAAGTACTAAATGTTTGTCATTCCATACTTCCTCTCGCATACAAAAGTATTCCTGCACATCCGTACACTGTCAATATGTTACACGCAGATCACCACATGACCCATGTACCAAATGTTTGTCATTCCATACTTCCTCTCGCATACTTATTCTCATCACCAAAATGTCTGCTGTTTAATAGACCATGGATGAGAATGCACTGGGTGCAGTGCGAATGCTAGTTAAGGAAGCAGTACAATCCATGGACTTCACACAGTACTTAATGTAATTATTTAACGTAATCTACTTACAGCATGACCTCAGACTTCCAAACTGCAAGGTCTGACAGAAAAATGCATAAACTAAGGCAGTGGCAATACCTTTTATGTTTTGCACAGTGATGCTGCGATTGTGTTTTGACTTTCTTTTGAGGAAAAAGTGATAATTATCCCTTAACTCTGAAGGCTCCTTCATCATGTTAAGCCCAAGCAATTCAGAGCTTGCTTTTCCACTATAATTTTCCACTGGAACTGGCCATAGCATGAAGAGTGGTCTTATGAATGAATTTGCACGTAAATGCAGCAGTCCAAAGAGGCAGTGAATAGAAATTAGCCATGTAGTTTTTTATAATAATGGAACCAGCTCAGATTAGTGCACCACAAAGATTCTCTAAATCACTCTACCAAATTCATTTCTTGGCAGGGAGGGGAAAAGTCATCACCAAAGCTCCCATATTCACCCCTATGGATAGGCTTAAGGTTCATGGCAGGTATGTATTGTAGAGCTGCTTGTCTGTCTGTGTTCGTGTCCGTGTGCATGCAAGTCTGAAGGTGTATGAATGCAGCTGTATGGATATGCATGTGTTTATGATGGGGTGGTTGTACTGGGAGAGATAAGCACTGCAAAACCATGTCTGTATGAGTGGAAGCCTACATGCGGGTATATGAATGAGTAGTTACAATGAGTGCGAGCATGTCTGTAAGTACTTACCTGGGGTTGAGTGTGTATGTGTGTGCGTGTACACAATGATAATTGTATTTGTGTGTGCACAATGTTAAGGGAGTGACTATGCTAAATGTGTGCTTTAGCTTCACTGCATAGTGAAAGTATCACTGCTTTTCACAAAAACAACTGTACACCTATATTCAGCTAATTTTTTATGACTGTATTTGTTTTACCTCATTTTTCATTTTTTATTCCTATATTAATAACAGCAACTGTTTCACTCTTTGTACCTGTTAAGTTACTCTGGGTATCCTTCAAAAGAATGCAACTTACTTCCCACAAATGAAGCTAGACATATGATCAGTCACTTTCCATGTGGAGTGCTAAGAGAAAGTGGTGCATTCCTTCTCACCATCACTTTTAAAATGCAGACTGGGTGCTGGTACCTTCTTTCGGAGGCAGTCTATCAAAAATGCTACAATCATGTTTTCTTCCTGCATCACTGAATGTAAGCTACAGTTGCATCAAAAGGTATTTGTGTTGCTATACCTACCCACTAGTTATGTCCAGTGAGACCTGAAAATTACCATGTTACCATTTCTACACAGGCTCATCATTCATCAGTGGGGGGGGGGGGTACCATCTAAAAGAAAGCCCTTATCTGGAGAGCATATCAGGCTTGCTGCTTCAGTCCCTCTTACCACCATAGCTTGCTTTCGGGTATGATGAGGTGCAATTTCTAATCCACAGGCAGTCAAGGGTACAAACTAAAGCTCCACAATGGCAGATAAGCTGTTCCTGCAGGTTTTGATAAGAACAATAGTTAAACATGATCTAAGACTGCACATCTCACAGGTACACCCCTTAAAAATTCAGATCTTGTAACTGCTGTGTACTATAGTTAGTGTGTATTTATTCCGTATGTGTCAGGATCCTCTGTTAATGTTGGCTGTTATGAAATATACAATGTCCTGTTAAGCAAAAATAAATAAATAAATATGCTACCAAGTAAAGCTACATACGGACAGAGGGAGGCATGGTATGTAGCTCACCAGACAGGTACCAAAGACCAGCGCGTACATCCATGGAAAGAAAGCCCTAGGGATAGAGCAGAGCACTAAACGCACACATGTATTCTGCTTATACTGGACATCAGAATTCGGCCAAAGTCATAAATACACGGCAAAAAAAATTAATAAATAATAATTCAAAGCAGAAAGCATTTCATTTTGCAACAACACATTAGTTACAGCTACTTTCGACTTTGATAATATTTGCAACATGCTTTGCAGTATTTCCCTCACTGCTGCCTATCCAGATGGGTATATGAATAACAGAGCTGATCAAGTGAAAAGGAGCGAGAGAGAACAGAAGCAGCATTTAAAAGAAGGCAATAACTGGACAATTTTGATCCCATCTTTACAAATATCATTCAGCTCCCAAATGCCTATTGACAAAGTAACCCCAAAGGGAACAACAGCTGAGCTGTTGAAACAACACACATCTCCAAGCCTCTGTGGAACACAGCCCTAAACCAACATGTAATTAAAGGCAGAAAACTGCTGAGACACTGAAAATGAGCACTTCTGTTCTAGAATCTGATATAGTCACTAGTTGCATGACCCATGGCTATACTCAGTGAACCACTTCCGAGCATGGGACTGTCCCATCTGTTTGCAATTAAGCTTCACAGCAAGTTGGAAAAAAAAACAGCAGGACTTTTCCAATAAACACTGGGTGTTTTACTGCTGTAGCTTTAACTTTATCGATACCTTTAAAAATTCAATAGAAGCAATAAGGAAGCATGCTTAATTCAAACTGATTTAGTCATTTGTATAACCAGTATGCTATATAATATTGCTTTCAATATGTCTGACCACCAGGATAGTGCAATGGCTATAGCATACACTAGTGTGTAATTTATTTCAGAAAGGAGATCCAGCTCTGCAGAGTATGCAAGAAGCTCTGTACTATGTCCAGAGATGGCTGAGTGAAGGCTGTACCACAACAGCTACTGATCCTACTTCTACAAGATGTAAAATCAGTAATTCTGTAATAATGGTCAGAATATGCTCTGAGACAGAGACAGAAAAATACAAAGTGCTGTCTGCATCATTGGAGGAATAGGCAGTAGTTATGGGAGAAAGGTCAAACACAGCTACTCATCTATACGATAATTTTGGCTTGCACAGAACATCTCACTATACACAAAGATCTTTATCTTTTAGTAAATCTGTAAGGAGCTACTGCTGCTTTTCTGAGGTTACTTGAGAGTTTTGTGTTGTCAAATGAGAGTAAATTAGTGTTCCACACTGCCAAAAATGAAACAGTTTTTTTTAATTAAAACATGGGCACGCTTCCAACAAAACATAGTTGTTAATCTTAAATGTAATAATGGATACTGCAAAATTATATATTTTCTAGGAAATTTGCTCTGCTTTTTTTAAAACTTCACTGTATGCTAATAATTTTGCACAGTACCTAGGCTGATGAACAATTTAAGAAAAATGTGCCATTACCTTTAACGTGTGAGCCATTAAGTTATGTAAAGAAGGTTCCAGTAAGCGAGCACTTTTTTAAGCCAGCTCATTTCTTTCCATTGAATTTATTCATTTTGTAAAACAATGATCTTAAATGTAAAAGAACCCCTTCTGCCAAAGTAGAACAGTCACATCCTGTAGCCACCTTTGCCAGTACATCATTCATGAAACATATTCTTCTTACGGATGTAATATCCCAACTAACATCTTGTAGGTTTTACTAAATGATTTGTCTGTGTGAACTTTTTACTTTGTGGTTTAGATGTTAGTTGGGATATTTTGCAGATACCTTAATGGTTATGGATATCAGCTGAGTATAAATACTCTGTGTTTCTAAAGTATAGCCAAGCAGTCCACTTATGTTGTGCTGATGAGGTCATAAGAAATCTGAAATGTGTGTCCACAGACAGTGGGGTTTGGCTTCTTTGGCCTGAATGTTTCTACAAAGACTTAAAACAAAAAAGTAAAAAGTTGTGGACATTCAAAAGCCATATAGCTGAAACACGATGTCCTTAAGGGGTCATTTGCATGTATCCCATGGGCTTCTATTACAGGAGATTTAAGGTATCACACAGTGGAAAGAAACTCTATAATGATCACACTATGTTTATGTAGAAAATAATGCTGTTTTTCCTGCTTGCTAGCCAAACTATAAAATAATATCTAATGATTAATAAAGATATTGTTACGCAGCCTCTCTAAGTGTAGCCCAAGCCCTTAGAAATGATGATAATCTCAGCCATAGCCCTATGGCTGTGACTACCACAGTGCACACTTAAACTAAGCACAGAACTTTGCTGACACCCTACCTCTAATTTCCAAACATCTCAAAGTCATGATAACCCTAACCCAAACCTTAAATGAAGTAAAACCAGATTAAGCCTGAATGAAGCCAGGACATTCACTCACTTTACATCATTACACCTATTTTACCTCACAGATATAAAGAAATTAGTTAGCACAGCCAAGCCTCAAACATTAGAGTGCAGTTACTGTTTGAGTTATACTTTGGAATAGGGTAATACTTACACTTAGGTGGTACAGAGAGGCTATGTGGGGCTATAGACAAAAGTTGGACTGCTGTGTGGCACACAAACCCTCTATATTGCAGTGGACGATGATTACAATCATACACAATGTCTATGAATTGCTTCTAGGTGAGGACAGATTTTATATTTTCTTTGACCAAAGAACTTTGTTGTTGGAATGCTCTACTATTTCCTAGTCAGACAGGATAGTTCATTCTAGAAGAATTTTAGAAATAACCATAGAGACCTTCTGGGTTTTCTTCAAATTGCTCACCAAGCTGAAGTACAAAATTTTTATCCAGCCAGTTTAAAATCTAATCTGTAAATTCAAGCTGACGGTAGTGTATTTGCTGCCCTCTTATTACTAAAAGAGTAACTCAAGTCACAGCTGTTTTGATAAATAAACTTTTCTTCTGCCTCTTTTTTTAACTCTTTACATCTGAATATCTCAACAACCAAGTAACACAGACAGAACTCCTTAGATTCATATTAAAGTTCTCATCTAGATGAATAAAATGCAGATGACAATATTGTGTTCTACTTCAAAATATCGAATTCCCATAACATCGAAAACCCAAAACACTGAAAACTCAGAACAATGAAACTTTGCATCACATCAAAAACTAGAAAGTACATGTAAATAACATCCCCTCCATCTATAACACCACCATACTAACAAACACACTTTTTACTACACTTCTGCAGGGGGCTTGCCCCCCTGCACCTCCATTGTGAGGGTCTGTGCCCCTCACACCCCCAGTAAATTAAATATACCAACACCAAGATCTCACTACGGTGGAAAAAAGTTAATTTCCTAACCATACAGAATGTACGCATAATGTCTAAATCACTTACCTGTATGGCCTAAAAACACATACAGATTGGCAAAATAAACACTATATAAATAGTACAAATTCCTACACTATATAAATAAATATATAAATAAAAACTACAACATCTTATAGTGAAACCACAAGATTAAGAGATTAAACTATAACATTTACATGTTTGATGATATACTACTCAATGTTATACACTTTCAGTGTTATGAAATTCAATGTTATGAGTTTTCAGTGTTTTGGGTTTTCAGTGTTATGGTCTCAGTGTTTTGAGTTTTGATGTTATGAGAATTAGATGTTTTGAAGGGGAACCTGTAAATTGTTTACACAATATTACAAATGTAATAGTTACTGTGTTTAATGTGGTTTATAAAATTTGGTTTATGACCTAGAATCTAAAGAATACTACCACTGTAAACAAGAGTTTGTCATTTACACTTCTTTTATAACCCCTATGGTTCCAGAGATATGAACATTTGTTTGAAATGTGAAGTCATAATGTGAGTCTGTCAAAAGGCGTAGGCTCCGTCCATTGGAAGTTACAGTGCAAACTTCCTGAGATCCACTGGTTAAGTCACTTCCCAACAAACATTCTTCTCCTGATATCTTTTCCAATCTCAGGTCCAAAGATAACAGGCGTGTGTTTTTAGCAGACCTAGACCTATTTTATCTTTAGATCTAATGGCCTTTTTTGACTACTATAGTAAAGAAATATGCTTTTATCCAGTTTGAATGCCATTAATAGTTTCTTCAAGAATATAGCTTGGCAGTTACCAGTCTGAGAGCAACATGATCATTTGTATTCATAATTTCAATGTTTACGATTATAAAAAACTTCATTTACAATTTTAAATAGCCATTTCTTAGTTTTGTAAAACAGACACAGTGTACTTTTTATTTCCTGTATTATATGCACTGTGTAGGTCACTATATCATTGTTGTTTCTGTTTCTACTTTTACATCCTTATCTGTCATTATAAAATGTTTCTGGTAACCCTTTTCTTGTCTCACAGAATGGGATGTGGCTAAAAACTGTCTAGTGGCCAGTCAAATTACCCATTTAACAGATGGATGAATAAATAACTAAACTAATGCACGTTTAAATATAGTACTACTACTACTACTACTACCAACAGCAATAATATTGAAGAAAATGAGGTCTACCTTTGGTGGTGGTGGTGGGGAGTCTTGCTTCTTTCAACCCTTGAAGGAAGCACTTTCATGAAATGAAAAAGCAGACTAGGACTTTTGACACCTTCAGTGTAAACCTAAATAATTGTAAGGGCAACCTCAAATTCTTTCCTGGTCTAACTTGTCTTGCCCGCTTGAGGTTACAGGGAACTTTTGAAAAGGGCTTTTTGGCTAGGTTAGAAATGGTCTGCAGATTGATTGCCTAGTACTTGCCTATACGTTGATCAGAAAGCCTTAGCAGTGCATGGGCACTTAATTAAAAAGTACAAGACCTGTGATGATTGCATGGATCAGCATTACAAAACAAAGGAAACTGGAGGAAATTACAAAACAATAAAACTGGTTCCATTATTAACCACAAGAAGGCAACTAATGTCAGTTGGCATAACCAATTTACTTAGCCAGTCATCCACTGATATGCACACTCTTATATGTATTTTGCCCTCTAGCCATTAGCACCACTGCAAAATTCTACTCTTTTACTGCTCATTAAAGATGTGGGGAACCACTGGAATTACAGGGGTACAGGTGACAGTTTCCAGGCATCTGAAGAATGTTAGTGATTAGCACTTCAAACCAAGCGACAGACTCATTCAAAAAGCTAGATCTATGACACCGCCTTCCCTACTAATGCATTCTATCTAAGAGTAGCTGCTGCTGTTGCAGCCACTAATACTGCCTTTGTCCTGCTATAGGAGACACCTGAAGGTAACAGTTATCTTCTTTGCCAGGATGAAATATTGAGCTATACAAATATTGAAAGCAAACATCAATCTCACATGATCAAAAGCCAAAACAATGAAAAAAAACAAACCCCATAAAACTCACACTTTTGGGGGGGGGGGCAAGTCCCCTGTACCTCCTTCTATTTATATATTCTAACTCAGGGATCACACAACAGCAAGGAAAGGGCAAATTCCCACTCCCGCTGTTAAGCAATCTCTCACAAAGCACTGTCAGCACAATTAATCAAATAAGCATTCAATCACTTCTGCCGGCAGAAAAACAGTCAGTAGTATGAATGTTCAATAATATGGAGTGTTTCCATATATATATATATATATATATATATATATATATATATGTGTGTGTGTGTGTGTGTGTGTGCGTGCATTTGGATGCATGTACACATATAAGGGAATGAATCTTTGAGTGAAACAATTTCATTTTTTTCACATCTGTTTTGTTGACAATCAGTGTTCAACAGCAACAAACTACAGGGTTAGGGAATGTACCATATCCTGTAGATTATACAATCTTGGAGAAAGTACATATAATTAGCAGGGGATGTGAAACCAATGTCTGTTATTTTCCTGTTCTGAGGGTGATCCTCAAAGCATGTGCAGAAGTGTGTAGACATTTTGAACATTGACATTTCATTTATCACTATCGATACACACACATACATATATATATATATATATTTTTTTTTTTTATGTAGATAGAAAGATATATGGGTGCAGTTTTATTAGCTGAATGTTTCTTTTCCTGAAGTGTGAATCAAGTGATTGACTTATTCCAATTTATGCAATGGAACATGTGGGAGCAGAACTAGTACGAGATCATCTGAGAGTGGAGCTTAAACAACTTTCCCAAAGTTGTGGGATGTCAGTACTGGTATGTAAAATTAGCAGTGTGTGGGAGAGCACAGCTCTTATATAGATTGGAGGGGGTGGGGTGGGGGGCTTTTCCCACTGGAAAGAAAGTTGTTTCTAGTTTTAATGTGTATTTGACTGAATATACAGTCTGCAAATTTTTGCTGATGGTTTTAGTGTCAGCAGAAAGAATTTTCTATGTTTGGTAATGCACACAAAGGTATATATGTAATACAGGTGACAGATAAGTTGTCCAATTACAGCTTGTTGAATCCAAAAAGAATCTGGCACAGCTGATCAAAAATCAGCTGTGTGAATGTCCTGGCTTTATGAGCAAAACTGTGGTTCAGTGGGGATAAGGAATTTGCCCTTTCCTCACTGTACTGCAATCTTGAAATTGGTACATATAATTAGAAGGGGGTGGGGGCACAGCTCCTCCCCACATGGGGGGTGCAGGGGGGCTTACCCCTACAATAAATGTTTTCTTTTTTTTTTGATAGGGTGTATTTCAAGCATTTGTGCTTAATGAGTTACAGTTTGATGTGATGCTCTTTCTACAAAGTAACATAAACCGATATATATATATATATATATATATATATATATATATATATAAAACAAACATAGATTTAGTACATATTTGCTAGGCTGTATACTACAGGACTTCCTGTTTTCAGGAATAATAAAGGGGAGTTTTGAGAATCAAACTCAGAGCATCTTCCTTACTCCTGCCAGATCATTACCTAGCTACTGAATTTCCACAGTGTATTTTTATATCTGAATTGTAGTAACAACCTGTGCTGCATTTCTGGCCATTATCTCATGCATTTAATGTTTCCTATCTCAACAACACACAAGACATGGGACCATGAGTACAAGGCAGAAAACCTGCTCTCCCCCAGTACTGAATTGCTGCACTACCAGTAACTGTGCTGGACGAGGCTGTTTTTTTAGATTTCTATTTTGTCTTCAATTTACTCTTACATGACTTTTATTTTAAAATGTATTTATTTCACTATGCAGCTCAAATGCACGTTATAACCCCTTCCCCAATAAATCACAGCTAGTCCACTGCTATTTTCTCAATTCATAGTCTCAGAAAATGCCTGAAAAAAGGTATTTAATATCGAACCACCAAGGATTTTGCAAAACCTGGAAAAACAGATGTAATTTAAAAGAAAGATTCTTGTGTAATGTCTGAGAATTTATATACCTCCCCTTAACAAAGAGTCTCAGCACTCCTGAGTCGTCGTCTCTGAATGACAATAAAGAGGAAAATGACTCTAAAAGATACGGAATGGAATGATTTGCCCAATGTCTTCCATGGGACTGACAAAAGTGATCAACAGGCCTCAAGCTGGAGTCAAGCAAGCCAATGGAGCACCTTCAAGGCATCTGTCATTACTTCCACCTGACACGTACAGTGTTTCAATGGAAGGAATGGAGCCCTGGGGACACCTGCTCCACAGGCAATGTGAAATGTAATAGCTGCTACCGCTGACATGCTCTATTAACGAACAGCTCTTTTGTGGGCCACAACAAATCAATACTGAGCAAAGAACAACGAATTGCACCGGCATTTAGGAGGGAGCAGGGTGTTAAGGGAAAGCAACAGTAAAAAAGCCTACGAAGCATCACACAGTGCAATAATAATAACAGGCAGAAGTTACCAGAAAGGACTGATTTTAAGTGTGAATTTTTGTTAAATCAATCTCATCGCTAAGCCACCTTATGACAATTTATCAGCCTCCAGTTTCTCCCTGTTTGACTTGCCCATTACACTCGAACATAACTCACCTGGTTTGACTTGCCCATTACACTCGAACATAACTCACCTGCACATGATGCTGCCTTTTGCTGCAGGCGATACAGACATTTCTGCAGATCAAAGTCAGCGTAGAGTGTGAACCTGTTGTGTTTCAGCATGGCAAAGGAGAAACAAGCCAAAGATATTTTCTCACTTTAGGCATCTTTTCAGAGGTTGCAATTTCAGTACACATTCACAAATGCATACAGCTATATAACAAATGTCACATGGGTATAATTACTCTGTCCTAATGCCCCCATGAAACAGTTACTACTGTAACCTAATTAGCATTTAGTTTCCCCACTGTTCAGAACAGGTTTGATAATCTCCCATTTGATTTTGAATCCTTCCACTGTTGTTGGATCCAGTGTAATTCATATAATGTAATTTATATATCTATATAGCCCTTCCCACCTAGAATACACTGTCGTCTCTTTCAAACTTCCCTTCAATCTCATCTACTATCACCTCTCAACACTAAAATTACTGTTAGAACAAACACTAAACTTGTATTAACATTTAATGACTTGTACTTTTAATTATATTATCTGTATTAAATTAGACTTTATCTATATTTTAACATTTGTGTTGTTAAACATATACTCCCTGATTTTGTATTTGTATTTCAAATTGTATATTTATGATTTTTTATACTGTGTATTCCATACTTTACTTATCTTATATTCTGTTAACTGCTTTTGGAGCATTTCTCCCCAGGCCTCCACTGAAAATGGGCTCTGCTTGCCCAGTGGACTTCCCCGGTCATCAAACTGGAAATAAATAAATAAGGCTAGATAATGTATCCATAACTCTTTTAGCAAAAATGTGCTTCAGTGCTTCCTTACAACCCTCTGTCTTCCACCTATTTTCAAAATGTCTTCCGTCATCTGAAAGTAATTTCTTTTTCTAAATGCTTCCCTTCTGAATGGTATGGATGCTCTAAGGACTTTCAAAGGTTTCTAGTATGTCTCTCTTGTTTGGCACTTTAACAAGTATACACTTTTAAGTTTTTTAAAGCTTTCTTCACATGGCTTTTAGTGCAAATATTGTACCATGATGGTAGTCATCATCTGAAAAGCCTGAATGCTATTTATAGATTTGAAGGCACAGTTACAAAAAAACTAAAAACTGCATACAATAGTGCAGATGGGGTCTCATCAATATTTTATGAGCTCAATAAAATAACCTTCTTTGTCCTAAAATGAATACCAATCCTTACACATCTAAAGCACATGTAATACCAGCCCTTGCAC
This sequence comes from Protopterus annectens, assembly GCF_019279795.1. Lineage (NCBI taxonomy): Eukaryota > Metazoa > Chordata > Ceratodontiformes > Protopteridae > Protopterus > Protopterus annectens. Next base: position 308,604,220 of record NC_056733.1, on the reverse strand, counting down.
ATCTAAAGCACTAGTCAACCCCTACACACGTCTGCCATTTTTTTCTTCCAAATCCAAGTCACTTGAAGCAGATATATGAAGGTCTACTTCTACATCTGTTGATGACAGCATTTTCCCCCTTGAGCCTTGACATGCATTCTCTTCACAGAATTTTTCATTGCAGGGCGCACTAGTCTGGATTAAATCTAATCTGACATACATGTGCTAATTGATATGGCTCTAAGGTAACTATGCAAGTGTGGTGTGGTTGTTTTCACAAAAAGGAATAATAAAAGTGGCCCAAAGCTAGTTAAGTAGTTGTGCAAATAATATGGGCACTTGTGTTATAAGGAGTCCACTGCAAGTAGAGTGATATTGCTTTAAATGAAGTGTTTCTGTTTCTATAAGAACAGAGGCACTAGGCTATACTCAGGAGAGGAAGCATGTTTAATGTAATATTAAAAGCAACATGAAAACAGGGAATTACTGTGTGCAGAAGAATCTAGAGAGAACTATGAACAGAGATAATTTCTCATCATTATGACACCGAGTTAAAAGTAGTGGCTGTGCATTTGTTTAAACAAGACTTTGATTTTGACTGGAAGATTTAATTTTTTTTGTTACAATAAAGGTAATTCTTTTAATGTGTGGTGTACTGAGCTGCTTGCAATATTCCAGATATTGGCTGGGATGACATCTGCTTTTGTCTGCATCCCATGTCACTTCCATGTGCAAACATTATTCTAAGAAGATTCCATGATGGCACGCTACCTGTCTACAACTCCCCATTTGTGCAACTGGGAAAGAGGCGTTATTGTAACAGTACAGCCTAAAGCCTTTTCTGTAGATTGGATTGTATCCATGTAAACGTCACTTTTTGAATTCCATTTTTGAAGCTTTCCATGGAGTCCAGCAATAAGATATGAAACTGGCATAAATACGAAGTATGGTCATCAACTGGTGAATCCACAGGGGCCTTTATGTTCATTTATGAAAGAACAGCTATAGCCTGTACATTTTTGCCCCATTGCCCTGCCTCAGATATGTTTTCAACGAACTAATTGAACAATCTTCTTCTATTGCCTGCCTCACATATGTTTTCAATTCAGTGATAGACCAGCCTCTCAAACATCACATGTAAATTTGAGCTTGCATATAACATGGCTGCTTGCTTTACTGCCAGGATACATTCCCCTCATACCACTGTAAACCTTCAGCGAGCATATCTGTTTATAATTACCCAGTTATCTGAAAGTTAATACTCCATGAGCAGTTAAACACTATCCAAGATATCCATATAAAATACCCCATCAAGAGTATTTCATTCACATCTTGTAAATCTAAGTAATTTCTGAACATACAGAAACTTATTCTCAAAATGTACGTCAACCTTTATGTAGCCAGTAACTGGTGATGTGGCTATGGGGTTACTTGAACATGCTAATTAGTCACAAGCCTCTCTCTTCTTGTCCAGTCTATATACCTTACCTTCTGGTAACATCCACCTACATTTTTCACATATTTTTGTTCACTGACCTCATCTTTCTCTCGTAGTCACCCACTTAGTACTTCCTTACTTTCACCACCCCCACTTCTTGTCATTATTGCAGTCCTTTCTAATTTCTAGGTCCTACGCTTGCTTGCACTCCTATTCTCACAATCAGCTCACTTTATCTCATACTCTTTATCTGCTTCAACCATACAAACTCCCATTGCTTATTTTTATTTGATATCTACGCAACAGCAAAGTGAATGACCTGTGGTGGTTATAGATAGTTTAGGGTACAACAAATTTCTTTTAGCAAAGGGCTGCACCATATGATGAATCATTTACTTGGTGTCCTACATTCTACGCTCCTGCTCCAGTGTCACTGGGTATGTTATGTACATCAAACTGTTTGCACTGGATATTGGATATATACTTGAATTTGTACGCATTTATAACAGAATACATTTGCTGTTTATTGTATATACTGTTTTTCCTGTGGTCACTGTCATTACAAGCACAGTAAAATGCATATACCATGTATGTCTAGATGAAGAATAAACAATTTATATCAAATATAAATGACATACTGATGATATATGAACTGTTCATATCATGCAAGTATAACAAATATGAATTTTAGCTCTTGAATTTTTTCCTGCTGATAAAATTCCATGCATATTCACTGTGACAGTACATATTTCATGTATATGTGTATGAATAACTTATGTCTTTGCAAATACTGGGTTGTAAAGTGTTTGTAATATTGACCTTCTGTTGTTAAGCCACACTATGGAAGGGTTGAGCAAGAGAGGGGGAGCACTGAGGGGATGTTGTCGTTCTTCACCACCAACATGCACAGATCTCAGAAGCAGATATTTATGGTTATATGGTACAAATTGAAGAAGGAAGGGTCTCATATTCAGAGATGGAGAAAGACTCCAGAAAGGGGATGCAGTGGGTAAATTAGGTGTGATTTTTGTTTGTGGTGGGAGCACTGCGTGCATGTGTACCCATACATATGAGCTGTTGAATTACTCTGTTTATGCTAGCTGGTGTTCTCCTTTTTCTTTTAACTTCTTAGGTTTGTGCCATCTCTCTCTACTTCTAGCACAGGAAATCTGGACAAAGACAAAAATAATAGCGAGCAAAGGCCCAAAAATAGGGGCACATTTTAAATATTTTTCTAACAAACTTAGAAATTCTTAGAATAAGAGGTTTTGTGTTAGCATGCATTTCCTAAAAGTTATAAAGTCTGAAACTCAAATCTCTGCCATTTCTCACTCCTTAATAATTTGCCAAAAAGCCATAAATTATATGTCAAGCGGACCACAAATATGAGGGGAAAATGAGGACATTCTGCAAAAACCTGGACAGCTACGAGGTATGGTTTGTGAACTGCATTTAAACTTGCTTACTTAATATATTAATTTATTATAATAAATGGAAAAGCTGGATCATTCAAAGCTTTAAATGCAATGTATCTTCAAGTATACTCAAACAAGTTAATGAACTTTGAAGGCACTCAACTGCTCAATCACCCTAAAGATCAATTAACTTCCTTAAAAAGGATATGAAAAGTAAGACTTGCTTTAGTTTGTTGTAGCATTCCCATGTAAGACTAAGTAAATAAAAAAAAAAAAATACTCATCTTGAATAATGCTTAATGTCACTGGGTATTGTAACAGTTTGTAAAGTCAAAACAAATATTGCCTGTCCTTGGTTCTCCAATGGAGTTCGCTGCTGAGATCCCTTTTGTAAAACACACGTACATTCTCGTGCGATTTTCTAGATCTAGTTTTCTCCCAAATCCAAAGTCATACCATAGTTGAAACTGAAATCCTCTATACTGCCCATAAGTTTGTGAGTGAGTGAGTTTGTGCATCCTGTGATGGATTCCTCTGCCTTTAGCCCAGCAGTGAGTGGCAGGATAGCCCCTAACTCCTCAATGACCCTGAATTTGATTAATCAGGTAATCTGAGACTAAATAAATAAATGAACAAATGAGTGGACACATTTAATCTAAGAATGGACTGCTTATGTACACCATTGACTATATGCACATCAGGTAATTAACTACTCAGTTTGGAGTGGTAAAAAATAGCAACGTCATTAACTGTTTTATGTCTCCTTTCAGAGGATGCAATACTCTGGTTAAGAAATGTATGATTTTGGAACTAGTTGCATGACACAAGTTTCAGAAATGCCATGATATTTAAAGGGTAAAATGTTCTCTAATTCTGTGAAGTATCCATCATTTTCTTGATAAATTTTTGTATTAATATGTTCCAAATTAGCCAGCTGCTATGAGATAATAAAGAAAACATATGTATATATGACACACACACACTTGTGCACATACATGCACTATACATACTTATGTATATGTCTTATACATATACACACACATTTAAATCTCTCTCTCTCTCTAGATATATATATATATATATATATATATATATATATATATATATAAACACACACACATATGCATATATCTGTTTAATATATATAGTCAGATCAGCCACAGCTACCTCCATATGTCTCATCTCCCACAGCAATATAAATCAGGCTGAGAGCAAAGAAGTATGTGTATTCTTATGGTATGTGAAATCGCCATTTACCCTTCCCATCAGTGCAATACCTCCCAGCATTGTGATGGTTCCTAGCACTGTAAGATCTCCCAGCATGACGATGGTTCACAGAACTGTAAGATCTCCCAACATGGCAATGGTTCCCAGCACTGTAAAATCTCCCAGCACTGTAAGATCTCCTGGCGATGGTTCCTAGCACTGTAAGATCTCCCAGCATGGAGATGGTTCCCAGCACTGCAAGATCTCCAAGTATGGTGATGGTTCCCAGCACTGCAAGATCTCCCAGCATGGGATTGGCACCTGCACTCATGATGAGTATCAGAATTCAAAGAATGAAACTTTTCAATGCAAGATATGACAGAAACTCAACAATAATCCCAGGGCATTTAGCACTTCCACCACTGAGCTAAACTGTCTAGATAACATTTTCAGCAGTTAGTTGATTTAGACAACATATTTGAGAACATCAGTTTGTGTGTGTATTTTTTGTCCAGATGAACAGAGGCCATTTTCAGAGCAGGCATGGTGGGGAGTTCCAGCAAATGTCAGTACAATATCACTATAGGTAACACAGTAAGTACAATATTAGCAATGGGGAATGACACATCAGATTAAAGCAGATGAAATGTAGAACAACTGATAAGTTCTTGATTAGAAGAATACATGTGATCCTGTCACCTTGTTCTGAACCTCCAATTATCATACCAGACTTTTGTTTTACTTCAATATGAAATGTTCAAAAACTTTTGGGTAATCATCTCAGTCTTCTGATATGTCAATATCATCAAAACATACCCAGGTGTGAAACACAAGAGATCAAGCAAAGAAAGTCATCACCCTTCTCCACTCATAATCAGGGTTGGAAATACAATACACTTATGTATATTTACTTATACTTACTTATATTTATTTGTATATTATACAATATACTTGTATTACTTCTCACGTTGCTAGAATATTAATCCTAGTTATAGTTCTAAAATTCTTATCTGCTGCTTAAGGACAATCATAAGCATGAAAAACATGATGCAAGAGGGGCAAAAACTGCTTTGTGCAGAACCACGCAGCTCGTGCGGTGCTTTAATTTATGGTATATGTAAACCAAATCAAAGACTGAAAATGACAGAGTACCATTCAAATGAAAACAAATACCCTCATGTTCATTTTTTTTCTTTACTTTGCATAAGCCAAAGCAGATGGCAAGATATTACTAACACTCAAAACACATTTAGAATATTTTATGTTTTAAGCTTAAAGAATCCTGAGACTTCAACATTTTAAATGTACAAATATTAGCACATATAAATATGTATAATACTGGCTGAAAAGAGATCCAGACGTGTTATTATATACCACCCAAATTTACTCCTGGATTCATGCCAAGCCATGTTTCTATTTTGGTCAGTGCAAACTACTAGTCTCCATAGAAAACTCACCATCTCTTTTCTTGTTTCACACTGATGCTTAAAGGGATTTCTGTGTTCAAACTCCAGTACCAGGACTGGAGGGAAAAAGTTAGCACTAACTACTCCGGGGAGTTCACAAATACCAAGAACAATATTTTAGAAAAAAAAAAGCACTCGAAAAATCAGCTGCAAAAAGACTGGACAGCTGCATGGTTTCATTCTTACAGCTTTAAATTGCTTTGCCAATTGCAATATTGTCATATAGCATTTCAAATGCTTACTAACTGGTTGCATGCATGTATGTGCATCTGTGAAATACCCTGTGTGTCTTATTTGAAACTGAATTAGAGTTTGAAAATTCCTAAACACAGAAATCAGAAAGGAACAAACCCCAGGTACCTCTAACTAAACAAAATCAAGCCAACATCTATTCTCTGTACAGTAACTCACTAATCCTCTTAGTGCAAATTGGTCATCTCCACTGGTCTTCTAAATCCTCAAATATCCATACTATTTGCTTTCCATCAGCATCTTTCTTATAGCTGTTTCTTTATTAGTTTACACTTTGTACTGGTGCCTCAAAAGATATGTAAACAGAAACTGCCAATGAAGAATAACAAATGTTATCAACACACACTACAACACTGGGTCTGATTTCACAGAGGCCTAGCTGCAGGAACAGACAGGACTGATAGTACAGACAGGGAGCACTCAGAAAACAAAACTTTTTGAGGCTGCTAAGGCTCACTCCCATAATGCTGTGCCTCAGAAGAAAGCTCAAGTTCTTTCTTATAGCAGGAGAGTTTGGTCACACACTGGACATTCCCAGGCTGTTTAGAGGAAATAAATTAATTCCATAAGGAAAACCTTCTCCTACCACCTGGAATCTACTTCCATATTAAGTTAAAATTATCATCCAAGTCTGTTTAATCATAGACTAGCCAAGTCTTTAAAAATGTCCTTATTGTTTCTTTTCTGATGCTTACTGAATTTTAGTGCCACATTTCTGACATTTACCTTCTTTGTTATCCTTTGATGTATACCACTTGTTTATTAATAGCTGTTACCAACCCTTCAGTACATATTTTATTTGATAATATTACATTCAGCTATGAATGTTCTGTGCATCTTTCGCCTTGGGCATGAATGAAAAAAGTAAAATCAACTTGACCTCTGCCCTAGTTATCAATCTGACCATTTAAAAAAAATAAGTCATTAGTCAGTCACCCTTGACAGAATATATATGTGTGAATGAGAGGGAGGATAGAGGAATGGTGAGGATGCAAGGAGTAGAGGTGGCGAAGGTGGAGGAGTTTAAATACTTGGGATCAACAGTTCAGAGTAATGGTGAGTGTGGAAGAGAGGTGAAGAATAGAGTACAGGCAGGATGGAGGGGGTGGAGAAGAGTGTCAGGAGTGATTTGTGACAGAAGAGTACGAGTAAGAGTGAAAGGGAAGGTCTACAAGAGGGTAGTGAGACCAGCTATGTTATATGGGTTGGAGACAGTGGCATTGACAAAAAGGCAGGAGTTAGAGCTGGATGTGGCAGAGTTAAAGATGTTAAGATTTGCACTGGGTGTGACAAGGGTGGACAGGATTAGGAATAAGTATATTAGAGGGTCAGTCCAGGTTGGAAGGTTTGGAGACAAAGCCAGAGAGGCAAGATTACGTTGGTTTGGACATGTGCTGAGGAGGGATGCTGAGTATATTGGGAAAAAGATGCTAAGGATGAAGCTACCAAGTAACAGGAAAAGAGGAAGGCCTAAGATAAGGTTTATGGATGTGGTGAGAGAGGACATGCAGGTGGTTGGTGTGACAGAGCAAGATGCAGAGGACAGGAAGAAATGGAAACAGATGATCCGCTGTGGTGACCCCTAACGGGAACAGCTGAAAGAAGATGATGAGTCAGTCACCCTTGATTCCAGGGGCTAACCTCTCCATGGATTTCAAAAGTATTTTACAGAGAAGGTTGCAGAACTGAATACTGGTGTAAGTGGTGGGCAGGGATTCTGCAGAGGCATTCAAGACGCAAAGATGGAGAGAAAGTAACATATTAAATGCACATAAAAGAGCAGCCTAGATAGGCTTACTGTATCCATTAACCATCAAAAAATATAATACAAATAAAAGTCATGTAAATTGGCAGAAAGAATGCAACTAACCTCCTAAATAACTTTAACTCCTCTAGCCCTTCATGTCTGCTACTCCAAATGTCTTAACCAACAGTAAATATGCCTGGGAGTTATATAACCAACATACTCTACATCTAAAATATCATGCCATATACCACTACTTTAGATACACAGCAGTACCGCGTCCTTTCATCTCAAAATAATTTTTGCCATCTACCAATTATGCCCCTTTCTATCCTCTTCTGCTTTCAGACCCCATACTCTTCCTCCTTTAAATTTGAAAGTTCACATCCCCTTTTGTAGTTTTCCATTACTGCACACATCTCTGCCTTTTTCTCATAAAAACCTTCAAGACAATGGTGCCTATAGTCACCTTTTAAAGGCTTTTAAAACTATATGCATTATTATTATACACAAGGGTTCAACAAAGCAGCACACACAATGACATCAACTGTAGAATGCTTTCCGATGATGAATTCAACAATCTTTTTGAATTATCTGTCTTAACATAACAAATATCACAAGTGAATCTGAGTGTAGTCAAAAACTCTATTATTTTTCTCAAGAGTTTGAGGGTAATTCACTACCCAGTTAAATCTATCATAGGCTGATTTCCAGCGTACAAATGCATCAATTTATGCTCTCCTGTATTAATGAATCTGCCTTTATTTACCCAAATTTGAATGAAAGCAAGAAGTCCAATGGCAGATTTAGGCTTTGGCGAAGGGTCATGCGATTCACCTTTTGCTATCTTGACATGTGCAAAATGAAAAAAGGAGGAAAAAAAAGCTCAAGTTCAGCAAATCTTGAGACTCAAAAAATGTACCACCAAAATGGTACATTTCAGACTTTCCAAATGCTGTTAAAAGAGAGGGTGAGAGAGATTGCATCTGAATTATCGACTTGCACTCAAGTTGTTTTTTTTTTTTTTTTTTTATTTCCAGCAGCAGGTGCCCTTTGACCCATTTTTATGAATTGCCACATTTCGTAGCAATCTTCTAGGCATGTGGACGCCCAAATATTTATTCTCAGTCAGGTGCATAGCAAAGCTCTCTGTCTGGGTGACTATAGTTTTAACTATGGGGTCTCTGTTCTGACATATTAACAGCTCCTGTGTTTTGTGTTGTAAGCTGTTGGTAATCATACAGCAAAGGGGGGGGATAAATAAAAGAGGAAGGAGGAGGATCACACGCGAGTTGAAGCTGTTTGTGCGATAAGTAAAGTTTCTCAGGGATGAGGCAGCATATGCTTAGCTTAGAGTACACTTGCCTGCCAGACTTTCATAAGCCTTTCTTCATGCCTTTCTTTCTGTATCAGTGGGAGCTGAGTGAAAGTGAACATTTAGCCTGTTTTTAAATAAGGCTGTCACATTTGCTGGAAGGTTCATTTATTGTAGAAAATATAGACTTCTGTATGTAGTGTGTGTTTATACTATGTGTTTGTATACTTAATGTGTGTGTGTGTGTACACAAATACGTGTTGTATACTGTGGTTCAGGTTTGCTATCAGATTATTAGGCACAGTCATCTTTTCACCAATGTACAGAAACATTACATTTCAATGTTATCTTGTCATACAAATTCCCTGTCCTTTAAAGTATTTTTAGCAGATGTTGTATATTGTTACCCTTATTTTTTTCCTTATTGTTAAGAAACATGTAGGAAGAAAGAATGTACTAAGTACCTTAACCAGACTTTTTATATTATGTCTAATTTGTTAAAGTTATTTTAACTGCAGACATTTTTGTTTTATTTTTGAAGAGTGTAAAATTACTGTTATTAAAAAGTTTTGTAATAATTTGGAGCTTTTCCCCAGGCCTCCACTGAAAATGGGCTTCTACCCAGTCTGACTATCCCTGTACTCAAATATCAATAAATACAAATTATACAATGACCCCCGCCCCATTAATATTACAAAACGTAAATCCTGTAATGGATTCTATATTGGAAGAACAATACGTAGCTTCCACTGTAGAATCTATGAACATCTTAGGGCATTTGAAAAGCTTGATGTGACTAATGCCTTAACAAGACATGTTGTTAATTACCACAATAATGTCAAAGTGTGGTTTAGTTTTACTATTATTGACCAAGTTTCAAATGCAGACAAAAGATGGGACGCAGAAGAAGATATGAATTGGAAAGAATACGCTTGGCAAGTGAGGTTAAACACAGATGCAGATCCGGGTATGAATGAGAAAGAAAATTTTAAAGCAGCGTTATGCAAGAAAGGGTTAAAACACAGTTAATGTTTTAATCATGTGATTTGATTAACATATAAATGTGACGCTTGTATGTGGTGCAACCAAATCTGAAGAAGTTCTTTATGAATGAAAGCGCTTACTGGTTGATTTTATTTTCATTAAAATTGAGTGTTTCATTGCCGTTTTTCGTTTGATTTACTTATTTCTTGGATCTATTATATAACTGTTTGAAGCTGTGGAGTTTTAAATACAAATTATACAATGATCCCCCCCATTAATATTCCAAAACACACGCTGATTGGCCAGCGTGCCCGTTGTAAATCCCACAATATACCAACAGAAAAAGGTCAGTTTGCCCGAACTTTTTTCAGTTGGTATAAGGTATCCAAAAAGGAATCCAAAAAACATAGCAATGGAGACTTTCTTTTTTCCATTGCTTCCATTTCAAAGCATTGATGTACTGGGTAACCGTGGGAATGCACAGTACATCAGCACAAGGAAGCAGTATACCACCACTGGCGGAATAACAGTAATGCGCCATTATACAAAGACATTATTTAAGAAAATTAAGTATTTTTTTCTTAAATAATGTCATTGTATAATAGCAATAACCAACTCCGTGGTTGTGGTATACTGAAGATTTACCCACGGTTGGCTTTATTTAATCACTTGGGCTTTGCTCTCATGATTAAACCACACCATGTCATCAGTTATTGCTTAAATAAATAATAGAATGACAAATCATCTGATGAAAAACTGAAAAAAAAAAGTGAGGGGGACTGCAGAGGTGTGTGGGAACAGAGAAAAACTTGTAGAAATCTTTGCATATACTTGTAATATTTTGTGCACAATATAGTTGTCTTGTTTTGTGTGTGTGTGTATATATATATATATATATATATATATATATATATATATATATATATATATATATATATACACAAAACATGTGTACCGCGGTGGTGGTGCTGCGGTAGTGTTGCCGCCTCACAGTAAGACGCTGTCCGGTTCGATTCTCAGCTAGAGTGTCTTCTGTGTCAAGACATGCGTGAATGGGCGTACCTTCATTGAAGGTTGTGCATCTGGCCTGGCAAGCCGGTACATAAAAATCAACTGCCAATCATTAGCGGACCGGAGTTCCGCTGTGGCGACCCCTAACCGGGAAAAGCCGAAAGACACAAAAAAATATATATATATGTGTGTATATATATATATATATATATATATATATATATATATATATGCATGTTATGGTTTGTTTTGACTAATGAGGAGGCAGACTGTGTATATTCACGACAGCAGCCACTTGAAATTTAAGATTATTGCCATTTTTGCCTTGACTTTCATCCCAATTTAACATCAGGGAGGCTCCGAAGGTGACTTTTTTTTTGGGGGGGGGTTTGCTGGTAAGGAGGCAGGCGCTATACCTAGATCTGATTTATATATCCTCACAAGCATTTGTCTCCTCAGTTTGTACATTGTTCTGCCAAGCATCACTTACTTCAGTCTTGAAAGAAAATAAGAGTAAATATATTTCTTTACATGTGTCCCCCCCCCCTATGCAATCATTTGATGATAAGTTTGGTAAAAAGCTCTAAAATGCACCTCAAAGCATTTGAAATCCCAAGGCTTCTAGCAGCCTAAAAACCCCAGTCCCCCATCTTAAAATGTATTCCATAATAATTATAGTACACGCTGCCACTTACAGTATGCTGAAAGGATGCAGGAAAAAAGATGAACAACAACAAAAAATAGGCAGAAAAAAAGTCATCTGAATGCTGCATGGAGGTCAAAATGTAGGAAACAGGGTACCAGGACCATTTGCCTAGGATACTATAGTTCTTTTGTAAACTCTCCTCACTACTGGCGACTTTACATTAGAGCTGTCCTCAACTAAGGAATTTTGTTTTTCTATGTAATGCTAACAATATAACCGTTAAACAGCACTTGACCTAGAACTGATCCCTGAGATGCAGAACTTTATAGAACTGCACCTGCCAACATCTTTAAATTTCTGCCTACTAAACACACCATGATATGATGAAAGTCATCTTTTTTTGTGCCATCGTGATCTACAGATGTAGTTTAAAAGTATTTGTGCATATTTTCAAATTAAAGTCTGCCAATTTCCCCCACTGACTGTAAAAATATTTATGCATTTATGTAGATTAAAACTTGTCAATTTCCTTCAAATCTCTACTGAATACAAGCAGTGTGGCTATGGTGGCTGTGTCCTTCATTAAGGATAAAGAACACACATGTTATCTTCCTTGCAGGATCAAGAAAAAGCAGGCAATATTACGCACCTGTAAGGAGAATGAAAGCAATAATAATGAGGTAAGCATGAGGTCATGCTGTTGCACGGCTGGATGACACACTGTGGCATATGATTGCAGAGTATGACCGACAGGAATGCCTTACAACTTATGCATGACTCTGCAGTCATTTAATGCACATGCAAAATGGGTCTTGGTATTCTAAATGATATCTCTGTGCGGAGTCCGTCATTTCTACTGAGTCAAATAGTTGGCAAAATCATAGTTACAGCTACATCACTAAACATATATTGTGCAAAGATTTCTGTGATCTCTGAGTAGAGAATACATGGATTGTGAGACTTTTGCACTTGTCTGGAGAAAATAGGTCCAGCTTTTACCCTTCCAGGAGGAACGATTAGACAGCTTTGGTAAAGGGAGGAGTGTCTGATGCTGTCACAGATGTGTGGGTGGTGACTGAAAAAAAAAACATCTTTTTATGTATGCAATTTTCACTGAATAAGGTTCACTGTTATGTGTTACACAGTATCTTGACTTACACAGCTTCTAGGTGCAGGCGTACATATGGTACTTATGACATATGCACATGCCCAGACAGCTTGATATCCTTTCACATTTTTATAGCAAACAGTTGATATGACCCATATCAACACAAGAAAACATTTACTTGAATATTGTAAAATATGTGAATCTTCATAGTAGTGTTAAACTGTGGTTATTTCTGTGTGCGCGCACACGCTTGAACGTAGGCACTCATGTTAGAAGTTAAAAGATTTCCTAACATCTAGTGAAATATGTATTTACTTATTGCTGTTAACCTAGCAAGCACATTGAGAGAAGTGATGCCTTTTTCTAGAGATGCACGCATGGATAAGGTAAGTGTATGGTTCAAATAGTTTAAGGGAGTCTAGCGAGATACAAGCTCAGGTTATAAGACTGAAAGCAATACCTTTAAAGAACCACCTGACCGTAATGTCTCTTACCTTACGAGTCTTTAGCAATGCCTTCTTCACTCATTTTATGGCAAAATGTGACTAAGACACATTCTACCACACATCTGATCACATGAGATTATAGGTCTTTCTTTTTGTGGAGTATAACTAGCAATGATTTATGTGATTCCATGCTAAGTACAACAGAAGACAAAAGTGCAGATATAAGCTGCCACAATTTACCACAATATTTGCAATTAGAGTGTAAACATCAGAAAAATATAATAAGGAAGTTATTTTGGCACAGCAAGGGCTGAAAAACTGATGCTCAGAATTATAATCCCTGTCATTTGCTAGCAAAAAGCAAAAGGTTCTGACCTTGCAGATGAGAAAAATAAACATGTGACAATATGCTTTTTCCATTTCAAAGCCGTTCATATTTCAGGGAGAACTCTTTCCTTTACTAAGTCTATTTGAATAAAGCATTCGGGTACAAAGCTCACAAGCATGTGGAAAGGGAAGCCCACAAGTCTGTATTTTGTGATGAAACGTTTGGTTTATACAAGACCATTGCACAGTCTTGGGAAACAGAACACCCAGGATTTTTCTCTAGGCATTGCAGTAGAATGTACATGAGCATTGATTCACCAGTCCCCCAAAATACATTTTTGATAAACAGCATTCTATCATGGTCACTGTTCAGAGTGGTTCCCCAAGATCAATATCACCCAACAGATTATTAATGTGGTTAAGAACACAGTGATCACCTGATAATATTAATAAAGGTCTAACCCACATGTTTTTGGCAAAGAGGCATTCCCAAGCTTGTTTATGACACAGAATCTGAGATGTCTCTCTAATGCTTATTAAATTAAATCTACAGTGAAACTTGGCTCCCCCACCTCACAGGGTCCTGTAGGATTACCTGCACACTTTCTTCAGTGGTTATGCAGCAGTACCTATGTGATGAAGGGGATAAAAAATAGCTCCTGGCATGTAAAACATAAATGATGCTTTCTGCCCTTATGTCAAAACTACTATTTTTTAACAGAGTTCACCAAGCCCTTAATCGCCTCTTTTTTAGGTGTGCCTAAGATGGTGTTTTGCTGAATATGCCAAGAGAAATGCACTTTGCCCTTGGAAACACTTTAACACCCCAAGCTGACTCAAAAGGCCTACTGCTGTACTTTCATAAACAAGAAAAAAATATACCGCTGTGTGATTTGATATAGTAACATTGATATTACCACTGAAGGTAACTAGCATTAGATGACATTCTTATACAAATGCCTCATAACTTTACAGAAAAGTGTTAGATGCAATTTACTGATTGAAGAAAAAGCCATAAAGAAAGGCTATTAAACTGTGTAGAAGTCAGCAGAGCTGTTGGCGATATACAACTCAGGCAGTTCCAATGAACAAAAAAAAAAAAGAGCCATAAAAATAGAGTATTAGAATTCTGTTGTTTTTCCTGCTAAGTTAGCAAACTAAAATCCCAGAAGGTAATGTGCAGTACTGACCTTCAAGCCTCAGTTCACAAAAACAGAAGAAAAACATTTACCACCAAAATCGAAAAAAGGCAGACAGAATTCTATGACACAAAAGGGATGATATGCCAACTAATTTGCCCTTATCCTATCTATGTCATGTCAGACTGATGCTTTGCAGGACAAAGACATAACACTTTATCAGTCACACCACCTCAGTATCTGTATGTCCTCCCAGCATGTCTGAATATGTTTTTTTTCTAAATCCTGCAGACCACATTCCTGGCTTCATTAACAGTGAACATGCATACCATCACTAGGCAAGCAGTCTCACTGCTCTATCCCTCTCCATTTGTAATTTCAGCCCCCTGCATGCTGTACTTTGAATAAATACATTTACAGATTAGTGGATACAGATATTAATTCAGTCCATTCATTCATTTATTCTTTCATTTTTTTACTCATATATTCATTCATTCTTTCCCCTACTTCTGTCCAAATGCAATTAAGGTCACTGACTATTGTATCTTGGAATAAATTAGCATAGCTGACACTAATTTAGTTTTTCTTTTTTCTCCTCCTTTTTATTGGCTGACCACCTGGTTTCAGTTCCTGCAGAGAAAGACTCTTTACTAACTGAACTGCACTCCCACCTCAGTGCTGCAGCTTATATGTGTAATTCATTCTCCCCATTCTTTTGAAAATCAGGGCTCAGAAGAAAATGTGTCTGTGAGGCCTGTACCCCAATATCACAGCTTTCCCCATTGAGCTGGCATCAACCATCACCTCCTTCTATGGGTTACATTGACATTTACATGTAAATAACAGGTTAGAGCAACTGATAGGTAGTGTGCGCCCCAAAGCATCATGTTAAATGCTTCAACATTATGCCCTCCCCCTACCAAGTAAACACAGGCCCTAATGGTACAACAACAACAAGTGTTTACTTTCAGAATCCCTAAGGCTTTTGTGATGACAATCTTTGGTTTCCAGTCAGAAGTTCCTGATTACATGATGCTATGAGGTGTAGTCAGTCCTACAAGAGGAAAAGGAAGCTGCTGTTATGTTTGTAATCTTTCTTTTCTAGCCAGCCCTCTGATTAAGTTAAGTTTCCAGTCAATTATTAGTGGTGGAACAGGTAAACAATAACTGTGGCATCAAGAATTTGGCCTGTCACAGACCCATCATTCATACTTTAAAACCCACATCTCAAAGCTCTGTTTCATTACTCTGTATAGTTCTTAGAGAGGACAGCATTCAGCTACCAGTAACTCACCACAGGGTTTTCTTCCCCCTCAAAGTAAAGACCACAGGAAACAAAAGTCATGATATTATGCAATGCTCTAAAGCCACTCTAAGTCCAAGGCTAGTACTTGCCCTTATCTCTTTCTCTGCTCATTTTTTTGTTTACTTCTTTGATAACGAAAGGAAAAGCCTACTAGTTTCAACACCAGTAGACAGGCGTCAGCCAATAAGAAAAGAAGTTACTGACTTGCTTACTGGTATTCATCTCAATGGAAATGTCAGAGAGAGAATCAAACCCATGGTAATATATGATTTTTTCGCACAAACAAGTACCCAGTCATATAACTAAACTAGGTTTGACAAATCCAGCTTCCTTAGCCTTAACTTGAATTCACTGCCTCTGGGAAACTATGCTGTTCCCCAATGGTGATTTATTTCTTGCAATTTAGTAAAATGTTAGCTTGGTCAATTGGCTGCACATCAAAATGGTAGTAAACAATCTTTGATTCTGTCAATGGTATTGTAATTACTTCATCGTCTGAAATCAAAACACTGCAATGGGAAGGAGTATTCACTGGATGCAGACAACAAACTAATAGTGCTGGTTAAATGCAGGCAGATAAAGTGTGCAACACAGAATGCTGTTGTGAGCACTATTGTTACATAAGTAGTGATGATTCTAATGCTCATCCAATTCATTGACTGATCAGCATGGCATTCTTAGAAAGGCATTTCTCAGACCAAGGCAGGGAAAGAAATATAGGATGCAAAGATAAATACGGTAGTAAAGATCTAACAGTGAGCATTATCAAGCTCTCAAATCAGGACAGACAAAAAGTAACTTATAGAATTGGATGGGCAGTACTTGTGAGCAGAAGCAAAGTTCATGTCACATCTGGATTTTGTGGCATTCACAACATCCTCAGCTCATTTACTTCACGTCTTGTTGAAAAACTGCTGCACTTTCACATCACCTTTCTTTTCATTACGCAACTGTCCAGTCTTAAACTTGGGATTCGTGTACAAACGTACGTTTTTGGGTTATTTAATGCCTACCTTTTGGTTGCAGATATACACACAGAACTTTAGGCAGGAAGGAAGAGAGTACGGATCTCAGACGAATGTCAATGTAAGGATGCAGCTTCTCACAGACAGAGTAGCTGATATAGAGGGATTCAGCTATCAAAACAAGTGTGAAGACAAAAACATCTGGGGCCTCTACAGCAGCACAGGATTCTGAGGATGATAGGATGACTTGAGGGGTGCAGCTCTAGCAGAAACATTGGGAAGAGTAGGTAAACGTCTGTCTCCCGCCATCAAGATGATGTAATATAAAGAAAGAGATCGGATATACCCATTTTATTTAAATTAGTGGGGAATTGTTTAATTGATAACCTAAGAACATGGACTATGCTCTTAAAATATCTGAAACAACTAAATCTTAAATTGCTGTCTGTAAAGCATTACATAGAATTCTAATTGATTTAGCTTGTATTTGACTGGATTGTCTTGTAAAAGATATCCATTCTTATATTTTGTACTAATTTCATAATGCTAGCAATGATCACTTTACTTCACTGCAGCCGTACATGGACTATAGGGCTTAGATCATCTACAGAGTTACCAGAAGAATAAATATACGTAATCACCAAAGCAGTTTGCTGTCTTTTCTGAAAGTGCCTTGTAGGCTTATTTTCAGAACATCCTTCAAAAGCCGTTTGCTAATTCTTGTAAACCTAGAGATGTTTCTGTCAGGGAAAAGAAGGTGAATGTCTCAGTGGCAAAGGCAGAGGAGATAAGAGCAATGAGCAGTCACAGTATTAAGCTGATTATGTTCTAGGCAGAAGCCAACATCTTAGGTGTGTATGAACAAGTGGATTCAATAAGACTCAAACATCTGCTGCCTCCAGCCTGTGGGGATGCTGTGGATGTAGACGAACAAGCACTGCAATACAGCTTCAGATAAGAGCCATCAGGGGGGTGAACCACATCCCTGCTGGGAGTTTCTTGCACAAACAGAAATGACAAGAGTGTGTGTTTGTAAAGATATCCTGAACTATGTGTCATGCTGTCAGGAAGCATATTTGACACCAGCAGTGGGAGCACTTGTAACAGGCTCTCAGCTCTTTATCAGAGAAACTATGAACATTATAATGACTGTAGTGTCTTTTTTGTAGACTAACAGAACACCAATTGTCAATTCTTTTTTCATAAGATGCAGTACTGCACAAACTATAAAGTCTCATAATTAGTAAAATGATACAAATATATTTCTATTCAGTCTTGTTTTCAAAGATTTTACCAAATGATATTAGAATGATGCACTGCAACAGTAATGAACCATTTCCATATGGGTCTTTCTACTTTGGAGGGGGGTTGGAGGTGCTTAACCTAACTTTAGCCATGCAAACATAAAGAGAAGATCATCTCTAAAATAAAAGCTCTGACAGTTGTATACATCGCTATTTCACTTCTACATTTCACCTCAGACTCTAATTAATTCCCTTTTAACCTCACTATTAGAAATATAGTTAATACTACAGCACAGCCATTATATCTGAAATACAGGAATACAGTCAGTTTTTCTACAATACGTCATATTATGATTTGCAGACTTATTTTAGTACCTAATTATGACATGCATTCTCATCAAGCTGCCAGTATGAAGAAAGAGTATGTCTTTATATTTAAAAAGATGTGTTTTGATCATTATATACTCCACATCAATGTGACATGCATCCATACCCACCCCTACATACATGGGATGATGTAAATACTATATTGAGAAATATCAACAAAAAAAGGCTGATCATACTATCATATACATTGAGTTAGTGGTTCAATGGTGAAAAGAGGGATTCTTCACAGCTAGAACACTATTATATGGTAGGGGACTATAAAGATAAATGCACTGCGTGTTCCCCATCAGATGCAAATTGGATAATTATGCTGCAATGTACAACTTCATGCTGTACATTTCAACAAATGTACTCGCACATCAGTTTTTAAGTTCTTCTTAATGGTAGATGGCAGAATGCAATCGCAGGTAAGTGCTGTATGCAACTGCAGTGCCAGTGATCAGGTTTCTGCTACATGTACAGCATCTCACTCAGGGACTCCCATCTGAGCATACCGTCTAACAAGATCTATGAATGTGGTCCAATTAGCACATTCACAGAAGACCAGGAGCATTACGGTGAAATATGGACGTGTTCAGGCACATACAGTAAGTAGCATCACACTATGTAGTTCAGCAATACTCACTAATTTTTCCCATTTCACCTTTATGACCTATTAGGTACTTTGGCAAGAACATTTAAATGGAGCTTTATACTAATGGCAGCAAACCATTAACTAGCTGACTGAATATGGATGAAACACTGGCACAGTAAATTTTGTCTAGGAAATTATGCGCTGAGTTATAAGGAACCTGCCAGAGTGAAGAATCAGGATTACCATATCCCAAAGAATAAGAAATTGTATTGTTTTTTCAGTGTGTTAACAACTGATGTCAAGGGCAGATAGATACTAGCTAAATTAAATCACCAAGCAAAAAATAAGAGATGTGTTATCATTTGCAAATGCATTTATGGGTATCACACAACAAAGACGGTTCATTTGGCTTGTGAAGAATGCAGAAGGAATGAAGAAGGGGAAGTCATGTAGTTAAGAAATAAAACGAACCATAGTAAATTTGGTTACAGTAAAAGCATACCAGTGTGAAAGAGAAACAGAGGATACCGAATCAATTAAGTCCAGGACACTCTTTAATCATCTTAGTTTCAGCTCACATCTTTTCTACTCATTTTATATATTTCTTAGCACAAGGCCTCTAGACCTACATACAGTCCTACAGATGCATCTTCAAGAAAGCAGCAACTGCTAGTGTCTCTGTTATCCACATCTCTGGAAGTGCATCCAATGGTCCATACCAGAGTGTACATGTGTACTATGCCCACATACGTGCTGCTGCTTCTACTTGCATCACTTTTAACTGCAAAGAGAACCTCTTCCAGTCCTGTGTGCTAACTACTAAAATCCTGCAGTTAACAACTCTGAACCTAACCTACCATCATTCATATCCCTAAGCTAGCCAGTCCAGACCATTCCAGATCCTTTCTACTCTCTTCCATTTCACATACAGTGATGCTCACCATCCCTTTGGTGGTGTATGGAAGCTGATTGATGTTGCTGCATAGTTCATTTACAAGATCAGAGGTAAAACGAACAATGCACATCAGGAACTGCACTAACCTCTGAGCTAGCCAGCCTAATTCCTTCTTTCCTGATGACTCTACACACCTCACTTTGCCTCTGCCTGCACCATTATAAAGACCTCTATTGCCTTGCAAACTCCCCATCTCCAAGCCTTTCCCACTCCTTTCTGACTAAGTGCATAGGTGAATGCCTTAACAAAGTCAAGGTAGATAAATAATGTCCACTTGGATTTTCTCCAGTCCTATAATTTAATGGTTGTAACTGACCAGCCTGAAGTGACATAATCTTCTTTTCATCCACTGTGGCAGAAGTGGGTCTATATCACAACGTCAAACTGACATAAGTTCAAACGTTGTAATATTGAACCCAAAAGTCCGAAACCCAATAATAACGAAAGCACAGAACAGCATTTTTTTCCCTCAGGGAAATAAAATCGCTGTTCCATGACAAAAAAAAAAAATGAAACCTTAAACTAAAACTAAAGTGGGGGGCTTTGCCACCCACACCCCCACTACTTAAATATATTAACTCCGAGATTGCACCACAGTGGAGGAAATAGCAAAGCCCCGAAAATGGCCCACCGATTTTTTTCCCTGGGAAAAAAAAATCGATGTGCCGTGGCTACACTATTTTTGGATTTCAGACTTTTGGGTTCAATAATAAAACATTCGAACGTATACAAGTTTGACATTGTAATACAGACCCGTTTGAAGTCTATCCACCTATAACCATCACTGTTCTTCTATATATGTGCCCTGCTGAACCATCTTGATAAGGGCCTTCAGCTCTACAGTCAAGCTAATGAGCCTGTAGATCTAGCCACTTCTAAACCCCCCAACCACAAACATACAGACAATTTTTTCACACACTGCAGTACCATGTATCTTCACAGCTATGTGAATTAGGCTAAGCAATGCCTTACACCTAAAAATATGAAAGGTATCCCATTGGTCCCTAGACTTTATGATGCCACACTATGCCTCAGTCTCTGCCTACCTGATCTTCTGTGACTTCTTAGTCTTTTCACTGGCTCATTGTCTCTTCATCTTCCTTGAACTGCATGCATCTGTCCCTGATGAAGCTGAGAAGTTCACAGCAAAGAACTTGCTAAGCACTTCCACATAGAATAGCATCAATATGGTTTTCTCCCTGTGTGATTCTAACATGAAAAGTCACACTTACTTCCCATACTGTCATATGATATTCTTATAGAATTGTTTACTTTCTTTGATTACATTCAACATTATTCTCTCTGCATGTGACCATTACATCTTCACCCTGTGGCCTACTTCCTGTTAAAGTATTTTATTCCTTACTTTACTTTCTGTTAAGCATAGTCATTTATTTCTTACTACACTTCCTGTTAAACACAGTCATTTATTCCCTACCCCACTTCCTGTTATACATGGTCATTTATTCTTTATCTACATGGTCTTTTATTCCTTACCGTACCTCCTATTATGCATTGCCTTATTTCCCTGTTCATCTGGCAGTAGGTCATTTGCTTCGACCACACAGTCACCACCATTTCTTTTGTGACCCAGCATGTCTTTCTTCAGTTCATTCACTTCTTCCACTTCCTCCTCCAATTTCAACATTGGCTTCATAATTCCCTCTCAAGCTTCCTTCTGCAGAATTATCTTGACCGTACAGTCATTCTTAATGCACTAACTTAAAGCACAACACCTGTGAATCTATCTTGACAACTACCTTTGCTCTTTGCTATGGTGAAACAAAGCAACATGGAGCCGTTTCCATTCAACTGCTTCCTTAATGTCAGCACAACATCTGCCACACGCTAGTCATCAACACATTCAACATACTATGTGCAACGGTTAGTCTTTGATAAATGGGCAGGTGATGACACAGTTGTGGCTGAAGTAAACAACAGCAGAGAAGTCTGTGGCTATGTTCCTTCTTTAGCACTGCAAGATGTAGTTGGCCAAATGCCTTACTCAATAAAAAGTAAGATTCCTCTTTCTTCAATTGCTGCCCATCTCCCCCCACACAAATGCACTTTGTACTTTCCAAACCACAATAATTGTTTTTACCCTCATAAATAACTTTTCTGTATATAAAAACTAAAGCAATAATTTAAATAGTTGTTAGAGATGATCAAGTAGCCTCCTTCAAAACTGTGTGTTCTTTTAGAGCTGTACTGTAATTTGATTACTGAACCAGCCTGACACCTTATACATACAGTGTACTATAAAATTTATACCTTTCTAATAACTGGTAATCTAAACAGCTACAAATGTTGGCCTTACATAACTTTATTGGGTGTTTTATAAAATGCAATTTGTACAACTTCAACAACAGAAATAAGTGGATGGAAGCCTAGTGATGAAACACATCCTTTCCTGATCATTTCAATGTTTCTATGCATACAGAGATAAATAGACTATGAGAGGCTTACAGTGCAAACATCAGAGCAGACTAGAAACATATATGAAGATACAGCTGTAGATATAGTAACTGACAGATATATACAGGTAATGGATTTCTTTTCATTTTTTTTTATATTTTCTCCATAATACATACTCCTGCTTAGGTCATCTTTGGAAGATTTATGCACGTTTCCCATGAAAAATATAAATGATTTCTCCATTATATAGTTAGAGCAATATGGAACCCAACCAAGCACTTCAAGATGCTAAACCACATCAGAAATATGCCTAATGCAGTAAGGTACTTAACCGATTCCAAAGGAAATTCAAACCCATCACATCCAAAGTAACAAAATTCCTGCCATTTGAATACATTGAGAGGTCTAAACTAGATGCAGAGGTATAGACAACAACAGTTGTGACAGCTGTTTATGGAAACTGCGACTAAATAACTATACAATCAGTAAACATGAATACAACATATTTGTAAGGGAAATGAAGGAGGAAGCTGGAAAGAGGGTGACTGGTGGTGGGGATGCACAGTCCAGTATTGAAATCAGCATTCTATGGCACTAAATTAGACATCTGTAATCATCAAAGCATTGCCTTAAACCAAATGATGTCAGCTCAGTGTACTAAACGTAAACAGAGAAGTATCATACACTGGTCAGACAGCACCGTTCTTTATTTAGCAATTAGCGCTATACTGCACATGCAAGGAGTTCCATATTTTGTCCTTGCAAATACCATTTTTATATGGGAAGTAATGACTTGTCCACAGCATTCCAGTATGATGCAGTTTTATGAATGCTCGCACCTGTTTAACAAGCAGCTTGTAAAACAAGTCTCTCAGCTCTGTTGTTGATCTCCCATTATATTACACAGATATTGTGGAATTTACATTGTACAGCTGGGACTAAAAGTTGTATAGAATATTCTGGCTGTTACTAAAGGAAAAATCCTTCCCTAACACACAGACTTTTTTTTGGGGGGGGGGGGGTTCAAAACAACCACAGAACTGCCCTTCTAGAGCAATAAACAGACAGCAAAAGAGAAAAGCTTAGTGGTAACCAATAAAAATGTCTAAAATAATCTCACTTGTTTTATCTTGAGGTGAAAGACTCCAGCTTAGCTGCCATGGAATGGCATTGTAGCCTGTATAATACTGCCCCACACCCAAGTTATTCATCATATTTTCTTTCCATTATTAGGCAAAGGATAAACAGGTGGATCCTACATAATCAAGACTTGAATTCTCAACCTGTGAAGTCATACTCATGCGCACAGACTTCTGTGACAAACGTTCCTCAAATAATTTCTCCGGGAAAAGGGAAGCATTCAACTCCCAATTCGATGTGCATGCAACTAATGGAGGCAAGAGGAAGGCTAACAAGGATGACAAATACGAGTGAGAGAGCTGTGTATCCACCAGTCATATACTTTTTTATTTTACTTATTTATTAATCAGGTAAGGCCACTAGACTTAACTTTCCCTTTTCAGAGGCAGCTGGGGACCACTACCTGGTTAAGTAACTTGCTGAGAGTGCCACATCATACAAATGGAGACGGAAGGAATCAAACCACGTACTACATGTTAACAGCTCATATCCTTAAGAAAATTGTATCAGCTTATGCCCTTGAGTCTCAGGTGACAGAATCTATTTAATCAAATGACTGACTGATAAAGTTTTCATTCACTTGTTAAGACATTTTGCAATCTCATAGCTATATTAGTTAAACGGGTGTTGGAAATTAAGCTCCCACATGGCAGTTGTAAAGCACTTGTTAAAGCCTAATGTAACTTTCATTTATCATCCACTGATAAAACAGCTTTAATCATCCATGACTCACTTTAAGATGAGTTAAATATACAAATAGTATTCCAAAACACATACGAGAGTAGCTGCATAATCCTTTGTGGCATGTGCAGTGTCCTGTAGCGGAATCATCTCCTTTGGATGTGGCATGTGCAGTGTCCTGTAATGGAATCATCTCCTTTGGATGTGACATGTGCAGTGTCCTGTAATGGAATCATCTCCTTTGGATGTGACATGTGCAGTGTCCTGTAGTGGAATCATCTCCTTTGGATGTGGCATGTGCAGTGTCCTGTAGCGGGATCATCTCCTTTGGACTTACAAGGAAGCCTCTGTAATAGTGGAACTTGAAAGCAAACCCACAATAAATCAGAATTTCCTCCTTGCATCATCATCATCATGTTACTGTCCCTTGCAGTTCACTGTTCTGGCACCCTAGTGGAATCCTACACCAGTATCTGTTTGGGAGGGGAAACAATTAACATCTTCTTGGTATCTCTTGCTTAATATTGTAACATTTAAGTGCTTTTATTTTTAATTTTTCACAAATAACAAGGAAGTGAAGTCAGCCCTCTCTCTCTTAACACTGGGGACAGCTATCTCCTCACATCTCTGTTGTGATTTTTCTTCATGAGGAAAGGCAGATCAGGGATCCTTTAACATAACCTAAGAATTATAGGAAAACAACTCAATTTCAGAGACAGAGACAAGATGTAGAGCTAAATGTCACTGTTATATTATTCTTTTGGGAAAGCTGGTTGCCTAATTACTTTTGACAACCACCAGGTAGCTTTGTAAACTCTCTGATTAAGGCCTCTACTGTCTTTTCATCTTAGACTATCTAAAAGGACAACTGGAAACAGTGGGCATTAAGAGGAGAAAGAACAGCCGGCATTGGCATGTGAACCTAGCACAGTCCAGTATCTCACCAAGTAAGTCCTAGGGAGAAAATCTCAAAGTAAAATAACATCATCATTAGTTCATTTATTAATGTTTAGTGTAATTACAATGGAAAAAATCTGCTTTTAGTTGTTTACATATTTAGTCAAACATATGAAATGTTGCTGAATAACACAGATTACAGGTCCATTGATTTCATACAAATGGACAAGTAGTACCCCAAAGCAGGTTCCTTCCACCCCTTTCAATTATGTCAGACTTCTTGAACATTTTCCAACTAAGGAAACAGTGACATTGTATGTATGAATACCCAGGGCTGGCCTTAGGTCATCTGGTGCCCTAGGCAAAAAGCTCCACAGTGCCCTCCACACATTACCTGATGTCCCTATCCTGGTCTACCTACACCATGCAGATTATTTTTATAGGTACATAGGTTGGTACTAGGCTATCAGCCCTAGGGCCTATACAAGCCTAGCCATAACAATTCCCTGGCTTTCCCTTCATTTTTCTCATAGTTTGTCTTATTCTTCAGTTTTTTCCTGTATTCATTCAACACATACTAAATAAATCATTTCTTTACTACAACAAAAATAAAATAAATACTGGAAAAGAGGCCCTGTGAGAGTGGCACCCTACATGACCACTTAGTTGGCATATGTTTAAGGCTGGATATGTGCATTTGTTTCCCATCATGTCTGGCAGTTAGTATGATAAAGAGAAATACTGCCAGCCCAGCTAACTGGAATTTTGTAAATAATTCTATGTCATTTGTGAATATTAATATGATTTTTATAGAAATGTAACAGAAGGAGATACTACCAGCCCAGCTATCTGGAATTTTGTAAATAAGTATATGTCATTTGAGAATATTAATATGATTTATATAGAAGTTTACAACCTTGTTTACACTGTACAATGTCTTTATGGAGCTTTTCTCCCCAGGACTCCATTGAAAATGGGCTCCTCTTGGCCCAATGGACTATCCTGATAAACATGCTGCAAACAAACAAGTAAATAAATAAATAGAAGTGTGACAGAAGGAGATACTGCCAGCCCAGCTATCCGGATTCTTTAAGTGGTTATATGTCCATTGTGAATGCCAATATGCTTCGTTTAAGATGCTTGTGTTACAACTGTGTTAGAACTGCATGTTATGTACTGAGCTAAAATGTAACCACAGCATGCCCTGCTGGCTTAGAATAGAAATGTATATAAACTATTGTAATTGTGTGAATGTATATATTTTTAATAGTGGAAACTAGAACATAGAGGGTTAACTTGCAAAACTTCAAGAAAATAGTTGAAATTAAATTGTTTTACAATTGTGCTATAAATGTTATCTTTCAGTTTCAGTCAACAGGAGACAGCATGTCTGCACTAGGGGACTCTCTGTGTTGTTTTGTAAGTGTTTTATTGTTTTATGTCCTCTAGCAGTTGCAAACATCAGAAGGCTATGTATTTTCACAGAGACATGTTAAATGTTGGTAGTATCTGACACTGGGGGTTTAGCTTGGGAACTAAAGTCAGGTGACAAAAAGTGATGTCATCCAAGCTAAACCAGCAGTAATATTTGATATTACTTTAAGAAATCTCTGCGAGAGAGAGTGAGGGCATTTTGTATTTGTCTTTGACCTGCCAACATTCACTCATCACCACATCTAAGCTTGCCTTGCTGTAAGTAACTTTTTAGGGCATAGTAACTCTTTTAGATTCAGATAGGAATATAGTAAAGTATAACTTAGATATTTTATTTATTTATTTGAGACTGTCCTGCAATGTTGTCTTAAATATTTCCTGTGATTTTTGAACTCTGATGTAACTGACTACTTACTGAGTATTGTCTTCTTCTTTTACTATTTATTATTAAATATATTTAAACCTTTCAATTGTGGCTGGTCTGTTTAGAGATATTTAAGCTTAGGGTACTTGCATATCTATCTGAGTGACACTCTACAGGCCACTCCTAAATAGCCTTGCTCTTGGTCAGACTACCATTGGATTAATAGTAACATTACACAGTAGGATTGGAAACTCTTTGCTAAGGGCTTTAAAGAAGTTGATAAAGAGTAGCTCGTGGCAGCCAGAACTACCTTATAGTCTAGGCAGAAGGGGGCATAGCTAGTAAACCTGTGCCAGCTTTTCCCAGGAGAGTGTGTGTGTGTGTGTGTGTGTGTGTGTGTGTGTGTGTGTGTGTGTGTGTGTGTGTGTGTGTGTGTATAAATCAAATCTCAAAAAGTGTATGTATCAGCTGCTTGGGCAGGGACACAAAGCACTGGTTGGACAGAGAAGGTACTGGAGATCTTGGTTTGGCCACTCAGCTGAGATGCCAACACTATAGCTGTACCAGTGAGGAGTCTTATTGGGGATCTGGAGAAAGAGGTAGAAACCAGCCCCAGACTGACTGTGATCTGTATTCCCTTTAGCAAAATTGCTCTTTACTGTGTGTGTACGTGTCATCCCCCCAGTGTGTACATTCCTCACTGTTGCCAGTGATGAGGATTGAGGGTCCTTGATTGTTCATTTATCTTCTGAGTGACCTTGAGCAAGTCATTTAACCAGACAGTGCTTTGGAGCAACTGGGAATTTAGAATAGGTTTCTTAATGGTCTCCTAGACTACACACCTACTAAATATGTATAAATTAGGTTTTTCCCCACCATATTACAACATGGATTTTTTTCTTATTACTCAGTAGGAAATCTACTTGAAAAGTTCTGCTTCAGTACTTGCATAAGGTAGCAACAATGTCAGATCTTTCTCTTTGAAAATGTAACCACCCAACGTAGAATAAAAGGAATGTCTTTAGACTTTTCCCAGATATGGGTAACCACAGCAGATCACTGGTCCACAGACTGACTGGCACTGAAGTTTTTATGGTGTCAAGTTGTCAGCCCAACCTTCACAGAAGAGACACGCACACATACACACCACTCCCTGCATGTCTTTAAAAGTCACTCGATTGCAGGGAGGACATGCAGACTCTGCACAGAAGGTACTCTAGCCAAGAATCAAACTGGAGAACCTCTTGCTGTGAGGCGAAAATGCTAACTGCTGCACCACTGCAGCCTGTAACCAGCTAACTTCGAATGCTATGCCCAAATCACATTAGTTTACACAGATAAATGGAAGCATGCCACTAAAGGCAAGGTGACAGAAGATAATGCCATATAAAAAGGAGGTTAAGCCAGGAATCAAAACAAATAAAAGATAATAACAAGGGAGTGATTCATAACAGAAAAAATACAAACTTTCAGAGAAAAACTGGGAATGTTCATACAAGCACACACACACACACACACACACACACACACACACACACACACAAACAATGTACTAGCTGGAATAATGCCACTATGGATTAACTCTTTCTTTTTGTATTTTAGAAGAAATATTACACAACGTCATGCAAAGCAACAGCAAGTGCCTTGATCTAAACTCCATACAAGTAATGTCAACGTTAAAAAGGAGCTTTAAAAAGCAGGACGTACAAATGTTAAAAGAAGACACTAATACCTCAGCCACAGGGTCAGACCCACCCCAAAACAGACAAACACATTTGCATATCTTCTAGAAAAGCTAACAGGCTATAGAAACAATTTGTGTTGATATACACATCCCTGAAACAAGAGACCCAAGCCCCAAACTATCTGATGTGTCAACTTGCACTTTCATATATATTGTATCTCTTTAGTGAACAGCTAAACAAACAGAAAAAAGATACAAGGAATCTGAAGGTGAAGAGTGAAGCTAATGCTAGCTCATAAATGTCTAGGTCACTCCACCATACCTCAGTTTCACAAAAAAATTTACAAGAAACATTTTCAAAAGTGACTCATGTAAAGCATGCAAGTGAACAGTTCTGTTTTACAGATTTTTTTTTAATCTGAAAGGTAAATATAGCAAGTGATACAGCTCCTCAACGTTTCTTGTTTCCCCTGAGAATTTTTTTAAGACTTTGCTTGGGTTTTCCAGCACTCAACCAATCATTTGCTGCTTTGTGAATGTGGGTGTTTGTTTCACTTCATGACTTTCACAGTGGGATATGATATTTAAGAATAATGCTAAACATGGCTGGCTTTGTTGCCACAGTGAAGGTGGGCATGATTAGGATGCACATTATTGGGGTTTGGGTACTTAATCCAGTACCTGATAAAGTGGCTGTGGGGAGACATTATTAATGGCCCACTCTCTTATTGTGGGGTGCGCATTCCTTAGCATGTATCAGGAAACTAGCTTTGAGCACAAAAATGACAAACAGCATGCAAAGGCGGCATCCTGTAACTTGGCACTAATTTAGTTGCTGAAAGTTAGACACATGGAAGTAGCTTGAGCAAGGGGAGGTAAAGGGGGTAAATCCTCATCATATATGGACAGACACCAACTAATATTTCAGTCTAACCTCCCACAACTCTGGTAATAATTATGGCTATTAAAATGTGTCAGTTTGAAAGATCTTGTGACTTTCTACCTGTAAAGGACAAAGAATCAAAGGACGACAAGGCAGCAGAACACAGAAGAGGTACAGTTCCTTCAGCTTCATTAAATGTTTTCAGTGTGACCTTCATGTTTGTTGCAATGTAGTTCTATCAGTGAAATTTAGTGACCTACAAAGTATAAAACTCCCAGGATTCAGAATGAGGAAGTCAGCATTTCCATTAAACTATAGAAGAGCAAGTAATGTGAAGACGTTAAAAGAAAAAAATCAAGTTATAGTAGCCGTGGAAAGAAAAGGGAACAAAAGCTTGGCTCAGCAAACAGATGAGATAAGGGACTGCTACAATGCGGCTCCAAGATAGCATGGAATGTAAGTGAAACACTGTACAATAGTACAAAGGCATATCTGGGAAATGGGAAAATAAAATTACAGCAGCACAGTTTGAAGAAATTCACTGAAGAAAAAAATAATAATAATACAAATGCTTTGTAACTCCAACAGCATGGAGGGGATAAGGAAGCAATATAAATGAGGTAGCATATACCTCTCAGCCTTCTCTAATTTTACAGATTTTTCCATGATTTTTTTAATGGTTTTGTTTCATTCCTCATACATTTTTTTTGATTTCCTGGTAAATCACTAAGGATGACAGGCAATAATGCTAGACATTAATGTTTCATACTTTTTATTGTTCAGAAAACACGTTTATACAAACTTTGTTTGGTCTATTAAACTAATAATATTTAAAAACTGTCCACTATTTGGGGGCTTTGCCCCTACAGCAGCATACGAAACAATTAAAAGTTCATTACACAAACAGCAAAATGGGAAAGATACAAGGGAAAGCATATGTGAGAACTGCAAAAAGCAAGGTAACCACTTAAAATAAAAATAGAGCACATAATGCTGAAGGGCATCAGTTTTACATTATATATAATATATAAGGAAAAAACATATATTCAACAGGTAGAACCACTGTGATATTACAGTTCCTGTAAAAGTAAACATTAGCAGCTGAAGTACTTTACAATTATTTATTAATTCAGTTAGCAAATCAAACAACAAACTTGATGCCTTGAATATAATAATAAATGTTTTTGCATGTGGACATTACAATTTTTATCACTACAACAGAACTTGTTAGCAGAAGCACTTTAAATACCTTGTTGACTTGCTGTTATGACACAGACGGATAGGCAGCAACTGCAAATGACTTACTCCATAGTTACAACAAGCATTATAATTCTCACTTTGTTGAGCTACACTGTATCAGGGCCTTTCCCATCTTCTTTAAAAATGCTGATGCAGCTAGATAAATTAGACACCTGACTTACAATTTTCACATGACGTGGTCATCCTCATTATCTGATTAAGTAGGATATCACAGGTTTGGTCTAGCTTAGGAATTCATAACAGTCAGCGATCACTATGATCCATAGTATTATCAGGAGACATCACATAGTTATCTATCATGCTGCACTAGTCTGCCTGTTACTTCAACATCCCATTTTATTTTTATTTTTTTCACTTTTATCATGCCAGCTAAGTCTAGTCAACATGTACCTTTTTTGTTACCCCATTATTCCACCAGGAAGCAACTTCTTATTTTTAAATCTGCATTCTCCAGATACAAAGACTAGAAACAGAATGCTTAGTCTTATGTAAATATTTAATAAAAGTACAGTCTGCTTATATTACCCAGCATCCTCTTCTCTACACTCGTCGTGCTGAGTTTCCTTCTATTTGCTGAGCAGGTTTCCTGATTAGCACCGTGTTACTGGGAAACATGCCAACAGGTCAAACCACAGAGAGCACTGCTAGCCTAGTGCCAATGAACACTTTAGTTTGAGGAGTTAAACGCAAGCATTAGCATCACAATGTCCTATCCTACAAATGTTCTGCAGTCTTACACAACCGTGATTAGTTATCTTCACCAAAAACCCTGTCCTGATGCACTCATGAAGCTTTCTAATTGGATGGAAGAGTCCTATATTCTCAGATTAAAATAATAATAAACTGTTCCAATCTTAATGCAGCTTAATGCTGTTACCATACATTAACATTTAGTTTTACTGTGTCCTAGACATATAAATATAAACCAGTCTGCAGAATGCCTCTGTAAACCTTATTTCCTTAACCATTTTTTTACCAATTAGCAAAAGCTGCCTATTAAATTGATCTACAATTTGTTAATATAATCACATTTTGAAATGGAGCACATGAATATATTTCTGGATTAAGTAGTCCTGTCCTGAAAAATCTATGTTTTTTTTTTGTCTGTACTCTTCATAAATCCTCAGATTAATGTGTGGTGAGGTCACTACTTCTTGCATATCCAGAAAAGATGTAAATTATACCCCCAGGGCACTCCTAAAAATGTTTCCCTATGTTCAACTACAACTGCTTCAAGGTCATTGCCTGTAATTCTCTTCAACGTCCAAAAATAAAAACATATTCAATGTTTTTCTAAGCCGCTGTTTCCATTCCTTCACAGCTAGTGTTATGCAGCTTAAGTCGATTGCACACCAAAACGTTTTCTATAAATGGATTACCCTTTTCCCTTGGCAACTACTTGTAGCTTGATATTTTCATATTCTGGTATGCAAAGAAGACAAAATCAGATAAAAGAGCACTGTAATCCCCGGAAAAATGATACATAATTCGGTTAATCCTGAATCTGTCAGAAGCTTAGTGTGAGACGGATGTTCTGAAATCTTGGATGTGGTAGCCATTTATGGTACATCTGTCTTTGTAGTGCCTTTCTTGGCTGCTGCAATGATAGAATGATTCCCAAAATACCAAAGAAAAGGAAGACAGAAACCATAATTTTTTTTTGTTATTTTGCTATCATTTTATTTATTTATTTTGTGTGTGTTCAAGTATACAGCACCTCTCTAACTCTATATTTTCAAAAAAGCACACTGCCTGTTTCGTCTTACATCAGATATTCACTGTGTACTGCCAGGAAGGTAACAGATTAGAAGCAGGTGTCCCCCTAAACAAAAAATGGAATCTTCAATCATCTCAGTAGTAAGCGTCTAGCGTAGGCATTTCTTAATTAAATATCCAATTTTTAAATGTCTAAACCCACCCTTAGCACTTGTGATTCTTATAATCAGACTCCCTGAAAATGCCATGATAAATTCTTGTGAATGACTTCTAAATATTGTCATCTCCATGATGAGCTAAACAACAAACTTACACAGGATACAAGGTTATATATTTTGTTTTTGTTCTGAAACAAAAATGTACCATTTTTTAATTATTCTCTAATTCATGAAGCCTTCCGTTATGCTTAATCCTTAACAGCATAAACTACATAGGAATGTATCCAACATGTTACCGAACCCAGCAAGTTTACCCTTAGACTTGTTTTTAAAAGGAGACTATGGGCTTCACTGCCCGAAGGCCTGCCTCATCAGAAAAGCAAAGCAAATGCGTTACATATTCAGTCAATAACAATATTGATAGCTTTCAAAATTCCAGTATAACTGATGGAAAATGCTGCAAATTAACAGCGTCCATATTCATTATCAACATTCCACATCATCAGGATTTAGTTTTGAAAAATAAATTATGTTTTTGAAAAGACTAGTTCACCGCTTAAGCTCTTTCTATGACAAAGTAGACCCCTAATACTTGAAGAGTTCTCACTCAAATGATATCAGCACGCTGGTGTTCCAAATAGACTTCAGAGAAATGAAAGCACTATATATATTTATTTATTTTTTGACCATCCCTGTCCAGCGACTCCAGAGTGTTGGGTACTTCCTAGCTCCACTCATTCGCGCTAGTAAGACGGAGAGCTTGGTGGAATGGTCTACCCATGTTGTCAAACTCAGTTTTCTTACTTGCCTTACTTTTTAACTGTTGTACCGGGGGGGTGGATAATGTCCTGAGGAATCACACAATACAGAATGAGACAACAAAGTACTGGCCTCATACCAGAAAACATAAGCCAACCTTAATAAGCTCATTTCTTTTTCCTGGGCAGACTCTCCTGCTCCTATAAAGCTAGAAGTAGGTGGCGGAAAACCTAACCCCTGCAACAGTAGGTTGACCGAAGCACTAATGCCATTCTGAGACTGTAGGTAGTGCTCAGCAATGGACACATTTTATTTGATGGGGGGGGGTGCTGTTTCATTTAAAGATGCCAAGACCCTAAACATAATGCCATTCCCAGTTGTATAATGCATTTCTAAGCATCAGAAGCTTTTAAATTCGTAAAGTGTGTTTTACACCATGCATTCTCTTATATCTCCCATGTATGTGCTGAAGTGTTATCTCTCAAAGACAGTCTTCACATAGCTAATGCAAGTGACACAAAAAGGAACTACATATTCTCAAATATCTTATTAAGCTTTCCAGATATGTCAGCCTCTAATATAAACAAAGCGTGATCTTTTTTCTGTCGTGTTTGCTCTTTGCTTTCTTTGTACCTGTTATTATAAATGATGGAATCATCAGTTTCAAAATGAGTTAAGTACTGCTTTTCAACAAGTTATACCCATTCATTACACACACGTAAAATTTATGACACCCAGGTTTGCAGAACACCATTTTATAAGTAGGATAACATCACAATGTTGAAAAAAAAACACAGGAAAATGTTAAAAAGGAAAGGATATTACTTTGGTTCTAAAACCAACCATGCACAGAGTGAAGCAAAAAATATCTGGTTGGTTATTATAGTAAATAAACTGAATCAAACACAGAACTAAAGATTCCCAAAAGCAAAGATCAGCTGATAACACAGCATTTTGAATAAGTAGTATGATGTTCAGTCCTGTGAGCTCAATAACTTGGGGAAGTGGGCACACATATATTAGGCAATATTCCTCATTTGATTAAGGTAAGTGCTTTGCACTTATGGACAGACCACAGAGTCATGTATCTTATAGTTCTGACAGACAAGACAAGAAAGATGGCTAAAGCTTTAACACAGTCCCGCAGATCTGAAAAAGCTGCAAGAAAGGCTTACACATATAACAGAAAATTATACACAAAACTAAGTGTAAAAGCAGCCAACTGCTACCAACGTCACAATGTCTGCACACCCCCATTCATGTAGCAATTAATGCTACGTAAGGGACTTCTAGGTAGGTTTTTTTCTCAGCAGTTGATATAATGAACCTCAAAAGCTCTATAAAAGACACCACAGAGTAGTCAAATGAAACTCAAGGATGACACTAAATTATGTCAAAAGGTTGTACTGGTGGTGGGATCTGAACATTTCTTTCAAATGATGTTGGCATGTAAACAAAAGATAATCCCAAAGAGCATAAAAATATGTCAAAAACTATGACCAGATGGTTGTACAGATGTCTCAACCACTAGAATCTTCTTCATATGATCCAGGTGAAGTAGGTTGGATTTCAGATTCATAAATGACAGAATCTAAAAAGAGCAGTAGACCACTCGGTTACGCGAAAGTGCACTTATTCGAAAGTGAACTTTCGCAAACTCAGCTTCTATGAACGGATCGCACCACAGTGGAGGACAGTAGGAAAACATGCTATGTCCTCCACTGTGGTGCGGTAGTCACAGACCTTAGGGTTAGGGCACAGGTCATGGTAAGGGGATAGCCCTACTAGCTATCCCCTTACCATGACCCGCGCCCTAACCCTAAGGCCTGTGACTACTGCACTAAATGGCAGTACGTAGCCCGTTCGCTGAAGCGGGTTTCGCGAAAGTGCACTTTTGATTAAGTGCACTACAGAACCCAGGGTCTACTGTGTGAGTTCAAGAAGTGTATTTTTGAACTTATACAGTAGACCCATATATATATATATATATATATATATATATATATATATATATATATATATATGTCACCCCCCACACACACACAGACACAGCTGCTAAAGATTCAGAATTCTTTGTACAGATGCTGTTTTTTACATTCCACTGCAAATATGCATTCAACAGGATAAATAGCTGTTGGTATACTGTGCCTGTTTATTTGACCAACCATCCTGCTTTCATGTGTGTGTGTGTGTGCGTGTAGGAAGTGTGTAATGTTACAGAATGGAATTTTGGCGAACACAAAAACAGTGAGTGCTGTTCGACGAAATTATTTTAGCTGACAGTGGAGTTTACTTTTTATTTTCCACTGTTGAGCAAGCTCAGAGTTTGTATATACAAGTCCAGGGGTGTGTGTGTGTGCTAAATTTAGCCTAGATCTTACGCTGGTACTCTGTGATAAAATTTGCATTCCTGTAGAGGTGCTGAGATCCAGCTTCTACCAGTGAAGGTGAGTACATTTCTCAAATTTCCCTCTTCGACTGCACTAGGGTTAATAAAAAATAAGAAAAAGAATAAAAAAACTCGGCGCATCTAAAGTGCATACACATGCATAAATTTCAATGCGTTACTAAAACATTGACCTTTAGAAAGCTTATTTCCAATTCAGAAACAGAATTCCTTGTGTATACAGCTTAGGAATTAGTGTTTTACACCTTGCATATTTATCTGACTAACGTGAAGCTAGCAGAAAATACAGTTCTTTCTTTTCTGTTTTTCAAAATTCGTTATTCGATAGGCCATTGGTCTGTCCGTAACAGACTGAATAGTCACCAAGCTGATCTCTAACTCATAACTGCTACAGTATGCAAGAATTTTATAATGATGGGCTAGTGCATGTTTGAAAACACAGAAATGTGAATCTTTAATGAAATACAAATACATAAGCAACCCTTAACCCAGGAAGAAACAAAGGATGAACCAAAACTGGTACTAACAAACTTACAATTGCTTAACTAGATGAAGAACCTGCACTTCTTTCCCTATGGTGTTTATCATGGTTTCTGGAAACACTTGACATGAGTAGTATATATGTCAATTAAAGGAAGGGGGGTAGCTCTATATATGAAACAAATGGGTGGGACATGCACATTGGTGCCTAGGGACTTGATGTGAAAGCAAAAAGAATGCGTGCATCTGCATTAGTCTAAAGATGGCCTTCTGCTTTTGGATTTTTATCATTTATCCCCTCTGGGACTCCAACATTTGAAGACAGTAAAGATATCACTTCCGCTATCAAAGCTGTACAAACATACTAATTTGTAGTCAATATGAACTTTGTCCTCTAGCAGATGGACAGTGAGTGACATGCATCACACTTTAGATGTTAAACAAGGATCACATGTTGTACCTAATGCTGATCCCATAAGTAGAAAGGGGTTTAAGTGACTTTTACTACACCCAACATCTTAAACATCACAATGAAAGTAAAGACTGCTCTGGGTACAAGGAAAAAGCAAATGATGAGGAACAGATGATAAAGAAATTAACTATGAGACAGCAGTCATGTAAAATCATCTAGATGACCCAGGTTTAGTTCCCACAGTCTCAACTTTATTGATTTTATTAATCAGATAAATAGGCAGTCTAGTTCAAAACACAGGTTAATAACTCCAACCAATGGGAATTTACACATTAAAAACTTCAAACAATGGCAATACAGTCAGAAATAAGCAAGTGCAGATGTGTATACCAACTGTAAACTGTTCCAAGGCAATAAACAGCTGCAGTTCTGATGAGGCAGATTATTCAAAATAAAGAAGAAGAAGAGAAGAAATAACATGCATAGTGGTGGCAATAAAGAAATGTCCACACGTCCTTCTGTCTTTGAAACAAGAATGAAAAGAACAAGCGACATTGCTAGATCTCACACGGTCATTAACATCACTGGCCCTACACCCACCAACTTCTGTGATAAATTCTTTCTTTCATTCTTAGCATGAGCCTGTCTTGGCAAGTAATAGCCATAAAACAGCAAGATGAGTGAGCATCTGTACTACCAATCATGCGCATACAATCATTTAAGGGGAGGGGGAATCTGAAGAATCAGCACTTCACTTGTCTGCCTCTGGGATGTCAAGAAAAAAACAACAAAATGGGGACACCAGAAAAATATCATGCAGACACAGACTGGATCCTCCACAGAAGGTAGTCTGGCCAAGAAATGAACCAGATACCCAAGGTATACGAAGCAACAATGCTAAGTGCACCCCCTTTAACTGATTATTAGAAAATGTTTTATGTTTTAATAAGTAATGAAGTGCTAAACAGACTCAGCTTTTTGTTTTCAGGACTGTAGCCTTGGTGGCTTGCAAGGAATGGGTATTGCAAGTCATATGCAATGTAAATGCAAGGACCACTTACGAAAAAAAAAAAATAGTCATTACTTCCATGCAGATGTCACTGTACCATTATCAGGTGGACTAATCAAAAGTTGCAGGACATGTACAGAGTAGAAGCTACAGTAAGGATGGATGCCCATTTCATCAACAAGTCCTGATTCTATATGCTGACACATACCATCATTGTACAGAGAATGCCAATGCAGCATGTGACAATTTCATCTTTCAGTCAGGTGTGTCACCACATTAGTAATGTCAATGGACTTAATCAGCTGAAGACCAGAAGATCTTTCTGTTGGTTTCAGAACTCCAGAATATCACTTTTAAAGCATGATTCAGTGATACTTAAAAAGGTAAAACTAGCTATGCTATGACTATCTTTGACAGACACAACAGATTTAACTAAGCATTTTTATTAATTTGATAATATTCAGTGCAGTAGTAGTGTCGGAAAAGGCAGTTTGATGACATGGTCTGATGGCTTCTTATTCAGGGGAAACAATAAACTTTGATGGACCTCTGCATTACCTAAGTGATGTGATGACCAACCTTCACTTACCAATTCAAGGACTGATTATTTTAGCAAACAAAAGCATTGTAAATAGAGATAGTTTTAAAAGAATCATATTGGAATATCATCTTCCAGAAACTCATAAAACAGTTTTTATGGAACACTACAAAAGGCAACATGTGTTGATCAAGTCATGAATGCTCACTGCAAAACCACAGCTACTGTTTTAGCACATATCTTTATTTTCCCACAAGTGTATTCATTCCTAGCATGAACAATATCAGAGTTATTGATAAGAACATAAGAGACTGAGAAAATGGGAAACTGATTAAGGAAGCAAAGAAAGGTTATAAGAACTTTAGAGACATTCTGAGATAATTTACTTAATGGGCTTTGTCAGGTTGCAATATGCAGTATCCATAGCAGTAGTGACAACATAGGTAAGTGATAATATAAAGCTGAAAGGCAAACGTCCAGCTATTGTACTGCATTTTTTTTTAAACTAAGCCCTACAGTATTGGTATAAGATGGTGCCTATTTAACAAGAAGAAATATACAGTTACAAGGCAGCCCAGACCAGTTGCCTGGAATTCCCAAGGGTGTGGTGATTTAAGTTGAACACGTACGTACTGCTTAAGACTGACATGCATGTGGGAGTCGCTGGCTTCTTATGCTTTTTTCATATTTATTAAAACAGATTTTTTGTGATTATTAAAGTAGCTAAACCCCTTCTATTAGTTATGCTTGTGGTATGGCATCAGACATTAATACAGATTTAAACAGTACGTGCAGCAGCTATGGAGATGACTCATGGGAAAAACTGGTTTTGTACTAGCATATGAAAATGAAAAGCATAAATAAAATTAGAAATAAATGACTTACTCAGATCCACAAAATATGCAATGAAAGCTTCCGAAACTGACTCTCAGCCTACACAGTACAACAAGCATAGCTCATAATCTCAACTAGTCATAAGCTCTTTTACTAGTCAGACAGAATAAAAGAATTGTCTAATTTGTAGTTTTACAGAAGATTATGGAAGAGGACAGAAAGAGAGATATCAGTGGTGATGTTTGATGTGCAATTTAACAATTCAAGAGCAAGAACCCAAACTGTATCTGAAAAGCACTAGATCTGCCGACTGCCTACAACACAAGATCAGTATCAACATATTTTTGTTGTTTGTACCTATGAAACATAGGAATATCTTACACAGCCAATAAATTGTCAATTAAATCTCATAGGACAGACACCATTTTCATCAGAGACCAGATGAAATAAGCTTCAAAACACTAACATTTTGTGCCAGGCAATAAAAAAGCAAAATACAAATCAAAATAACAACAGTAATATACCTAAGTAACAGAATTAAAACATATATATCCTGAAATACAGACGGTTAAGTATATCATTCAGTAATGAAACTTAACTCTCATGATCAAGTACAGGCTTAAGTGATAGCAAATGGACAGACAGAATTCTATACAGATATGCATACAACATTAGACATTCCAGTAAAGGAGAACACACAAGTTATTCAGCAGTGATCACACACGTGTGTATATTGGTTGTTTGTGTGTGATGGAAAACAAGTCCTTTTTGCAACTCAATGATTCTGTGTTGTTTTTTCTGTTACCACCGAGTAAATTTAAAAAAAACAAACAGCACTGTATAAAGCTGTGCATTTATATCGGGTAAAGTCTGTGAATCAACAACTGAATACAGCAAACAGTTATTCGGATCTCAGCATAATACAAAGGCATGTGAAGTAACTATGACTACTCTGTTCAAATCGTTGTTTTTGGCTTCATATTTTCCAAGTTAGAGAAATGGATTCAGATTTGTAATGATACATTACTCTTTCCTTTCTGCGTATTCATAACAAACTTTTCAGACACAAGTACCGAATGCACATTTCTCTAGCTTTCATTAATGGAGCACTACATCAGTAGATGGCCACTCCCTGCTGCTGTGATGCAGGCAGAATGTAGAGATGTGAATCCTTTTACCATTCATTAGTGTAGCTGTACAGCTGCAGGGGATAAAGTCTTGCTGTTCTAATGCAAACAAGGTACAGGCATAAAAATAGCAAATGCATACCTTTTAGCTTTTACCAGTGCACCAGTACACTGGTATAGGACTATTACCTGCAGATAAAAATGCATAATAAGCCAAAATACCATGCTGTCATAAGGGTGTTAATAACTAACGTGCTGCCAACCTCCTTGCTTGTGGCAGAGGGGGTAACAATGAAAAAGTAAAGCTAGAAATCTTATGTGGGAGCCAGTCACGTCTCGGATAAGAAATATCAGTGCAGAACCCCTAGTTATCAGCGTCATGTTAGCTTCCATTGTGAAGCAAAGGTATTCTTATTTGGCTGCTAGGGAGCAAAGTTACTTGCTAGAGAATTTTCCAGCAGATCAAGTTAGAAAAGAAAGAAGCCAAGAGACTATTAATTCCAGATAAGTAGCTCATCTGCCTAACTGCACTGAATAAAGGACTGATCCACAATGATTTGTTTTGAGGCTTCTTTCTTTCTTTGACCAAACCAAACCTGCTGGAAATTTGTCTAGCAAGTACCTTTGCTCTCTAGTGGCCAGAGAAGAATACCTTTGCTTTACCATGGAAGCTAATGTGGCACTGGTAACTAGAACTGTGCAAAAGAAAAGGATTCCACAGTGATACTTCTAATCCGAGACATGACTGGCTCCTATGGCCTTACATGTAACCGTAGGGCTTTTAACTTCACTTTTTTTCTGATAAAATAGTGCACAGATACAAGTACTGAATTAACATGTTTTTAGCATTCATTAGAATAGGTTTACAGCTACGGGGGCTATGCCCCGGCATCTGTAAAGCAAACAGGGTGCACAGAAGTGTTTGAATCTTGTACATCAAAGTTTGCCTGCAAATCTGAGTTTTGAAAGAAAAAATATTATGGCAAGCAAGACATACAGCCTCAAAATGCATGCAAAAATTGCCGTTCTTGCACAGGAAAAATGAAAAGCATTCAAAAGTAATTTTTAAGAGGACTATCTACATCAGTTCTCTACATCATTAAAGTCATTTTCCAGTGAGTAAACATTTCAAGATATTCCAAAAATAATGTCGTATTCATGGCGGCAGTGTATGCAGTGTAACAACTTCACCTGTAACAGTAGTCACATTGCCAGTGCAATCACTCCAAAGTTGCAGCACAATACGTCACTAGCATAAATGCACACATGGATAAGAAATTTTTATAAAGGGAACAATATCATAATTAAACCATTTACATTGGTCTCACTAAAACAAAGTGTTAATTCACAGCCAAGATACCTAGCATGGAAAAAAATGCAGCCAAAAGCATATATCCAATTTTTTTTTTTTTTGAGAGGGGGGTTGTGAATTCCTTTTTTTTTTTGTTCCTGCTGCCGCTGTCCACCATAAGTAATATTCCCCCTGATTATCCAATCCACCTATCCAACTTAACTTTTTCAGACTATGGCCTTGCACATGGAAATTCTTAGTTTAAATAGCCGAGGAACTATATTGAGAGATCATCAGTTTGTCTCCATACAATGTCATCCTGACAGCTGTGGATGGCTTTTTTGTATACCCTGCCCCTATCCCCTGCTTTGGGAAGCTTCTCATGAAGAGGAATATTCAGTAGTCTAGCATTTTGTTAAGTGTTTCTGTTTAATACAATGATTTACTAAAAAGTTATTGTGCAGTGTTGGTATTTAGTTCTTTTCTCTTCATTGCCTATATATTATGGCTGGAGGCAACTCTGATAAATAAGAGGACTTTGGGTTCTCCTAGGTCTGGTGGGATGTAGCTGAACTGCCTAACTAAGGCAAAGCCATTTCGGCAAGGATGTGATAATATACAAGGAGAAAAAAACTCAGAAACCCTCCCCTTACATTTTGAAACAAGGAAGACTCGTATGAAAAACAAAAATAAATAATGAACTGCAACTTTAGATCAGAAG
The DNA here is from genome assembly GCF_019279795.1 of Protopterus annectens. Taxonomy (NCBI): domain Eukaryota; kingdom Metazoa; phylum Chordata; order Ceratodontiformes; family Protopteridae; genus Protopterus; species Protopterus annectens. The sequence goes on along the minus strand of NC_056733.1, from coordinate 308,562,103 downwards.
AGGGATCTACAAACAATTGTGTGCAGTACAAAATGATTACTAACCACAAGTCCAGGGAGTATCTATGGATTAAACCTTGAATTTGTCTAGCAGCCAAATGTTGACAGATCACAAAATAGGTCAGTAAAGTTTCTATGCAGCTGGTCCCACTGGACAGTGGACAAAAACCTTATTTTGCGCGATGATTCCTGAATGAAAATATGTGGAATCTAGATGGTGCTTGGTGGAGGGGGGGGGGGTTAAGAGTTCATTGGATGATTCATTAATCCTTTAAAGTCATATCCATGAAAAGGTTGTGCAGCATAATTATTTAACAATCCCTAAACCTACTTGTGTATCAGTGAGGTAATGTCAGGGTAGAAGTATCAGGAAAGTTCAAACGTCAGAACATTTTAATTAAACACAGAACATTCATTTTTAACAGTTAAACGTATGAAACATGCATTCATTTCATATCTATTAATATCAGTTGCATTTTTTTCTGTTTACAAGTCAGTTCACACTCCCTTGAAAAAATATAATTATTTTCAATGTATCGTAAAGTGATTAAAACAGACATGAACTGATAACCAAGTGCTTTGTAGTATAGAAAAGAGGTATAAACACAATGCCAGCAAATCCTGAACTAAAGTACTGGTTGCAAGTTTCCTCACTTTCAGACTGCAAACTATATAAACTTGATTGACTTGCTTTAACAAAACCATATTTTCCAAATCATCCTAGGAAGGAAGAGTTTGTGCCTTAGTAACTTTTACCCAGTGGAAGAAATGGAGCACAGAAGTGGCAGCTAGCTTTGTATTTATTTCCTCCAATGCAGTTTAGGATTTGATATCAACTTTACTTTTTGATGAAGATCAGTGGTAAGAAAGATATGGGTTACTAACATTCTCCATGCATGACAAAAAATAATTAAAAAATATCAGAGTTTCTAGGAATTTCTGTTCTCTACCTGGCTTTGTGTATAAAATGTTTCAGTCGCAGTGCAGGTCACACACAGGGCTGATGTGAATAAACATAACATTAACATATGTTTGACAGGCTAAAACTTCAGCAACAGAACAGCAGCAGAAGCTGTTTCTAGTTCATGTCAAATTTCAAGTTTCTTGCAGTTCTAAAAAAATCTGACAAATATACATATATAGTGATGGCTTGCTCTCCCTTGAGACTGAAATCAGCAGTGAAACTCAAGTTTTTCCCTCACTTTCATCAGCAGCACTGTTACATTTAAAATGGGCAGTAAAGAAAGCATATGCATCTCAGATTTCTTACTTCTGCAGGTACAGCATCATTGTGAACCAAGCAGTGAAACAAAAGGAGCAAAACCGTTGCAACGTCACGCAACAAATGCGTAAAAACTAAACTATGACAGTTAAGTATTAGTCCGCAAATTAACAAAGGACTGTGAAAAAGGAAAAAAATGAATAAGGGCTAGAAAGATCAAAGGAGAAGAAAAAAAACTGAACATAATGTATGACACTGGGTACCACAATAACGGTTTCATAAGAAGGGTGGTATATTTCTTGAGGAAGCTTAAGTGACATAGAATGGACATAATCAGAAACAGTGATGCTCAAGCAAGACTCAAAATGCCGGACCATCAGCTTTCTTCAAATACACATACCGACAAGTTCTGGCCATGGTTCTGACACTTAAAGCCACACACAAACATAGCACAGCATGGTCTGACAGAAGACGGATGCAGAATCTTCCATTTTATGCACAGTTAGTCTTCGTCAATCTATTACCACACTACACTGCACTACTTGGGTCTGGTAAGCCTTGCAATTCCATCGCCCTTAAAAGCTGTACAGTATACACAAAGTATTAAGACCCTATGCCTTGTCTGGCCGACATTTAAACTGATTACAAGCGGAAGAGTTTCTCTGTACTGATCTGACTGAAACAACCACCTCTATCACAGGGTTTCACTATTTAATCAATCTATTTTACATCCTGCCTCAATCAAATTGTGGAATTTGAACTTTCTAGGTATAACAGTTGGCGTAACAGTTAAGGTCTTTGGCTCCCACGCACAAGGTACAATGTTCAATCCTGACCTTTAGTCAGTGCTTAAGTTGAGTTTGAATGTAATCTCTGTGGGCTTCCTCCCAACTCAACCACCCCACACCCAAAGAAAAAAAAGCATGCTGGGCATTTCCGCCCCTAACTTGCAAAAAAACTGAAAGGGGTCATGAAGAGCACAGCAGCCTCTAGGTGGCCCCGATCAGAAGAAGAGTTGCATAGCCTGACCATTTTAGACATCGACTGTGATGAGTATCCTCTATACAACAGAATATAGATCACAGACTGTGTAACATGTCTGGGCTAGCCACTTGATGGTGTAAAAGCTGGCAATAAGTAATTTGGACACATTGACTACTGTCACCAAAAATGGGCATGGATGTTGGCCGATAAGTGTGTCGAAGATCCTGCCTACTCTGACTTATGCCAGGGACTCATGCTAATGGTGGGAAGAGGCTATGTGCCTCTACTAGCCAATGTGTGCCCACTATAAAACGCCCAATAAACTTCTGGCCCTTCGTTGTCCAGTTGCCCAGCTTGGATTACCTGGGATAGTGCTGTTGATTGAAAGCTGCAAATAAATTCATTGCTACAGTCAAAACAGGTTCTCTGTCAGAATGCAGCTTGGAAGTGGATAACATGAAGACAAGGAGGAGGGAAGACATTCCATATACCTGGGAGTCGAGATGTAAGGGCAGTGCAGGAAAGTCACTTTGCTTGGGACTCAGAGTCTACTACTCAAGGTGAGGTCAGACAAGAAATGGTGAGGGGGACTCTTCAGGAGACAGTGAGGGATGTCATTAGAATTTAGTGACAGACTCAGAGCAATCAAAATCCAGAGGCAGCACAGGGCAGTATTCATAATCTCAGTTTATGTCCCACAGCAGTTTTGTGATAGCAAGAAAGAGTGCAGTCAGGCAGCAGCTGCAGTACCTACTAAATAAAATATGACATTACGATAATGGGGGACCTGAATGCTCACATCGGGATGGATAAGCAGGACATGATGACTGAGTGGGTCAAGAGGAATAAAGGAGGAGAGGCCATTCTAGTCTTCTTTCTGGCAAATGACTAGATAGTAGCCAACACATGGTGCATCAAGAGGGACAGTCACTTGATTACATACAAGAATGGCCAATGTGCAACTCTGGTAGACTCTCTCATAATAAGGAATAGGCATTGGGGTAGAGTTAGGGACTGGAAAGTCCTATGCAGTTGGGCTGAAATAACTATCACTCTACTCAGTATCGTACAGATTGCTCAGAGGTGATCTGTGTCTCACCTACAAGGCAATATCAGACACTGCCCTACTAGAAGTGCTCCATATCCAAAAATCTAACTCCTCACGCATTACCCACTCAAAAGGCCTAAATCTAACATGCAACATCAACAAAACCTGCTGGAGAGACAGGTTTGTCTCCCAGAGGCTGCTCCGACTCTGGAATACACTTTGCATACATGTCAAATAGAGTACCTTGCTGACCCTCTTCAAGCACAACTTTGATGAGTGGATGGGAAACCACAAATTTGTCCTAGGGATTCCACCTTTTCCCCTCATTTTCAGGGGTGACAGGTGCTGACTGAGGTTTCTTTTTTGGAGATAAACTCTTGGCTAGGCTTGTAAGGGCCCCAGGGCCAATAGCGTAGCAACCTCCTATGACCCTATGATCAGAAGAACCACAGTAAAGCAGTCAGTCCACAGCATATATGACTGGTTGCCAAAAACTGCAGCAAGCAATGGTCAAAGAGGGCTCTATGGTCAACAGAGACTAGACTGACAACTAGAAAGCTGACTAAGGAGAAAACACAAGAGTTCATGGAATTAAGTGGGGCTCCTGCAACTCAGGAAGAAGAGGAAATACTTGGAGTAGAAGCAAAATAGATAAGTATTGAGAAAGAATGTGTGAGGAGCAGCTGTACCTGGTATGGAAATAAGGTACATAACAGAAACTGGTGGTAGAATGCAGAAATACAATATGCTATCAAATGAAAGTAGGTGTGCAAGAAAAAGTGGGAGGCAGGAAATATGGATCAGACTACAGGAATATTGGTTGGTTAACAAAGAGCCTAAATAAGAATACACAACAACAAAGAACAAAGCATTAGAAGTGCACTACCAGCTTCTGGAAAATTACTCGGTAGATGGTACAAACTATAAGGTTGCAAGGCAAGGACAGAAAGATAAAATAGTCAGACACTCTTCATTAGGGATGCCAGAAACCTGTTCACCAGTCCTCAGGACATAAAAGGGAGATAGAAAGAGTACCTATAGAAACGTCTGAATGAAGAAAACTCCAAAGAAACTGTACGCCACCAGACATGGCCTATGATGAAAGAGTATGAAGACCCCACGCTTGAGGAAGTAAGACTAACACTAAAGAAATTTATGAGGTCAAGGCAGATATGATGAAGATATTGGGAAAATTGGGGAAAAAATGGCTCCTAAGGGTAATTATGTGTGGAGAAAAAGTGTGTTCAGCAAAACTGGAGAATAAGCATTCTAGTGCCAGTGTACACGAACAAAGGGGGTGTCCACAACTGCAGGCAAGACAGAAGTATCTGTCTCTTATGACACTGCATGAAAGTGATCAAGAGGGTTAGAAAGATGAGAGGTGATCAGTTTGGATTCAGATTCGGATGCAAAAAAGACTTGGAGAAAGCATATCACAAGGTCCCAAGAAAGCTAATTAGGACAGTGCTGTGATGCGTCAAAGTTCCGGAAACACTGGTAGAAGTAGTACAGACTATGGGTGAAGACCCAATGAAAAAAGTAATGTTTAGACTCAGAGGAATTACCACTGGGAGTGAGTGTACATCAGTGTTCACCTCTGAGCCCCCTGCTGTACATAATGGTGATGGATTATATAAGCAAATCGGTTGATGGGTCCGATCAACAAAGCTGCTGTAGGCAGACTACGTGGCATTAAAAGCAGACTCTTACTTTAATTTTATCATTTGCTGACCATGTTAGCCCCCAGTAGGCTAGTAGCCTCTTTTCAGGGCAAACCAGGGGTGGTATTTATATCACTGTACTCTCACCAAGAACTTCAGCAAAAAATAGGAGAAGTGAATGCAAAACACAAGAGCTGTGAGATGAGATTCAGTAAAGACAAGACAGTTTCTGCAGCAGCAAATGGTGAAAAAGAGAAGAATCTGAAAACCGAGATAGAAGAAAAAAACAGTCAAACAGATTAAAAGCTTCATGTACTTGAGAGGGGTGGCTAAGAATGAGGGAAGTCTGAATGAGAAGGTCAAAGGTACAATAAAACAAGGGCTGTAGCTGAACAGCACAGTGTATGTGGGGTGATGTTTGACAAAAAAATACCAAAGAAGCTGAAAATTGAGGTGCATAAAACAGTGGTGTAACAAGCATATACATTTCATTTTCAGAATTAGGTTGAGAGACAAAACATACACCTACCCTCTTCCAAATTCTCCAGATTAATGAAGCCACTGATCTGCAGTAACATTAAAGAACATCAAAGCAACACATCAGGATCTTTATTTTAAAATACATTTTTCCCAGTAACTCATTTAAAGGGAAATTATACTAGGAAAGCCCTGTAGATGTCCCTACCTTCACCACCGCAGTATTCATCATATATGGAATTCCCTGCCATGGGAAGCCCGATGTCCAGTCAGTCTATCCTTCAAGGTACATTGAACATCACCCAAATGCTCCTCTCATAGTGTAGGGCATAAAGGTGATGTTCAGGCATACCATCCTCAGAACTTCTTTGCCGCCAGTCTTCATGGCTTCCACTACTCTGATGCTCTCTCTGGCCAAGCTCCACATGAGGAAATTCCAGTGGTTTCTGAAGTCAGTGTGGCTTCAACATCAGCATTTTCTAGACTTTATAGTTCCTCTTCTTCCTTGTCTCAAGAAGAAACTTCTCTGGTGGGTTCAGAAGTTATCTCTGAATTCAGGGCTCCCTTTTCACCCCCTTCTTCCCTCTCAGGATCTGTTCACAGATGCTTCAGATCTGGGATGGCGAGCAACTTTCGACTCCCTGAAGGTACAGGGAGTGTGGTTACCTTGTCAGCAGAAGAAGCACATCAACATCAAAGAGATGAGGGCTCTTCTGATGTCTCTTCAGGTCTTTCATCCTCTTTTCTCTCCCGGGCCTCTCAAGATATTCACAGACAATACCACAGTGATGTGGTATATCAACAAATGGGGGGAACAAGATCTTACCTTCTTTACAGGTTGGCACTTCTGGTATGGGATCTCGCTGTCAAGTATCAAGTGACTCTTCAGGCAGTTTATATCCCTTCAGATCAGAACATTGTGGCAGACAGTCTGAGCAGGTCCTTCACTCAATCCCACAAATGGATGCTTCACAGGGATGTGTTTCTAAACATTGTTCACCAGTGGGGTACTCCTCAAGTAGATCTCTTTGCCTCCCCTCTGAACAATTAACTTTCTCTGTTTTGTGCCAGATTCCCAGGTCCTCTGTTGTGGAAGGTGGACACCCTCTCATTTTCTTGGAAGGGGATGTTCCATCATGCATTCCCTCCCCTTCCTCTCATTCCAACAGTGACAGCACTGGTTCCCTCTACTTCTGCATCTAGCCAAGTGCAATGATCACAAGTTACCTCACAGGGTGGATTTACTCACACAACTCAAGGGATCCTTCACCCTTCCTCACCTGTCCACACTTCAGCTGACACTGTGGGTGATAGGGTTTTGATTCCTCATAGACACCTTTTTTTCTGAGGACGTGCTTCATGTCCTGCAGGAGGCCAGGAAACCTACTACTAGGAAATCCTACTTATCCAAATGGAAGAGGTTTTCTATTTGATGTTTCTCTCGTAACCTGGGCCCACTTACTGTGGATATTCCTTTGGTTCTTTCTTATTTGTGTGAGTTGCTCAGTGCTAGTTTGGCCTGCTCTTCTATTAAGGCCCACTTATCAGCTCTTTCTGCTTATCTGCCTTTAACTCCTCCTTTAGCTTCTAGATTTGAGGCTAAGCAATTTCTTAAAGGCATCCTTAATATTAGACCTCCCAGGAAGCCAGTTCCTCCTCTTTGGGATCTTAATTTTGTTCTGGGGAAACTGACTCAGGCTTCTTTTGAGCCTACTGTTTCAGCTTTCTTGCAACATTGTTCTTGGTAGACAGTTCTTTAGTTAGCTCTTACTTCTGCCAGGTGGGTGTCTGAGTTGCAAGCCCTTATGGCTTGTCCACCTTTTCTGATGTTCCATGAGGACAGGGTGTCCTTGCGTACTAATCCTCCTTTTATGCCTAAGATGGTCAATGAGTTGTCACTTAATCAGTCTATTAATTTGCCTACTTTTCCCCCCACTCTGCAATCTGACAGTGAGAGGGTCCTGCATACTTGGGACGTCCATAGACAGCTCCGACTTTATTTGTATAAGACTAAAGCTATTAGAAAAACGAATCAATTGTTTGTTTCCCTTCATCCTAGGTCTTTAGGATAAGCTGTTTCCAAGCAAACTATTTCTATTTGGATTTCAAAGGCTATTTTCTTTTTGTTAGACTTTTCATGGTGAGAACCTTCCTTATTCTACTAGGGCCATGGCTTCTTCTGGTGCTTTTTTCAAAGGTTCAGACACTAATTCTATTCTTGAAGCAGCTACCTGGACTTCTGTACATACTTTTATCAAACACTACAAGTTGGATGGGATCTGCAGAGCCAGAGCTGGTCTTGCTAATGCCATTCTTCATGGCTTCTTAGAGGGCTCTACTGCTGCTTCCTCCTCCCAAGTTTCTTCTTGAGCTTTGCACTGTCCTATATGTGATGAATACTGCAGCAGTGAATTTAAGGACATAGTGCAGTTGTGTAAAATCTTATGATAACAGTACATGTCCTTGCCTTCACCGATGCAGTATTCACTCCCTCCCTCCCTCCCTCCATCCCCTAGTCTTTCTCCTTCCTGGATGTGCAGGTTCTCTTTGGTTTTCCTTGGATATGTGTTCCTATTGGGGCAATCAGTTCTGAGGATGGTATGCTTGAATGCTACCTTTATGCCCTATGCTACTTGAAGAGCATTTGGGTGACATTAAACATACCTTAAAGCAACAGTAGGCTTTGGTAGACTGGCCGTACGTCAAGCTCCCACGTAGAGAATCCCATACATGATGAATAATTCAGCAGTGAAGGCAATGGAATCTACTTTTATGGTAAGATTTTACACAACTGTACTTTCATCAGTGCTGTATATGCCACAACATCTGCCTCTGAGGAAGGTACAACTTGTAGGGCCCTATACTTTAAACAGCATTGTACATGCCAGCATATGCCAGTCATACATGTCCTTTGTTACCCTTTAACTTAACAGCATAGCATAGCATACAGTGCGTCACATACAGTGCAAGTCACTGCATACCTTTCGATTATTGGAGGTGTGAATCAGAGGCACCTAATTATTCATATACAGAACCATGTATTCAGAATTAACAGAGACAAACAGGGCAAAATTGGGTTTTGCTTGCATCTTATTACAGAGCCTTGTATCTAAATTGATATATATATATCACTATCACTGTGGCAAACAAAATGGCTCACTTACTACACAGAAAGCAAAATCAAACTTCACATCAAAAAAGTGCTCTGTATCACAACATGCACGCTATAAAAACTGCTTTCTGTGTTAGCTTCTGACAACATTACAAGTCAAACAGGAACAATCAGCTGCTCCTTAAAGTACTACTACTTGTCTAAGTTGTTGAGTTTCCCAGATAGGAAAATGATAAAATATTTAAAGAAGAGCTTCTGATGCCGGAATGCACTCTTTCTTGCTATCACAACCCTGCTGTGGGACATATGCTGAGATTATGAATACTGCCCAGTGTTGCCTCTGGATTTTGACTGCTGTGAGTCTGTCACTAATTCTAATGACATCCCTCACGGTCTCCTGAAGAGTCTCTTTCACCATTTCTTGTCTAACCTCACCTTGAGTAGTAGATTCTGGATCCCAAACAAAAAGTACAGAAGTGTCCAAGCCCTGCGATGTGCTTGCTCTGAATTAACTTTTACGAAATTAAAGCTTCCAAGCAAAGCATCTTATAAGTTCCCCAGTTTGATGACTGCAGACTTTTGTTTTGTTTTAAAACAGCATTTGACGGTACATGCCTACTTGACATGGAACTCTCTAAATTTTGACTTGATCGAATCAACATTCCATATGATCACCTATGTTGTCAGTGCAGAATTCTGTTACTGTAAAGTAGTTGATAATTAATTTATCCTTAACCTATCTCCATTTTTACCTCACTTGTCTTTGATTTAAAATTAAAGTTATATTTCCTCAGTTTACCTCTGTATTTTATTCCACAGTACTGTCTGCCTGAAATTAATATACCTCCATGTGATGCAGTGTGTCTAATTTACTACAAATTGTTATTTGCTGCGCTATTGTTTCATATTGTAGCTAAGTGCTTACACTAAGCCTTCATCATGGAAAAACAGGGTCCATGTGAGTAACCTACTCACTGTCACTTGGGGGTGGGGGTGACACAGTGGTTAAGATCTTAACCTCACATATACAAAACACAAAGTTTAATTCTGACTTCTAGTTATTAAAACCAACCAAACAAAAAAATAATCCACCATATTACATCTGACTGGGGTTTTCTGCCTTCAGGAAAATCCTATGATTCTTTCTATTTGACACTGGCCTAATTACATTTCTAGTGTTTGCAGGGTAAAACACTGCCTGGTTATTATATTTATCTTCTTAGTCTATCTCATGGCATGCTTTACATTTTTGTACATTGCATTTGTTAACTGCATACCTTGTGTTTTTGTGGACTACATTTCTTAAACTCTTTTCACTGTCCATCTTCTCACCATATCCGCACCACTGCCAAGCACTACATTAAGTTGGTACTATCTCATTATGTCTTCTTTTTGTAGATCAAAGTTATTAACAGTGGCTACCAGACAGAGGTTTATCAGAACAGGCACAGAAAAAGACCTACTTTCTGAAAGCTAGAAGGGCTGCACAAATCAGCAGTGATTCACTGAGGAATACTGAATAATTGCAGGCTGTTTATTGTAATTATACCTTGATCTGTCTCAGCCAGAGAGTTGAAGAGCAATCAATAGAAGCTCATCATGAACGTTAATTGATCTGCCTTCCTCTTAAGGGCTGCGGGCCAGAACACTCCAACGAGATAAAGTAAAAACTTAAACAACAGCCAGCACCTTAGGTCATGCTGCTCTTGGCAAAATGCCTTTCCATGAACATTCATTGTATAGTAAGTTTTTTATTTATTTATTTTTTTTACGTTATTTAGGGAAAAAATTTCAGTTGCACCATCTAAGTGGGTGCACATGAAAAAAAGTTTTTTTTTTGTAACATTAAATGTACATTAAGAGTAAATGAAATTTATTGTAAGTATCTGCTTGCTGGCAAGGAAAATAAATTTTAAGCTACTTACCATTTATGTGTACTGGCCAGCAGCATCACATTGAGAGCTGACGATCCTTGGAACCAAACATGAGTGGATCATGACAACAAATTTCTGAATATGCTGACTTAAAACAAATCTGTTCTATTAACCAGTTTGCAGGCAGGCTACTTGACACTTCGAATATATCCAAAGGATGGTCAAATGACTCAAGAGTGGAGTAAAATCTTAAATTATAGCCTTTCTTTTCAAATAAGATGAACTTCATCGCCATATAAGGCAACTATTTTACATTAAATGATTCTTTCATTGAACTGTTAGTTTTGCAGGTGACAGAAACACAAATACAGTAAACTCTCAGTTAACTAGAACTCAAGCAAATGGCACTCTCAAGTAGGGTTGCCAGCTGTCCGTTTTTTGACCGGACTGTCCGGTTTTCTGACAAATTGTCCGGTTACCAATTTCATTAAAAACTGGACACGTGTAGTCTAGGTTTTGCACCACACTGCCACAGAGTGGCCCTGTTAATTCATGATTTTTGTTCAATTTTTTTTTTTTTAACTTGCAACTTTAAATTTATGGAGGACGTCACCACTCATCGCCAGTATACAGGGACATGTGTGTGACATCAGCTTTGCAATTAAGCAGACTGTCTATTGGATTTGATCGGTTGGTGATTTGAATTGTAGTTGAAGGGAATATAGCAGCAGCATCAGTGAGTAGAGCGCAGCTGTCCGTACAACTTAAGTTCTGCAAATCTGCAGAGTTCCCCAGTGCCCACCCTTGTTTGCAGGCAGGATGATGACAACATTTACCTTTTCTGACTCTGAGTCTGGCAGCTCAACTTCTTCCAGGTAAGCAAAAAAGAATTAAAAACAATGCAGTTGTATTTAAGTGGGCAGACTACCACTGTCGGAGAGTTGATAACTTTTTAATGATCTTGCAGAATCAGCAACCTGAACCTATTATTAACTGTTATTTTGCGTGGTCTGGCCTTCTCAGCATGGTTAATTCCGTTTTATTGTTCCAAGGATCCAGTCTCTCATAACTATTTTGTAGAGTCTGTTCTTACAAAAGTATTTCATGGAATAAGGCAGTTATATGGAGCAAAACTGAGCTTATTACACAGATTGTAAAGTTGTCATAATTTTACTAACTTGGGGCATTGCACTCTACAAAAGACATTAGTAATCTGGTTGACTTGTCACTATATAATCTGCTGTGATACTGTGAAGTAGGTGCACTATAGTATTGCCTAAAATATTTCTGCAGGTTGACATTTGTAGCGAATGGTTGGCAAATAGTTTGCATTTTTATTGTTTATTCATAATAATCTTAAACGCAAACTTTTTGAGTTGGTTAAATGCATTGAGCAAGTACTTTAAATGCAGTGGCTTGGTATGTGCACTCTAAATATGTGATTGTGACATTTAGTTACCTCTTTGCATGGAAGGCCTTTTTGTTTGACATTTGATGTGACACTGGGAAACCCTGTCCTACTGTGAACGTTTTTGTTAGGATGTTGTGCAGATATTGATAATTCTAGTCTGATTGCTGTGTTGTAAGAATATATAGTTCATTAAAACTGAGTGACGTCTTTTTGTAACTGATGCATCCAAGAGTCGTGCACCACATGGAAAAGTTGGATGTGATTGATTACACAATGTGAAAAAAAAAACTCCATCTGTGGTTGTCAGACTTGTTTCAGCTGTACCACAACAGAATCAGTGACTAATTCACTGTATTCGCATTTCACACGTATATGCACAACTCATCTAGCCAGAGTTAGATTCGATAGTCGAAGAAAGAAAAAGTGAATTGTTGTAAAGTGCTTATGAGTTGCCCCCTTTTTATTAGAGGGCAATCCTCTTTTATCATGTGTAGGGACTTCTAGCAGATACTGTGCTAAATTAGTAAAATTTATCTGTAGTATTTTATGTGATTCTTTAGTAATAAATATTTCTGCTTTATATCAACCTCTGAACACAACTTAATGTTACAACTTTTGCTGGACTGCTTAATGTGTGGCAAGGAAGAATAAATCTGCAGAAGATACTGTATTCCTTACATGGTTTGGGAAGGCAGCAGTTGTCACGGTGATGTCACAAAATGGGCGGAGCATGGATGGGAGAGGGGGTGGAAACAGGCGGAGTTATGGGTGATGCGAGGGGTGTAACCTTAGTCCGGTTTTAGCCACAAAGAAAGATGGCAACCCTACTCTCAAGCAATCAGCAAAAAATATCAAAGAAATACATTACAATTTTCATGTATTGCACCTTCTGTTTTCCTCCAGCAGAAACATGCCTTATGTTTTTAGAGTTTTAAAAAGGAAGATAGGAATAAATTCTCTCTCTCCTTAACCTGAGAACAAGTCAAATGAAACAAATAGTATAGGGTACAGTAATAGTTAGGACTATTTTTAATAGCAACTCTCAAGCAACCATAAACCACAGTTATCCAGCATCTACCGATCCCCATGGGTGCTGGTTAACTGAGAGTTTACTGTAATATACTTATTCTATAGACTTATAACATATGCATTCATTTTCTCTATTTCCTGTTAAAATGACTGCCATGAGCGACTATAGACTTGAAGGAAAAAAAGTCTTAAAACTATAATTTATTTCTGCAGTGATCATAGCCTTCTGTCAAAGCCAAATAAATGGGGTTGTCTTTCATAGCATGTGAAGACACTATTGTGCTCCATGGTTGCAAGGAATTTATTTAAAGCAAAGGCTAAACTGTCATTTCTTTATGACATGGTATTTTAACATGCTTAAATACTCTAATGGAAAAAATGATTCACTCAGTGCTTCACACATCAAAGTACAAATGCAATAATAAACTGACAGAAGTCCAACAAACCCTGCTTTGTCCTGTCTTTGTTTACCAGAAAATAGAAAACTCTCATCTGACCTTTGGAAAACTAACAGAAAAGCTAACTGAATAACCTGCATTCCCATCTTGAGCACTGAATCATGTATAGATCCCACAAGCCAGGAAGTATGTTAACAGGAGTGTAGAAAAAAAGCAGAGGCAGAAGGAAGCAGTATGTGGCCAAGAAAAGTTTTACCCAAAATAAAAATTACTGGAAGCAATATAAAAAAAAGTGTAAAGAAACACAAAAAGACAAACAATATAATCTTGTTTGTGTTACAAACAGGGTTAATGAGAAAACAAATCATTGATTCACATGTAGAATGCAAGAAATATCAATTTTTTAAATTGATGATGAGTACTATATTTACTTTTAATTCATCATTTGCAGGAATTCCTCTTGAAATAAAAGTACAGATGTTCATAGATGACTCTCTGTTTTTCCGTACAGCAGAGTAAAATGCCAGCTCATGGTGCACAATCAAAATGGCATACACTAAACTATGGGTGATGCATCGTAAACATACTTATGGGCCAAAGTAATCTGGCTTGGGGAAAAGACCAAGCACAATTTAAGTTGTTGTCTTTGGCTTCTCTCTGGGCAAAAATGGGCTAGATGGCATAAAAATGAAAGTTTTAAGTGGAGTATGAAGAGAAATGCTGAGGAACATAATGTATAAAAACATCCACAGCGGTATATTAGTACTAGTGTTACTCGACCTGGTGTCTAAAATCCAGAGGTCCAGGCTGAGTAAATAAATCCAGAAGCTTTACACACTTCACACTGGGAACATACATACATTCTAGGTAACCAGGAATTTCAAAATATTATTAAATTTTACACAAGATACGTGGATGATATCTTTATGATAAAAGATGGAAATAAGAATACAGCAAACACTTTAGTCCAGTGGTTAAATACTACATCAGCATTTCTGTATTTTACATATGTTTTTGAAGATCATTCTATATCTGATTTAGATGTTGAATTAAATAAAAACAGGGAACATAACAACTTGGAAGCTAAGATTTTTAGAAAATCTACTTATTCCAATACCTTCCTGCACTACAGAAGTGCACATCCTTTTCATCAGAAGCGTTCAGTAGTGAAGGGTCAATTAGTGCAAGCTGCAAGAATGACCACTGCTGAACAGGACTTCTTTGATGAATGTGTTAATTTAAAAAGGATGTTTCTAAGAAGGGCATACCCTGTTAAAGTGTTAGATGACTTAATAGAGGAAGTCAAATTTAAAAGAAGTACTGGAAAATACAACCCCATATTAAAACAGAATAGACAAACAATGCTGACAACAACATTGACAAAAATTTGGTTCTGTTATCAACTGAAGAACAAAACAAAGGGGTACATTTTAATTTAGCATGTATTCTGACCTTTTCTCTGGACATTAAGAATATTAAAAACATCATCAAAAATTGGAGTATATCTAAAGAAGATATGTTTTTGGCATCCAAAATGGGTGATACTCCTAATTTTGTTTTGAGAAGAGGGTTATATTTCTAGAACCTGTTAGAGAAGCAGAAAAAGATAGGTATGACCCAGTGTGACAACTGTCCCTATTGTAACATAATGGAGCAAGGAATTAGCATAACTATTACTGGTCTAAAAATAACTAGTAAATGTAAATTTAACTGCAATTCTAAGGCAGTGGTTTATGTGGCAAAATTTCAAGTCTGTCAGTCATTTTACATTGGGAAGACAGATCGTAGATTGAGAGACAGAGTGTATGAACACTTGTATAGCATAAATAAACACAAAGAGGAAAATGCTCTAGCAAGGCATACATCTGTTTTCCCAGACCATAAATTTAAGTTTAAGGTTATAGACCAGGTTAATAATGACCTCTAGGGGTGGGCCCTCATTCTCAATTATTAGAGAAATTAGAATTAATTTGGCAAATAAGACATAATGCCTACACATACCCTGGCCTTAATGACAAATGCTCTATTATGTGCTTATTGAAATAAAAAGTTAGGAGAGGTGAATTGCATATTTATGCATACGTATATGTGCATGTAAGCATACTGGTTCTCCTTACTTTCTACATACACACACACACACACACCTTTCTTATTATTATGCATTGTTATTTTGTATAAAGGTATGAATAATAAGTGGTCAGAGGGTAGAGTGTATATATGTGTATCTATATCTATATCTATATATATATATATATATATATATATATACCCAGAATCAAGACATTTCAGATGCCTAAAATGTAGAATATCTAGTCTTGCATATGTTTAGATTCACAAAGCTGCATATTTGTATACCTATATATATTTCTATATTTATATGTTTATATAACATACATTTATATGTTCATATATAAGTACACATTTAGTTTAAAAAGAATAAGTTTTCTGTGGAAAATATTTTTGTTGGCTGGTTGTAAAATGTTTTAAATAACATACGTAATTTAATATTTGCTTAATAGATTTGTAATTAAATTACTTTTTTTTACTTTAAATATGTAATGAGTAGGTCACCTGACCTTTTTAGAACTGTATTTAAATTCATAAATTTTAAATCTCATTTTATCTGAGGAAGTCCAGCGATTCAGTTGGATGAAAAGCGCTTTATAATAAAGAAGTGTGTTGCAGAGTTCGAATAGCTTGTTGGATTTTTATTCTACAGTTTGCTTTTGAGTTTTTGTCATTTAGGCTTATAAATGCCCTCAGGCAGATAGCCTAGTACCTACCTATGAACCTATAATTTATATTATTGTTTCACATGACCCAAGTATTACCTGGACAAAAGTCCAAGGATAGTCCTAGTGGAGGAATGGTAAGCATAGTTCTCACCTTCTTTGCTCAAAAATTCTGGACAAAGCCAAAAATAATGGGGACATAAGAGCTCTTGATTAGGGACAATTTGTAAATATCACTCTAATTCACTTGGAAAGTTAACAGAACAACAGGTTTTGTATCAACATGCATTTTCTGAAATGTAAGAAATAATAAACTCTAATGTGTGGTATTACTGACTGATGGTAAGCCTTATTGATTTACCACAAAATCAAAACATTTTTTGAAGGACAAAGCAAAATCATGGACATTAATAAGTATGGTGGTAAGGAACACCTCTGGATAAGAGATTTGGAGGTGTCCGTCCAGGTGCAGTACAGCCAAGGAGACTAGTACTGTCTGCTGAAACAGCCTTCTATACATTATTAAAGTGTGATATTTCATACAGATTCATTAAGGAAACAGTACTTATATATGCCTGTATATGCCAAATTTCCACTGTGGCAAATCTGGACTCAGGAATCATTGTAGTACCTAGAAGGGGGGTAAAGGAGGGGGATCTCACCACTTGAATACAACTGATGTAGCAGGCTTTCTCTATTGTCCAGGGCAATAGGATGGAAGACAATTGAGGCAGGGGACCTGGATTTCGGCTAAGGCGTGTGGTTAGGAATACAGGTTACTTCAAGACATGGAAATATGGTAAGGAAGTAGATAGACCAGTCCAGTCACAGAGTGGATAGTGATGGCATAAAAAAACAGAATCACCACAGGGATTGTTTGAGGGCATTAGTCACCATGATGATAGCTTGAGATATGTAGGACTAATATGCTACTCTCCAACATAACCATACAGTTTTAATGATTTAGGCAGATGTTCCAATCCCCAGTAGGATGGTTTTGTGTTTCAGGATGAGTACTGCAATTATTAACATGATTATTTGGTGGGGTGAGTATGCAAATCACCATAGCAGGTTACTAGCCTAATAGCCCTAGAGCCTTTTTTAGCCTGGCTATTCATGCTGCAATTTTCCCAACTATCAATGCCCATGGGCTACAATGGCTTTGGTAAATGCCTGTGACTTAGAGCATCTACAAACTGCCCCTCTCCATAAGGGACACAGGCGACATGCTAGAGGTGAATTTGCAATTTCACATCTATTGGTCCAAACTGCACTTATATAGGCTTAGGGAAGACCTCTGTTTCACATGAAAGGGGAGCCTGTTCAGAGGAGGAGTAATCTCTGAGACACGTACATATCTCTCCAACATGTTTTGTTTATGTCACAGATAAGGTTTAGAGCCTTAGATTATGTATTTATAGTGCTGTTTGTTTTGTGAATCTGTAGAAAATGCATTAAAGGTAAATTGGAGAATGCCTTGCAGGTTAGGGATAGATCGCCCCTCAGTAGTCTGTAGAAGAATGAGTACAGGGGAAGAGCTTTGAGATCGTCCATATAGGGCATATTATTTACACCCTGTATCCTTTTAATAATGGACCTCCGTGACTGCTCCAGTTGTTGCAAATGCCTGCTCAGGTACATGCCAAAGGCTGCACTCTACTCAATTATTGGTCTACAGTGGGACTGTGATCTCCTTAGATCTGGATGCCATACGATTACTTACAAGTTGCGCCACTTAGAAAGGATGGTTTGGTGGCATGAGTATTCCAATCATCAACAGGATTGTTTAGTGGGTTAAATACTCCGGTCAAAAACAGGATTGTTTGGTGGATGAGTACTCAAATCACCATCAGGATGGTTTGAGTGGAGTTGGATGATTACTCCAATCTCCACCAGGATAAATAAAAGGGAAGGCTTCACTTGTCAATCGGCTGTGTAGGGGAAGAAAGTTTGATGATACTAATTACTGCCACATCTGGAAGGAAGGAGGAAGACTAGTGACACCAAAAGATAAATGGTTAATTTGCAAGGGTGATGACTTTGATTACTGGTAGAAGTTTTTGGGGGTCCCACCACTGATTGGCTGATTTGGCTACATTGGTAGAGGTCAACAATGACATCTGATAACTTATAGACTGTGTCAGGGGGGAGGCACTATAATCACTAAGAGACAGTGGCTTTCTGATAGGAGCTGATGTTGCAGGGAACTATGACTAAAGGAGAAGGAAGGAGTTAACTGAGAAGTGAAGTAAGGCTCCACCTGCTGAGAAGATGGTCAGGTGGTTTCAAATGTGGAGAGGAGACGTGGGTCTTGGAAGAAGGCTTTGCTTGCTAAAAGGAGGAGGGAGAAGGGAAAATTACCAAGAAATAAACAGGATTGCTGGATCACTGTCTGGTCACCAATGTGAGGACAGCAAACATATCTGAACAGGTGAAGGACAGGCAAGACAGCAGCGAATGGCTATCACCACAAAAGCAGTTTGGGAGTTGAGTGGCTAAGTGTTTTTCCCAGAGGGACAGCAGAGTGGCTAAGCTATGTTGCTAATGTGGCAGTCACAGCTGAGTAAGTCTCTAAATATTACGAGGATCGGCATCATCTGGTCTTAGAGGAGGGTCACTATGTCAATTTTTTCAGCATATTCAGTCAAACTTTGTATCAAAGCTGATCAGGTCTGATCTAAACCTACTCACATTTATCTGTCATGTTCAAAAGAAATTTATGTATAGGTTCTTAGGCAAGTATAAGGCTAGTTGCCCTAGTGGGCCACTTTAAGCCTAGCCAATTTCCCTTTCAGAAGTGAGAATCAAACTCTGTACCTTATAGCTGTAAGGTAAAGATCTAAACTCTTATGCCAACCTCCAACTCCTTATTAATTAACAGGATAAAGAAATATGCACTGACCCAGATAGGATATAATAAGTTTGAGCTAGGATTTTTTCAGGCTGCGTCTGGAGCAACTAATAAAACAAGGGGTGTGCACAATCATAACAGAATTATTTAGATTTGATAAATAGGTAGTCTGACTGGGCAAATCAAATTTTCAGTAGAGTCTGAGAGGAAAATGGCTCTAAAATACAAGGTAGACTACAAATAAGCTATATAAAACATGGTGAAAAATGCAGTATGACAGTTACAAAACAGACATGGCATGCAGAAATCTTGCACAGTTGCTATTACTAAACTAGGAGCTAGAAGTCGATATAAGGAAAGAAAGAGCAGCAACTAGCAGGTGACAATGCACAAATGTGAACAGTTATGTAGCCAATAGATGAAAGCATACAAGATAAATGCAGGCAGTATAATAAAGCATTAGGCTAGAAGTAAAATATAAGAATTTATGACGACAAACCATTACCAAAAAGCAGAAAAATAGCAGATGGTCAACAAGTAATGAAATCAGTTGCTTGAGAGCTGCATTATGCCAGATGCTCAGGAGTGTAAGTAGCATATAATTAGGTAACTGCATAGAAGAACATGTCCATGGAACACGATCATAAATTATGACTTAAACTGATTAATAAGCTGAGATCTGTTTCAAGTGACCTGAACTTTTTAGGCACTAAGTGCCATATGGTAGCGATGTAAGAAGCAAACAGCACATCTTTCTTATCTGTCCTTGCCTCTGATAGGGTAATGTAAGTTCACTCTGGAAGACCTCTGTTCCCTGAAAAGGTTATACCATCTACGTATGAAATGGACAGTGAGAAAGAGAGACTATTATGGGAAGAGTATGAGTTTTAGTGTAAAAATAAGATGCAAAGATCTGAGTGCCCATGCATGGTTTAAATTAAACTTTGCTGATCTTTGGTAGATTACTTCAGGTTTGTGCAGAAGGTACAGATGTACTGAGGTTACAGAACAGTATCACATGACCGCTTTCAAATGAGAATGATACCAAGTGTTATGAATTCAGCTGTGGATGTCAGGAAGCAGGTAAGCCACTGCATGCAATCAAATGACTTGAAGGACCGTCATGTGACAAAGTCCACACGCGGTTTAAATTTTAGCTAACTGTGATACTGAATTCCTAGACATTTTGCAGTTCACCACATCTTTCATGGGCCTTTGTATTTTTTTTCTTTCCAAGGGTAAAATAGGTCTCTGAAATGTTCAGGAACAGCTTTGAGTCTTTCAGCCATGTCTCCAAAGTGTTAAAACATTTTTGCAAAGCAGCCTAAAACATCAGGCTGCTGTGCAAAGTAAAAAGGTGTGCTAACTTCTATATAATGCTTATGTTTTAGGTCCCTGCAGTGGTTCCAGACATTAACAATGACCAGAAACAGGCTCATACAGAGCCCCATGGATAAAGTGGTGCAGGTCTTATAACATATTACTTAGTGTTATGAAAAACTTTCTGGAGAGGAAGCAGCTGGAAAACTCTGCCAGTTCGGAAAGGCAAAACAGGAAGAAACAGAATGTTTAACTGCAAAATGCTTTTGTGAAGTCCAAGAAAAATTTGTGGCAACTAAGTTATGGTTGCTGAGCTAAGTCTGAATATACTCTATTATGGATTAGAGTACCACTTGAGTTATACATTATTCAAAAGCCATGCAGACATGCCATATAGAAGCCACAGTAGTTCAGGTTTGACACAAACTGTGCCTTTATTAAACTTTCCGTTGCTTTTACGAGACAGGATAGTATCACAAATAGTTAACTATTACAAATATCATTGCCCACTTTTATACAGGGAGACATTCCAAAGTTCCTTCCACTAAGACAGGCAGTACCTGTCCTGAAGCTAATACTGACAGGTTTCACTGTTGGCAATGCCAGGACACCACCAAACAGTGTCAAGAACTTCATCAGGCTCTTATTAATTGTGTGCCCTACTGTTTTGTCTTTTTTTTTTTAAACTTACGAAAATGACTTCTTAATTTGCTGACTGCCTGCAGGCAAAAGCTTCTCAACAGGAGTACAGAACAAGCAGGCAGTGGATTTACAAGAGAAAGCACAAGGAGGAACAAGTGCTGAAAATGTCCCCTAAGGATATTCACACTACGGAGGTGGAATCAGTAATGTGAAGTCATGAAAAGGATGGGAGACAATTCTGACAGGAGACAACAGCAAGCTGCAACAATGAAAACAGAAAACACACATGACCTCTCCAAAGGATCCACGGTACAATCACTGTCACAACTAACATATGAAAGGGACTTTGCTGCCCAGCTCAGAATTCATGTTAGAACCTAGTATCCAGATCTACAATGGAGTGTTCTGATGGTTTTATTTCTTTGACCTGTGGCTCGATTAACCTGCCGATTGACAAAAATGATATAGACTCTAAGTGTTTGTTCTTCCAAGTACATCCCAGAGAAGAATATTTCTATCTGCAGATAATAGAAAAATCTAATAATAAGGCAACTGAGTCTTATGACCATTTACCCCTTTACAATACTCAGGCTCAGATTAAGGCTCCTCTATCAAGAGGTCCATGTCCATAAAGTAAGGGTGAATTTATGAATACCTATCCAATTATCTAGTTCCCATTTGAAGGAAATTATGTAACTTGCAGTGGTAGTCTCTTCCAGAGGCGAGGAAGGAACTGTGTAAAGAACCAATTTCTCCACCTTGTTTTGTTTATCTGTTGGTGAAGATTTAAATCCTTAGTTCAGGAAACTGTGGGACTATTTGTTTTATGGAAGACAACTAGGTCCCTAATGGTTTCAGAGTTAAGGCATGGGTCTCCTCTCAGGAGTCTTTAAGATACTAATCTTTTCTGATAGTTTAGGGTTTTCAGTTAGGAACCTCTAGGGTCTTTCTAGATGTTTGATATCTCTACTAAGGAACATCCCAAAATAGGCCTTGTATTCAATGAGTGGCATAATCAATGCTGAATCCAGGAAACAAGGACTTCTTCAGACCTGGATGATAGTCCTTTGGCAATCAGTTGCTCTAAGCAGTAGGAATTTCTGATTGCTGCCATTTCATGATGATCAAAGAAGAGACAAATGTCAACCCACATCCCAAAGCATCTTACAATATTCTCATTTTGTCAGTGTTATATGTTTTAGGGACAGGTAGTCTATTCAATGTGACAAAAGTACATTTTTGTAACATTTAATTTAAGCAGATACTTGTACACCAGGTATACACAAGTATATGCTCTTGCTGAAGGTCTTGGGTGCCAGAGGATGACTTGATAATGACACCCAGTTTACCATTCTCTACAAAAATTGGTTAGAAACAGGTCTTGGTTCATGATTTGGATATCAGAAAAGTAAATGCCAAACAAATAGTGTCCCAGCACAGAGCCCAGCAGAACACAACTGGTCACCTAGATTCTCTCTGATGATGCACCTTATACTCACACCTTGTGAACTTTATCCTTCTGCCAATTTACTATCCATCTTACCACATAAGAGTCTACTTGCAAAGCTCTAAGCGTACTAGCTATGGCAGCATCGTGGTTGGTGCTAAATATGTTGGCCAAGATCAAGGCATGTGGTGTGAACATCATGGCTACTGTCAACAGACTGAGATATTCTTTCAAAAAGTTGAACAGATTCATTAAACAGGACCTACCTTTGATAAAGCCAAACTTCTGTAGGTCTAGCCTGATAAAATTTATAATGTCACAGTTTATCAGGTTAATTATAATCTGTTCCATAGAATTGTGATAAGGCCCTTCAGGCTGATGGGCCTATAGTTACTTGGGTCAGTAGTGAGGCCAACCTTGTGGAGCAGTATCACTACTGCCGTTCACCAAACCTCAGAGACAAAGCCAGTTGCTAAACATGGGTTAAATGGTTTAAAGGAGTGGTTCTGTCAGGGCTTGTTTAGTACTCTCTGTTAAAAAGCCAGGTATAGTATGAAGTCCCATGAAAGAAGCATTTTATTCTTAGACAACACCTTTAGATTATGTTCTTTAGTGATGCTGGGGTCTTTTGAGAACTTCAGGGGTAAGAAGGACTTTGGATTGTTAACTCTGGGATGTTTACATTGTATTTGCTTGTAAGTATGTTAGCGATGTCACTGGGTTTGAGTATGTGCTGCCGCTCTGAATAAGATCAGAGCAATGCTGGGTGTTATTTCTTAATTTCCTAATGTAGTTAAAGAATGATTGCTGGTTGTCTTTAGCTTCAGATGCTAACCTAAGTTCAAGGGCTGCTTTATTAGTCCTAATAGTAGTTTTCAATTTTTAATGAATTTGCTGATGTTATCCCTGATTAGAAGTTTTTTCAATATACTAAATTATTTGGAGTTTTTTATTTCTTTCATCGTAGAGTTTATTTATATTGGTGGACCACCCATGTGGTTAGCTTTTAAATGTCCCATTACATTTCAAGCAGGTAGGGACTACACAGCAATTTGGAGTCTGCAACCTAGTTTTGTGTATTATTTCTTGCAACTCCTTGCATTCTGAAGAGCAGCACAAATGCATTCTTTTGGAACAGGTTCTATGCAGGATTTCAAATTATCATGGCTTGTTTAGGCCAAACATTATCCAGGGAGCTGAAACATGCTTGTATCTATAGCATTTAAATAGCACAATTAGGTAATTACATATTTTAAAAGAGTACAATAAAAATGAACTGCAACATCTGCTTAACATACACCATCAATTAAATGCCATCTAACACTACAGAAAAGCTACAGGCAAAGACAGTAACAGTGTAATGTTCTCAACTTAAGGTACCTGTCACCTTGCCTGCATCTTGAAAGAGCCCCAGTCAATAAAGAATAAGCATATACTCTCATAGTGACCACACTGAAATGCCATTTGCTCATGTGTTTATTGAAGTGGAGCACAGAACCCAGTCAATAATGCTCTTTGTATAAAAGACAGGATCAGTCTTACGTAACAGAAAGTGAGACCACTTCATGTTAATAAGCTTGGGGGAGTGTGAACCTCAGTTAATGGTCCTGCCACATTTAATCTTCCCAGAGTTAATTCATTATGTAGGTGGGGGTTAATTTACCCCAGCAAAAATAATTTAAATAAAATCTCAGAACATGTATGTAAATGTTTCAAGCACTCAAGAAGATACAAATATGCTGCAAGCTTCCACAGTGTTGTATGTGCAAGTTTGCTTCAACACACACACACACACACACACATA
Source organism: Protopterus annectens (assembly GCF_019279795.1). Classification (NCBI taxonomy): domain Eukaryota; kingdom Metazoa; phylum Chordata; order Ceratodontiformes; family Protopteridae; genus Protopterus; species Protopterus annectens. The sequence goes on along the minus strand of NC_056733.1, from coordinate 308,538,092 downwards.
TATATATATATATATATATATACATACACACATATAAGTATATACACAGACTACACACCAACTAGCTAGTTTGCTAACCTGCACTGATAAGCTGACATTTGTACTTATTATAAAGTTGGGAATCTTGGACAGCTCCCCCTGTGCAGGTAGGCAATCCTTGGGTATGAAAAACTGTGCAATCCAAATCCCTTGGGATGACGTTGCATAACTAGGCTATTCTTTATTTATAGGTCAGATTGATCTTAAACTTTCAGTATAGAATTGCAAATCAATAACATTATTCAGTTCAGTTCTACTATACATTACATTAACAAAGTATTTACATGCATTTTTTTACTCCCTGCCTATGACCATCAGGTGTTATCAGGGCTTCTCTTCATCCACCAGGTTTACCAAGCTTGCCTTGTTTCCATCAGCCAACCTCACCCCATGTTTGGGGCCAGTGAGAAGACTGAGGCTTCATGGGACAGCATCATACTGCAGTTTTATGGAGATTTTCTCTTAAAGGTTATTCTCCCATCCAAGTATGCACTCGTTTGACTCAAGGGTGTGGCATGCGAGAGGCTTACAGTCTTGTCTACTCCTTCAAGTGAGACTCAGCTAAAGCCACACTCCTCTTACAGGCTGCACTTTCTGCACAACCCCAGCTACAACTAAGGATCAGCCACAGAGATGTGCCCAAGGTGCAATCCCACCTACCAACCAAAGAGTACACAGCACTCATCCCCCTGCCTGCTCCATCAAGTGCCTGAGCCATTAGTCATACTCTGGCCACCTGGTACATAGTTAGGGCTTTAACCCTCTATGCTACTAGTGAGGCTACCTATATTTTTTCTTTCTTCTCTCTATGATTTGTGGCTGAAAAGTCTACCTAGCTAGGCAGGCTGTCTGGTTATCAAATAAATACACAGACACATATATGTACATGAACATGTGCAGTTGCACTGATAGAAGGCTGTTACATCTTTTTAGTCCATTTATATACTGCAACACAATGGCTATGTGGCATGATCTCTATCTCACAGCTTCAAGTCACTGTGCTGTCTTTTGTATGCTCCATTTGTCTGTGTGGGTTTTCTCTGGGTACTCTGTTTTCCACCCAGCTCTCCAAAACAAGCTAGTTGACGGTCAACATTAGAAACTGTTATACATACTGCATGTATACTAGTCCTATTCAACTAAGTTAGGGATGAAAAGCCTTGAGAAAAGACTAGTTATTTATCTGGTTAACTAATAAGTAAACACAGATATAAAGCTACAAAATCCCATACTTAACCCAGGTCCTGTTTTCTGATCAATAGACTATGCTTATATATATATATATATATATATATACTATATGTGATGTTATCAGTGAAACCACAATGTATTTTGGAAAACAGCATAAGGCACACAACATTCTGATACTGAAATGAATGTGTTATGATGCAGATATCCTCAACAGTCAAGTCTCTTGCCAAAGACAGACTACTAGCCTAGTGAGACTAACCTGTTGAACAAAGGCTAAATAAAATTAAAATAAACAAGCAAGCTCTGCCCTTAACCACTTTCATTTTCTTTATTCTGTCCACAGTAGAGGGGTAATAGTGAGATTATAAGTGCTTCGTGACAAGTCCTCCAACAAAGCAAATGAAACAGTTAAATAATTCCTACACTAACTTATCAATTTTCGAGATTTCTTGCTTCAGTTTTACATTCCCAGAAATGCCTCTGCTTGACAGGATAGTGCCTGAAACATAAACAAAAACAATGCCGTCGGATCTGGCTACAAAAAATAACCAGTTACGTCACAGCTGAAAATGAACATCTGGTGAGTAGTTTTCCAGGATATGTGGAAGGAAAGTTATTATCTGCTGTCCCGTGACTTTCCCACAGACATTCTTTTATCCCCCCATGCAATGTGGCAATGCCTGAAAATCTGCTGACTCCGTCAGTTGCTCTTGGTATAGAATCATTTTGGCGTGCTGCTCCCAGTGTTCCTATATTTTTCTCAGTAGATGGGATCATTCATTCCTCAGGATGCTTACACTACAATAACTGAAAAAACAGTGGCAGAGAGAAACAGAGAGTTTAAGATATCAGTCTTTCTTAGTAGTTTTTTTTAAATCTTTTTTCATTAGTAAAGTCTCACTGTGATTTTTTCCCCTCATTTTTTGACATCACAGGGACATCAGACTTCAGATACTGCTACTATGGACATTGGGATGTACTTTGCAACAACAGAACTTGTGGACTGCATTTGTTCTCAGTCTCACCTTCTTGCATTCCACTGTAGTATCCAGAGTACATATATGCCTGTGAAAAGGGAAGTGTGTTGAGCAATGCTCTTAATCAGAAACACCTGTGCAATATACTCTTGCAATCAACCAGTCATAAGATCTGCTAGTCAGCTGTGGAGGAGAAACAAAAGGGGGTGGGAAACATTAGATATCTTAACAAGTCTTGCAGTTGAATGTGTAGCTACATGAATCTGGGAAGTTTTAATAGTGAAATGTATCCTTCAGAGAACTCCCCCAATCGCATAATCTATATGGTAGGTACAACTCTGGCTGCTTATTTCTATTAGAAAACGTCTGATGTGATTAGAGGTATTAAGTTATAATCACATGACACAATCAACAGCAGTAATACTGATCTGTTGTAACAAGCACTGTGCAATTTACAGCATTTTATATTTTTGCCAGAATGTATACATTTCTCTGTTTAACACATTTTGCCGTTTTTGGAACTGCCACTTTTAGTTAAGAGTATTAAACTATTTGTACAAAATATTCCAAATAATTCCCTTTCTGTATTTCGAGGCCTTTTTTTCCACAAATTTCAGTACATAGCTCACAACAGTCACATCTGCCATAAGAGAATAATTTAAGAAAGTGTTAGGAAAACCACAGGTGTTAGCATAAGAAAGAAAAACTGCATCCTTCTCTTTGCAGATCACATTTCTCTAGGAGGCCTGAGAGGTCTATGCCAATGTCATTTAATTTTCAGGAATGCGTATGTTCACACCACATAAAACAAAGGCTCTTCTACCTAACTGAAGGGCCATAAAATACCTCGTAACAATTTTCACTTTTTCAATTTTCTTTAGGGTAGGGGTTCAAGTGGTTTAGTTGAGTGGTAAACTACTTCATATATTTTAAATATACTTCCAATCTTATAAACATAACTACAGAGATTTAGATTTTGAAGAAGGATGACTGTGCAATGCCACCTTAGCTATTTTAAATCACTTTTGTCAGTTTTTCTTTGGCTGCACCATAATGGGTCACACTAGGTTTTCCCTGACTAATCCATAAAGGTTAAGAATTCTGTTCCATGGTATTTATACAGTGAGACATTGCCCCATATGTTTGATGGAGGTCAGTCTATATCTGAAGATTTAACACATTACAGAAAGCAGAAAATTCCTTCAGTGGCAAACTGAATCATCGCCGTTTCAGATAGCACAAAAGCATTTTCAAACACAACAGCAACACTACAGGATCTACACAATATTCAAGTAAAAGGGCACTCGAGAAGTCAAAATGCCTTTAAAAACAAGCTTCAGGAGTACATAAACTAAGCAGTCTTGCCATAAAAGTTTCAGAGATGTTGGCTGGTTAAAAGAGCCCTTAATGTGACTGCAACTGTAAATATTAGTTGATTCTTTCATTGATATAAAAGAAATGATGTAGATGCCACTTACAAAATGAATTTATGCTATCTTTTTCAAGTGACTCACTTATGAACAGTGAATTAAGATTCTCAGCTGCACCCTGAAATAAGACTTGCAATGAGTTACTTGGAATGAATGCTGCTATTTTGTAATGCCCCCAGCCATGGCTATAGCTCAAAAAAAAAAAAAAAAAAAAAAAAAAACATTCTTGGGCCTCTCTGTTCCCCCAGTTAAACAAATACACAAAAATATACTATGTGCATCATTCATCGAGTACTGCAGCAGAAGTGCTAACTGTATTCATATTATCAAAGCTAAAAATAACAACTAGAAACTGAAGTGAAGTCTCCTAATATTGTAATCAGCTGACAGCTGGAATAATCCTGGATGACAAGATAATATACCCAGTAGATCTAATGTTGGAAAATGTCAAAACCATACATTGTCTTAAGATTTACCTTCTTGGAATCCAACAAAGTGCTTAGTGTTTAGGAAGGGTTAACTAACAATGAATACATTTTCCAGACTCTTAACAGCAAGCCAAGGAAAGAGGAAACATTAATCAATCCCGCCTTTATTTTATTTAGCTAGCAGAGCAGTTCATCTGAACTCTCTTTCTATCCTTCCTAGGGTTAAAGAGCAGCTGTAAGTCTTTTTGCTTGCATGCTACACTCCCATAATACACCTGGGCAGTCTAATGATCTGAGATGTATGTTCTCACATAGTAAATGTTCACTTCTAGATTTGTCTTTTAAGCTTGGTGTGGCACTACGTAAGCAAGGAAACACACTGATAAAACCAAGTAACACTTATTAAAGAAGTGAAGTCAACAATATGATAAGTTTAGTACATTATATCTAATGTTAAGTGCAAGGTTTCACCATTCATTATCAATAGCCATTAATAAGTTGTTGGTAATACTATGGGAAATGCACAGCAAGGCTAATGAGAAGGCAAAACGTTAATTCTAAAGAACAACTTCAAACAAGAAAACTGAGCAGCTCAAAAGCAAAGAGTATGGAACTGTATTTATCATCCAGATCTACAGAAAAAAGTAGCTAGTTATTGCAGACCCAAGTACTTCAAAGCCCCAGATTCAGGACTAATCTTAAAAAAACTGAGTAAGAAACAAAAGTGTGATTATTGGCCTAATCACTTATTTGATAACTGGCTAAGAACCCTTTTTCATTTGACAACTGGCTAAAATTTCAACCCAATACAGGCTGATGAGCAAAAATACAACACGGTACTGTTAAAATTACAGTGATATTAAGATTAAGACTTGGTGTTTATACATATATATATGTATATATATATATATATATATATATATATATATATATATATATATATATATATAGATGGATCTAGGACTATTGAACGAAAGTTCAATAGTCCGAATCCACAATCACCGAACGCACTTTAATGAAAGCGCTTTTGTTAAAGTGTGTTAAAAAAAACAATAAATCTACTTTTATGTAGGGGGCAAGCCCCCCTTGCACCCCCACCCCCCCTACTTTAATATTCTCACTCCGAGATTGCACTACAGTGAAGAAAAGGGAATATTCCCTTATCTGCACAGTAGCACGATCTCCGCAACAGTCATTCCCCTACGACTCCCTCTAGCTGCAGGCATGCTTCCGCAAAAGTGCTTTTTCGGTAGAAAGCACTTTCGTGGAAGTATGCCCAGCTGTTTGTGCTTTGGTGAAAAGTTCCTTCAGTAATCAGTACAGATCCCATATATATATATATATATATATATATATATATATATATATATGTATATATATATATATATATATATATATATATATATACACACACACACACACACACACACACATGGTGAGTAATTAATAACAGTCAGACTGAAAATAATAGCTTTAATCCTTATATAGATTTTACAACCATTTACAGCAGAATGCTATAAAGCTGAAAATGACCGTTCGGTAAAGGTAGAATCAGGTCCAAGACAATTAAAAGTAAAGTGCAATGAACTGTATTGAAAAAAATCTGCATTACTTGTGGTAAGGCTTATACTATATAATTCTGACTCTGTTAACAGTTATACTTTCATATACAGCTTCTGTAGTACTTAAGTAGATCTGCAAACCTGTAGCGGAATGAGAGTTTACCTCTGCAGTGCACTACAGTATCCAAAAGACAGGTGAAGTAGAGGAAAAAGGAAATTACTCAACATAGCATAGGTAGTGTCACACATACAAAGCCCCTTTCTGTACGGCAAATTTTAAGTTTAACCAGGAATGTGGACCTTCTCTAACTTGAACAGACAAGGCTTTCCAAGTATAGAATGGATGGAGAGCTAGGAAGATGGCTCTGTCAAACAGACATGTTTAGCCTGCCACAAGCTGTTTCTGACCTCAGGAGAGGAAGTTGCTGGAACATTTTTTGTAGTATATTCTAAGTAGCTTCAGATGGGAGGGTTGTGAGGGAACCAAAGAACAAAAAGAGAGAGACTAGCTATGGAAAAAAATGCACACATGAGCCAGCACATCTAATAAGAAGGCAGTAAAAGCTAAGAATGGAGGAAAATTGAGTCCCAGCAAAAGGCTATTCAAATTTAATTCCAAACTAAATACCACTGACCCAGACCATATAAAACTATTTTACTATCTGTCAACAACTCTTGCTAGCAATTCTGCATCAAAGGAAACAGCAAGACAGGGTGTGCATAATACCAGTATCTTTATTTACATTTGCGTCCTCAGAGCTGACCAACTGCCCTCCTGCTGGTCCACTCCTTATTCACCAGGTCTACCAGTCGTACCTTTTGTCACCCACTTGGGCTGATCATGGACCTACATCTGGGGCCAGTGCGGAGAACAAAGATCCTGCTATAGCACAGCTCTGCTGCCTGGGAGTGTTTTTCCTTGTATGCCCTAACCATTTCCTTTGCTACTACACACATTCGTTCCATCTCTGGGACCAAAGTGCAGAAGGGAATGCTGGTGCATCATCCCATCTCTGCAACTAATCAGTCAGTGCACTAACAACACTCTCCTCCATGTCCCAGACTCTGCTTTAATTCAAATGCAATAAATGCATCTCAGTGCATGTACTCCCTTTCCCAGAATGGGGATAACTGTCCTCCCAGGCTAGAGCCTCAGAATCCCGAGCCATTAATTGAACCTGGCTCACTTGGGTCATAGACAGGTCTTTGTCCCTCTATACCATATACTTGTATCTTTATTAATTAATTAAAAAAACATGAACTATGTGTTGAGAATAAAACACAGCTATATTTAAAACAATGTCATAAGAAACTGGATTTTAGCACATCATGTATTTCAGAGATACTGCATTATAGGCAGATCTAGAACATTCGTATGAAAGTGACATTTGCAAAGGCAGTTTTGTATTAAGCAAATAGTACAAAACTGACTTCTCTGCATATATTTAAAGTAACTTATTTTTCTTTGGGGCAAAGCTTTCCATGGACTGTTATCCCTGTACTCTCCCATTAATTTAATCAACTCCATGGTAAGTGCATCTTAGCAGTAGGGAGATATCCACTTCTTTCAGTGACCACAATCAAGCAAAGTATAGTCTGATGAACTCACTTTGACAAACTAGTCAAAAACTGTGACTTGTGCATGTGGTATTTGATTAATTTGACTACTTTCATCAAAACCAGATTACCAATGCTTCAGACCTGTAATCCCTAGTCTATAATCTGCATCAGTGTGACTCCCACTGCCAAGTGTCCTGACATCACACTAAGTCAAAAACAATGCTTTTCTCTCGCCACCTAAATGCATGTGTGATATCATAAGAAAAAGGGGACTCTGGTGTATTATAACAGTAGTGCATCCTTTTTTGTGAGACTGTTCTTTTCTGCCTTGATCTGCTAATTCAGGGATTACAAACTTTGAATTTCAGAAATGCTACCAGGTTTTAACAATTCACTTTGTAGTTACTTGCCATAATGAACACGTACTCATGATAAGGAGAGATTCCTTGCAGGTGAACCTTGCTCTTGTATTTGTGGATTACTTAAGTTTTCTTTAACAACAATGTAAGCACTGGTCATTTGATCTTTGAAGCCTTGACTCGAGTCAAAGCATCTCCGCTTGTAAAAAAAAAAAAAAAAAGTGCAATGCATGTATTATGGGCATTTACGGTGAGGCAAACTGGATGTCAAACATTTACAAATATTACAGGATGGCTGATGTATACAGACAGGGCAACATTAAAAGTAGGACTTTATGCAATACTGATGTTGTTGTGTCTTTCGGCTTTTCCCGGTTAGGGGTAGCCACAGCGGAACTCCGGTCTGCTAATGACTGGCAGTAGATTTTTACGTACCGAGTTGCCAGCCCTGATGCACAACCTTCAGCGAAGGTACGCCCATTCACGCATGTCTCCACACAGAAGACACTCTGAGAATCAAACAGGACAACGTCTTACTGTGAGGCGACTGTAAGGATTACTTGAAATTAAAAGTCTGTCATTTATTTACACATATAAGAGTGTTATTTGGAATAGATGAGAAGACGACAGATGAAACAGGGGCTTCACAATGCAAGAAGGGTGAAGTAATGAAAAGAAATAAGGAAGGCACAAGCTGAAGGGCTCCATTAGTTAATGGTGTTTCCAATTCCAGGTCTGTCCTATACACATATTTAGCTCTGCTGTATGGATCTCATTTATAACACTTTCAGAAATGAATGTGCAAACAGAAATGCTGAGAATTCATTGTAAGAAAGCTGTTTAGCTGTGGCTCCACATACCACAACTGTATTATCACACTGTTTGGTAGTATCATTCTACAAGTGCATATGATGTGGAATGTAGATGTGACTGGGGAAAAGACACGACATGTGGCTGAATATTTAAGTTTTCTTACTGCAGAAACAAGAATAATGGGGTTGCAGCTTTGCTGTAATCTACCCAGAGACTAAAGATAGTGTGTTAAAAATTCTAGTAACAGTTGTAAGATATGTATCTGTAGGGCTGTAAAGTGAAAAGAAGACTTGGTTACACAAGTTTGTAGGGCCTCAGAGTACTTCATGAGCTTCAAGGGCCGAGTAGAAAAATGCTGAACAAGGAAGGCCAACAATGACAAGAAACCTTCAACACTATCCATTAAGATCTAAAAATATAGGTGTGTAGTTGTAGCTGATCTAGAAGACAAAAGCTGAACCAAGGTGTTAGAGTGATCAAGTAAGAAAAGTGAAGTAATGGCAGGTAAATTTGACTGAGTTTTATGTTTTCAAAGGGGAAATAATTTCCATTCACCTAATCATTTCTATACTCTTTAGTTTGTATGAAATGGGCTTCTTTCAAACCTTTTCCTATCAAGCCTTCACTTTAATTTGCTTAGTGGATTCGGCCTCCTTCAGTGATGAAGTTATGAATGGGATTCCAGGGAATCTGGTGAGAAGGAGCACAGTCTGGGCTTATAAAATGTACATGCATGGTTTACACAGTTTACAATTTTCTATTATTACCGTATAAATAAAACATTTTTGCCTAAATGTTCACTGTATTTGAATTCTTTGTAAATGAGAAATTGATGTTCACCGAAAGCTCCAGATACAACTGTCTTTATACTTACCTGCTCTTTTCTCTGTATTTTTATTTTTGCCTAAGAAATGCACATCACTTGTGAGTGAATGAAACCCACACGACACACACATGCACATGCATACATGCTAAGGAGAAATGCATAAGCAGGCATATTCTACATGCCTTGACTGACGAGTAGTTATTTTTTATCTCATGCTTCATCTTCTTCTCAGTGTAAGTTGTTATAGTTGTACGACCACATCTATCTGTAACACTCATGCATGTGCAGTCAAACCGACTTTGAATATGTCCCAGGTACATGACATTCTACTTAACACATCTGAGAGAAAAACAGAGCAACTTGTTCTTCTAACATGTAAACAAGTTACATTATTTTGCTCAGGGCACAGATCATTAAAAATGGCAAATGGCACAACTAGTATACTCTCTCTCACTCTCTCTCATTATGTTACAAACATGTTTGTAGTACCACAATGTAACTTTAAAAATTTACAAGATGATACACCACAATAAACACAATGAATTCTAGTTTGCTGCCATACAAAATGTTTACCCCACATGCTGGAGAAATGGCTGGGGATGAGATCTAAAAGTTAGGTGTCTACTCCAAATGTTAATTTAGATTGGCATTCAGGAAAAATAAACGAGTGCACAGACTAAAGCAAGTTATCTCAGTGAAAAAACCTGGCAGTGCAGCAAAACAAGAAAACACAGCTTATTTTGGTATGTCTTTAACTATAAAGTCCCAGACAACTGGCATGTTGTTGTATAAACTTCCCATATGCAAGAAGTAAGTCCTCTCAAAAAATGCTTGCAGATCTCTAGATCTACAAAAGTGTTACACTTTCATAGAGTAAAAGGAGGACCCAGATGACATGGGGCCAAAGGGTCTCAAGACAGGTACTATTTCATGAAGCACTTCAAGAAAAACACATAGTAGCAGCATGAAGAAAGTACAGTTTTGTACCTACCATAAATGTAGATGTTTGAGTGCCAATACAGCTGCAGTCATAACAGATGGGTTCTCCTGCCGTCAGGTGGGTCCTCGGTCGGCCGAATTCCAAAGTCTAGGTCCGGCATTGGTTGTCGTCGCTTCTTCCCTGACGTCAGTGCGACAGGGGTATAAAAGAACCAGCCAACGCCATTTTCTTCAGTTTCTCTTGCCCCAGATGTCAGGTGCCCCCAGAAGGAAGGCAATACATAAATTTTTGTAATAAAACAATGCAATATAATCAAAATACAGTAGTTGCAAGCAAATACACCATAAATGAATACCCCAATCAGGTTGTATGAGGAGGTGTTAGCCAAAAGGCCTGTCCCAAGAGGGGAAGGAGGGAGGGAAACCTGGACTGCAGCTGTATTAGCACTCGAACATCTACATTTATGGTAGGTACAACATTGTACTATGTTCATCGTGCATACAGCTGCAGTCATAACAGATGGGTAGAATCCCAAAGCTAAGAAAGGGGTGGTAGGCACTAGGTGGAACTAGCAGGAGCCAGGATGCCCTGCAAGACTGCAGTGGCAAAGCCTGCTCTAGTTTTGGAGTATAATGGTAGGTGGTAGTGCTTGGAGAATTTATGCACAGAACTCCAAGTGGCTGCTTCCAAAATATCTTTGGTAGGAACTCCTCTGAGGAAAGCCGCAGAGATAGCTGTGGCCCTTGTGGAGTGAGATCTGATGCCTGCAGTCACAGTTTTACCATGAAAAGAGTAACAAAAGCGTATGCAGTGGGCTATCCATTTTGAGATTGTCTGTTTGGAAATTGGCTTCCCTTGAGCTCCTATAGCATGGGACACAGAGCTGTTCTGATTTTCTGAAAGGCTTTGTTCTGTCCAAATAATAGCGCAGCTGTCTGTGGATGTCCAAGGAATGTAGTAGTCTCTCCCCTTTGTTTTGAGGATTAGGGTAAAAGGTAGGTAAGTGTATAGCCTGATTTAAAGCTACCCTGGATACTACCTTTGGCATAAAGGAAGGATTGGTTCATAAGGAAACTCTGTCCTGATGGAAAATGATAAAAGGCTGCACAGCCATGAGGGCTTGTAGTTCCGATACCCTACGAGCTGAGATGATAGTCAGAAGGAAAGCTGTTTTCCAGGACAAATATTGCAAATCTGTTGAGGCAGCTGGCTCAAAAGGAGGCAAGGTCAGCTTTTCTAGAATTAAGTTGAGGTCCCAAGCAGGTATTGGTTGTTTCCTTGGGGGTTTTATATTCTTAGCCCCTCTGAGGAACTGTCTTAAGAGGGGGTGAGAGAATAAAGGTGGATCAGTGTTGTATTCTGCAGAAATGGCTGAGGCATGGATTTTGATGGAGGAGAATGAAAGTCCACTGCTTAGCAGCTCAGCTAGATACTGTAATATTTGAGGTAAATTCAGTTTTCCAGGATTCTGGCCCTTTTTCTCATTCCAGGCACAAAACCGTTTCCATTTTGCGGAGTAAGCTTTTCTAGTAGACGGCCTTCTGGCCTCCAAAATGACATCCTGCACCTCCTTGGAGAGTAGGGTCCGTTGTGATGTTAAGGAATCTTCCATGCATCCAGATTGAGTGTTTTCAGCTGACTGTGAAGAGTTTTGAAGCTATGCTGAGTCAGAAGAAGAGGCATTAGAGGTAGGGTCCATGGAAGGGAATGCGTCAGGCTCCTCAGGAGTGGGTAGCAGTGCTGTCTTGGCCAGTCTGGAGCAATGAGAATCATCTTTGGTCTGTCTGCTCTGGTTTTTAATAGAACTTTGGGCAGAGCCACAAGGGCGGGAGACTTAAACCTTGACACGGCTATTAATAGGACGTGCTGGAGGGATAGATTCATCACCCAAAGACTCCCTATGCTGTGGAACAAAATCCCGGTACATGTGAGGCAGAGCACCTCGCTGGCCTTGTTCAAGAGAAATCTTGACCAATGGATGGGAGATCGCAGATATACCCCAGGGATTACCTCAGTGTCACTGCTAGACAGAGGCACAGCAAAATAATGGGTATAGTTCCCCATACTAAAGGGGTGGCGTAAGCCACAAAACGATGGGCTAGGCTTGTAAATGCCCTCGGGCAGATAGCCTAGTATGAACCTATGAACCTATGAACCTAAGCAGAGGAAGAGGTGGAAAGGCATAAACTGCCATTGTTGTCCAACTGAAAGAGAGAGCATCCACTCTCCAGGCCTGTGGATGAAAAGTCCTTGAGCAGAATTTTGTCAATTGGTGATTTTTGTGGGAGGCAAAGAGATCTATGTCTGGCCTTCCCCATGCTTGAATTATCTCTGTAAAAACTTGAGGATGCAACTTCCATTCATGTGGATCTGTCATATTTCTGCTTAGGTTGTCTGCCAGCATGTTTTCCTTGCCTGGCAAGTACTGTGCTTGAAGTTCGATTTGTAATTCCAGAGCCATGTTCCAAAGTGACATGGCCAGCCTGCATAGGGGGTATGAATGGGTTCCTCCCTGTTTGTTTATGTACCACATTACTGTGGTGTTGTCTGTCCTAATCAATAGTTGGCCTGGATGCAGAAGGTCTTTGAAAGCTATAATAGCATTTATTACTGCTAGCATTTCCTTTTGATTGATGTGAAGGTGCTTTTCTTTTTGGGACCATTTGCCCTGAATGCACCGATCTGTCATGTCGCCCCAGGCATAGTCCGAGGCGTCTGTTGTGATGACTTGATTTGCTTGAGGCTTGCAGAATGGGAGACCTGTGTTTGTTTGGCATGCTTGAGCCCACCACAGGAATTCCTTTTGAAGACATGGAATTAGTGGTATTATTGTTTCCAAACTGTGGCTGTGTTGAGACCATAGGTTTTTCAGGTACCATTGAAGTTTCCTCATATGCAGCTTTGCACATGGGATTAGTAGGATGCAAGATGCCATGAATCCCAGAGCCTGCAGGATTTTCCTTGCAGTCAGCCTTGTGAAATTTGCTAGTTTTCTGAAGTATTGAGTTAGTTGCCCCTGCTTCTCTGGCGTGAGGTAGGCCATCTGGGTGTTTGTGTCCAAGTTGGCACCCAGGAAAATTATTTTCTGAGAGGGTATTAGCCTTGATTTCTTTTTGTTGACTGTGTATCCCAGAAAATTCAACAACATTATTACAAAAGCCAGATGTTTCAGAAGTATGTGCTTGCTGTCCGCTTGGATCAGGCAGCCGTCCAAATATGGGCATATTTGTATCCCTTGAAGTCTGCAATAGGCAATTACTGATGCCAGGCATTTCGTGAATACTCTGGGTACAGTAGATAAGCCAAAGGGCAATGCAGAGAATTGATAATGGGTTGAACGTGCAAGAAATCTGTGGTATCTTCTGCAATTTTGTCTGATTGGGACATGCAGGTATGCCTCCTTGTGGTCCAATGTTACCAGCCAAGACTCCTTGCCCAGCATGGGAAGAAGCTGCTGTAATGTGAGCATCTTGAATTTTGGTACGAGTAAATATGTGTTTAGGATGGATAGGTCCAAAATAGGTCTCCAATCTTTTCCCTTCCTTGGTACCAGGAATAGTCTGGAATAAAAACCTTGACCTTGTTTATGAGTAGGTACCTCTTGAATAGCTTTCACGTCCATGAGATCTGAAATTTGTCTTTGTGCCTCTGCCCTTTGATTGTGTGGCAGGTTTGGCATGCCTCTCATTTTTGGAAGGATGTGAAAATGGAATCTGTAGCCTCTGTTTATAATGTCCAGGATCCATTTGTCTTTTGTAACAATATGCCAATTTTTTGAAAATAATGCCAGTTTTCCACCTAAGGGTGCTGCCATTTGAGCCTTGCTTGGCATGCAAAGGGGAAAGTCATTGGGCTTGCTTTCTGAATGGCTGTGAACTACCCTCACCACCTCCTCTTTGTGTAGGAGCTTGCCATTGTCTGCCTCTAAACGATCCTTGAGATTGCCCTCTGCCCCTCGGGCGCCTGTATCTACCTCTTTGGGGTCTGTCCGTGGCTGGAAAGGACCAATTTTTGGAAGGCCAATTTCTACTGAAACGTGGAGGTTGTACCTGTAGAAAATCTTTCACTGTTTACATTGATTTAGCCTTTTCCTCCATTTTCTTTAATACCTCCTCAGCTTTAACACCAAATAATACATCCTTTTGTAGAGGGGCAGCTAGTAATTTAGCTTTGACATGATCTGGTAAGGTTTGCTCCTTGAGCCAGGCATGTCTACGTATGACTGGTCCTGTAACAGCAGCTCTACATGAGGCCTCTAGAGCATCAAAACCACATTGCAAGGTAAGTATACCCCCTTGTTCTGCACTATGCATCAAATCCTGCAACTCCTTCAAGTCTGGTTGTTCAGGTTGTGACATTTTACTTCTCAACTGTGATAACAGAAACTGTTGGTACTTTAGCATATGGAACTGGCAGTTTAATGCCCTCATGGTTAAGGTGGCCGAGGTGTATACCTTTTTTCCCCACCTTTCTAAGGATCTGGAATCTCTCTTGGAAGGTAATGGATTTTTAGCAGTGGAGGCCTTAATTCCCTTGGGGCCCTGTGAGATAGTTTCTGGGTCAGCCGCATGGCTTTTGTATAAAAATTGGTGTGAGTCAGGAACCCGGTAGTACCTGTCAGGCTTGACTGGGGCTGGAGGTAAAGAATCCGGGTTAAGGCAGGCCTCCGAGTACACATCATCTAGTATGTCTAAGACAGGAGGTATAGCCAGAGGGCTGTGCTGAGGTAGCAAGAGAAAATCCCTAAGCCTTTTCTTGGAATCTGAGTACTCTTGGCCTTCCCAGTGGAACTGTTCCCTTAAGGTATGCAAGGTTTGCCCAAATGAGTAATCCTCTGGCGGGGAGACAGAGGAAATGGACTCCTCTGCATCAGAATCTTCAAAACGGGAGTAAGAATTTTCCTGTTCTTCAGAGTGCTCTGAAATAATGGAGGCCTGGTCAGAGGAGGGGGATTCTTCCTCCACTCTGGGCCTTTTGACCGAGGGTGGGGGGTTGAGAACCCCTGATAAGAGTAATTAAATCCTCAGCCATTTTAAGCATCTGTTTTTTAGGCATGGGGCCTGGAAAAGGGCCCTGTGTAGCTTGTCTCTTAGAATGCATGGCTGCTTTAGACTTAGGGAAAGCCTTAATGGAAAAAGAAGAGGAAGGTCTGAAGACACCTTGAGAGGAGGCAGACCTGTCTACATTTTGAGATTCACCACCAAAAGTGGCTTCGGTATCTGTAGTCGGGGTGTGGGCCGAGGAGCCTGCGACCTCGGGCACAGAAGACACCGCCAATAAAGTGTCATCGGTAGGCAGGGGCTGCGTAGGCGCCTCGCTGAGAACCGTACCACCTGTAATCGGCTTTGGCGTGGTGTCGGTAGAGGCCGCGGACCTCGTGTGTCGGTCCTTGTCTTTGCATTTTTTAGACAAAACTGGAGTCTGAGTATCCGACGACATAATATAGTTAAATTTTTTTGCCAAAATAGTGCTGGGCGAACTCCGCCCGACACTTAATGGTGCGTTTGTTGAATGTAGCACAAAAACGACAGACCGAGACGTCGTGGTCTGGGCCTAAGCAAGGAATGCAGAGGGAATGAAAATCCTTATGCGGTATTTGCTTCCCACATGAAAAACAATTATTAACTTTGTCTGACATCGGTCTGAGGCAAGAAAAGTTTCCCCAACGGGGTACTTAGCTTTCAAGAAGACTTCGGTTGCAAAATTTTCGTAATTTCAGGAGATGGCCGACCGGCACTTGTGAACTGCTTCTGCTTCGGGCACCGCGCGGCAAGAAAGACTGAAGAAAATGGCGTCGGCTGGTTCTTTTATACCCCTGTCGCACTGACGTCAGGGAAGAAGA
Source organism: Protopterus annectens (assembly GCF_019279795.1). Lineage (NCBI taxonomy): Eukaryota > Metazoa > Chordata > Ceratodontiformes > Protopteridae > Protopterus > Protopterus annectens. Next base: position 308,522,125 of record NC_056733.1, on the reverse strand, counting down.
GACGACAACTGACGCCGGACCTAGACTTTGGAATTCGGCCGACCGAGGACCTGCCTGACAGCAGGAGAACCCATCTGTTATGACTGCAGCTGTATGCACGATGAACATCCATGGAACCATGTCACTGGTAATGTAATCAGGAAGAAGAAAACCATAGAAAAATAAATGTCATATATTTCTTACAAAAAGCTGAAACACTAAAATAGTTAATGCTAACACTGTAACAACATAAGAAATTCTGAAAACTGTTGTTATTGCTGCATAACCTAAAACCTCTGGCAGTCCATCCTACCCGTAACAGAAGCTGAGCAGTCTTTAACAATACTATCATTACTACATAATAAAACACATTCTGTTAAATGACTTAGTAACAGATTTTATCTTAAATATGGTTATCTTTTGGGCACATGAATAAATTCATTGAGAATATTCTTAGTCCCAAACTTAGCAATATCAAAATGGATGAAACTGACAAAGCTCTAGATAATTCATGCAGACAGTTAGCCAGTGAAGTAAGAATACACTAAACAATATGTCTCAGGAAATCCATGTTTTAAAAAAAGTTTACATTTTACCTAGAGCATAAATCAAAATCAAAAGGAAGTTATTCTGCATATTAAATCCTCAAGTGTGGTGGGGGTCCTGGATTATCCTTTAATCAATTTATCTCACCCCAATGCCAAAATACAAAAAAAAATCCCATTGCATGAAGAATATAGGCTTTATGCACTGCACAAAAACAAACAACAGATGAAGCTCTCATGCCTGAACATTACAAAACATCCAAGGTCACATTTCTTTGACTAAAATAAGATCTCCAGCTCTCATTCATTAGGCCTGACCAATCCCAGATTTCCAGTTCTAATCTGTTAGGACTGACCAGTCCAAAACTCAAGCTCTTACATGCCAAAATGCAAATATCTCATAGTGTAATCTAGTTTGCTTATCCTGACAACCCACTTCAGAATCTTTAGATCATCCGAAGAATCTGTTTCTGAAAACAAAGACTATACACTGTCCCGAGTTCATAGCTGCCTTTCTCTCACATCCATTCCCTCCACAACCCCTTGCACTACTGTGCTGCCCTAGAGATACTGCTTTGCTGTTATTCCTCCTTAAGCAGGCCTCTCTTCAGCTGTAAAGAACAGGCATGCATGGTCATCTGTTGATGCAATAGGAATCCAATCAGAACCACGAGTTTCTAATTATTCCACTTCCAGAATCCACCCATAAAGAACATTTTAAAAATGAGAGAAATTCCATTCTATATGACCAGCCACTTTAGAATGGATCTGCAAAGTAACAGCTGTCAGATTATGATATGATGGAAAAATGCATTAACTAAACTAGCAACTATTTCCAGAGTTACAGGCAAGTTCAGCAAGAATTCTGAATATGTGTGCAGGAGGGTGACATATAGATTCTGAAACAACAAGAGAACCTACAAACATGTTCTAATTATATTGCAAATGTGAGACTGTGGAAAATATCAAACCATTGCTTTTTTTCTAATTCTGATGTTGCTGTTTGGAACTAAACATTTCCAAAATAACTTGCGAAAAGGAGAAGAGACGAAAGATCTGTTGTACTTAGCACCTAAACAAAGTGTGCACATAACCAGGAATCTTGTCTCATTAACAGGGAAACAGCAGAAGCAAAAAGCACCCAGAGTATGACTTGTCCTCAAAAGAGATCAAATTACACACACACACACACACACACACACACACACACACACACACACACAGGAAATACAGAGAACGCTCCCATTGAAGGCACTATGAGAATCATAGAAATGAAAGAATAACATTAGTATTCATTTGGGACTTGAACTCAAGACCTCCAGTATGCCATGCTGGGGTCACTGCAGCTGGACCATTGAGAACCTCTGGCCAGACTGGCTTGCGTTTCCTTTCAGCTATGAAAACTCCACCATGGTGATCAAGATCAAATTAAACACACACACACAGACAAAGCCCTTTGTTTAGGAACTGGTGGAGACAGTAGAAGTAAATGGATATCATTGTCTTTTAATAAAAGGGCTTTGAAAACAAAACAGTTGCTAATGCATTGCTTTTCATGGCTTTCGCTGGAAATGGGTTTCTGTGTTGTTTACTTACTGCCAGTATGGAACTTTGTGTTGTTGCATTCAACAGGATAGTAGTTACTGTCTCATCATGGATCTTCATGTTACCTTGTCCAGTTTTAAATGTAACCACATTTTCTTTTAACACTATAAAAATATAGACAACTAAGCCTTTCTTTCCTAACCTGCAACGATTTCAGAATTAAACATCTATGCATACCTCTCAATCTCTTATAGCAAGAAATCTGGCCAAAGCCACAAATAATAGGGGACAACGTGCCAAAAATAGGGAAACATTTTAAATATTGGTCTTACAGAACTTAGAACGTTTATAGAATAACAAGTTTTGAATTAGCATGAATTTTCTGAAGTATATGAAGTCTGAAAATGAAATTTATGCCATTATTTCATAACTTTAGTAAACAATGATTTGCCAGAAAACTACAATTTTATGAGAAACAGACCAATATCAAAAATATGAGTCAAAATCTGGACAGTTGAGATCTATGGTGTCACTTTTGAAGATAATGTCTATGTAGCATTATTTTATTTCCCAGCAAGAAGTGGCAAATGAAATCCCCATGACCTCCAAATTATTCCTTTGTTTACCTTTTACTATCTATGCCAGTTAGGGTGGCAGTCTGGATCCATGTGGGTATCATTTATGTCTGGCTGAATTATTTCTGCTATAACTGTAGAAGTCAGCAAGCCTCACACCAGTCCTAGCAATACATGAAATGATTAATGCATATTTCTATATGCCCAACCTCCGCTACTGTACTAGACATTGCTAAGCAGCCACAAGAACACACATTGGCAGGCTGTTCCTGCTATGGGCTACAGCCAATCATACAGTAAATGGTCACAATGTAGACCTTGCCACTTCCCTCTCTCTGGGATCACTACTTACTCTCATCCCACTGGCTGGCACCCTTACCCTCCGGCTTACTAGTGACAAAAAAAAAGTATTACTACATTTACTTGATATTTTAGAAGCTGATAAAATACAGAAAACAGTTTAGAAAGCATTGTCCAACAGCCTTAACTTGTGTCTAGGACTTTTCTATGGTGTGACTTAACACCCAGCATATATTTGCATTTGTAGAATCAAACAAGGCTTACAAAAGTTCTAGGATTCTGCTGCTCCATTAGAAAAGCATTGGATGTTTGTGAGCTCACCATTGGTAGCAGGTGATCATTAAGAGAAACCATAAGTTACACATCCTCACTAGTATTCCGTGCAAACAACAGTGAGTAGAATAACTGCATACATTCTGTGAATGGACATGTAGCCATATGGAGGAGGACCACTGTAGCTGGATGCGCAAACCTTGTTATCCAAAGTATCTTGTTTATGGCATTGTGATTAAACATCAGACAAGCTGGTGATTCTCTGACAGTAGGACAAATGGAAGTTATACAGGCTTTCATCATAGTTGTTATTTTCAGTGAATCCCCTTCGACTTTGCAAGTCTTGGAGATTTTCTAATATTTTTCATTGGTCTTAATAAGTAAAGCCAATAATGAAACCACTGCATTCTCTCTCACACACACACACACACACACACACACACACACACACACACACACACACACACACACACACACACACACACATGCATATATAAAATCTATTACAACTAATACATATTTGCATCAAATAAACATTCCCGTTTAAGAATACTGTGCAAGAACTGATGCTTATAGTCTCTAGATCCACCATGAATTATATATTTAACAAGCAGCAGGCATAATATCTTTTAAGAAATTAGACAAAGATACTACAATGACACAGTGTTGTATGAAATTATATTTACAGTATAAAATTAGAAAAGTGCTGGAGTCTTTCCTATAAAGTTTAGGGTAATAACATGATTAATGAAATGAATATGCATCGGAAAGCCTCTAAGGAAACACTGAGGTTCCCTATTAGCTTTCATAGACACATGAAAGATATAGAATAGTAATAACCCAGTGATGAGTTACTTTATATCTTATCACTGGGGCATTAGAAATTTGTTTGAGGATTTATATAACTTGATAGCAGAAAAACTTAGTTTTATGTATAGAAGAATAAGTAATCTAAAACAGAAGACTGTCACTGTAATGAAGAATTTACAATTATACAACGACCCCCCATTAATATTCCAAAACGTGCACGCTGATTAGGTCAGTGTGCAAGTTTTAAATCAGACTTATACTAATGGAAAAAGGTCCAGTCGCCCAGACTTTTTCCATTAGTATAAGCCTTTTTTTACAGCAACGGAGAACGCAAGATCTCCATTGCTGTTTAGACACTGTCACGCTATGTTAAAGGAGTTTAACATAGTGAGACAGCTTTAAAAAAAGTAACAGAGATCTTCCTTTCTCCGTTGCTTTTTTTAAAGCTGTCTCGCTATGTTAAACTCCTTTAACATAGCGAGACAACTTTAAAAAAAAAGCAATGGAGATTCTCCGTTGCTTTTTTTAAAGCTGTCTCGCTATGTTAAACTCCTTTAACATAGCGAGACAGTTTGTAAAAAGCAACGGAGATCTTGCTTTCTCTGTTGCTTTCACCCACAGCTCTGATGTACTGCGTAAGCATACGCATGCGCAGTACATCAGAACTGCCACAGAATACCAGACAGCTGCAGAAGGGCAGCAAGGAGGCATTATACAATGCCATTATTTAAGAAAAGTATTTTTTTTCTTAAATAATGTCATTGTATAACAGCAATAACCCACTTCTGGGTGTGGGTAATGCTGGATTTACTCACGGTTGTCTTTGTTTGGCCACTCGGGCTTCGCCCTCGTGACCAAACCACACCAACCGTGGGTAAATCCAGCATTACCCACACCCAGGCATGGGTTATTGCTATAACAAATGCAAGTGCACATTTCCATGTCTTAAGAGTGCCTAATGTGAATGTATATCTAAAGAAAAAATCTACAGTTCCATCTACAGCCAGATTAGTTCATTTGAATACATTTGTCATTCATGACTCACCCGATATTGTTTATTTGGTATACTGTATAAAATGCATTGCAATGCATTTTATGTGGGTAAGTGCGATGGTAAATTAAAAAACACACTCATGAGCATTCCTCAGAAATGAAAGAAAAAAGAGAAAACAAATGCTGTGTACAGACATAAATTATGCTGGTAATGAACATGAGTTTTGGTTCAGTATTCTAGAAAATATTGGAAATACTACAAGATTTGCTATATCTAGACAATTCAGATCCCATATTACAGCTCAAAAATAGTTTCCTTATTTATACAAATGTACTCACCCAATATTTTTGACGAGAAGTCTGCAGGGGAGTTTGTAAAGTCTGCCAACCTGTTAGACTCCCAAAAACTACGTTTCCAATTATTTCTTTCCTGCCTACCATAACTCCAATCTAACACTTGCAATCTGCCCACAGTTCTCAACCTCTTAGCACAAAAAATCTGGAAAAAGACAAAAATAATGCTCTTATAAACTTTGAATGTTGCTAGAATAAAAGGTCTTTTTCTGAAGGATATGAAGTCTGAAACACAAATGCCTGTCATTATACAGGGAATTCAGTCCCCACTGATTTGCCAAAACATTCCAAAAAAAAACAAATTTTATGAAGAACAGACCAAAAATATGATGCGAAAATTTGAATAGCTGAGAGGTATTATCTACCTTAGGAAAATTTCTTTGGAGTCTGCTTGCGGTATATAATACCTATGCAAACACTTGCAAATAAAACCCCTAAATCTTCCAGACTTTGGTGCATATTTGACAGACATACATACGTCCTCCCATTGTTTCTTTGTGAATTGCTTATCCAAGTTCTCTTCCATATCCTCTCTAACCTTCTCTGATTCACAAATGTTGTACTTGCTGCCAAAATATCGGTTGATTGTGGTATATTTCATTCATCAATACGTTGTAGTTATTTGAAAACTGCTACAAAGACTTCTTTTTCATTTTCTGTAGCAAACAAATATGAGCGACTATAAAGTGATTCAAGCAAACAGTTTACTAATGACATCAATATAATGAAACACTGAAATGTTTATACAGCATGGGAAGGTCATTTAACTTTCACTTTCTGTATATGAATGGGAGGAATAAAGTAACTTCCCCTCATTTCTTAACAAAAATGTAAATATTTTAACAAAAAGGTACTGCCAGCACAAACGTGTTTTATATGAAAAAAAATCACACTTCTTTCATAAGCCGTCACATAATATCAAAAAAGAACCTTCCCATTTTTGGAGATTAACAGTTGTGAATATCAAAGACTGCGGTGGTGGTGCTGCGGTAGCGTTGTCGCCTCACAGTAAGACGTTGTCCTGTTCGATTCTCAGCTAGAGCGCCTTCTGTGTGCGTGAATGGGCGTACCCTCATTGAAGGTTGTGCGTCAGGCCTGGCAAGTCGGTATGTAAAAATCTACTGCCAATCATTAGCAGACCGGAGTTCCGCTGTGGCGACCCCTAACCGGGAAAAGCCGAAAGATACAACAACAACAACATTCAATAGAGAAAACGTTGTGAATGGACAACATGAAAGGAATTTGTCATCAAATAATAAATACCCCATCTGATACAATGCATTTGTTTTTCACTAATACACATTGCAATAGGTGTATAATGTATCTTTTACTAGGACCCATTTGACAACAGTTAAAAACAGTCCAGTTTGGATATTTGTCTTTCTAAATACAATGACTGAACCTCAATATTAAACATGTGAATTAGAAGGTTGTAAACCACATGCTCATACTGACAAAGGAGTCAAGCCATGCTGCTGATACATACACTAAAGCACAGGTCTGGTTTTAATTTTCTGTCCTCAGTGAGTCTAGTAAAGAGGTATATTGGCTAAAAGAAAAGTCAGTAACCAAGCCAGTAGATGTAGGTGCAAGGACATGAGAGATAAAGTATGTGTGGGAAACAAACTGCCTGACCTCATCTGACAACCAAATCACCAGGGAAGTCAGGTGGTAATATCCGGAAACAGAGTTGAGACATCTCTAGCAAGTAACTGGAGCAAAATATGGAGCACATGGGCAAATTTGCTGACAGAAGGGCTCATCAGAGTTGATGGACTAGGAGGATAATACAAAGATCACATGTATTTGGTCCAAGCATATCTGGCTGTTGAAATAAATCAATTGGTCCTTGGGGACGTATGCTTATGGAACTGTGTGTGTGTGCATGTGGTGGAAAGGGTTAAGTACAGTGACTGACTCTACTGAGGAAAATGCCTAAATGTTCAAATCAGTGGCATCTGGTTTAATCTGAGATGAATCATCTACAGAATATCCTTTCACCTGACTGATTTGAATACAAAGCAAACAAATGGGTTTTGCACATGCAAAGTCAAACTCCCAGTTGTATGCACATGTGCACTGATACGACTTAACCTCGCACATACATGTGAGTGTGAGTGCACACGTTCACATATGTATGTGTGCGTGTGTGTGTGTGTTTGTGTATATGTTTACATACACACATCCGTTAACTATTTGCCTACATCAAGGTCATCATTGTAAACTTTACCACCCCACATCACAAATCTACATCTAAGTTCTGGTTGAAATATTTGCCCAGTGGAAATACCAGAAAATATCATCTCAGTAATGAAGAACCTAACTTATGACCAATTAACATGGATTCAGTATAGACAACCAAAATGTTAAGAATTTTAAAGGAGAAAAAAAAGGTTCTATTTATGGTTGAAACTACTAATCCAGGTGTTAATGCTGATTTTTGTAATGCTACTGAAAACGCGGTGGTGGTGCTGCGGTAGCACTGTCGCCTCACAGCAAGACGCTGTCCGGTTCAATTCTCAGCTAGAGCGTCTTCTGCGTGGAGACATGTGTGAATGGGCATACCTTTGTTGAAGGTTGTGCATCAGGGCTGGCAACTCAGCACGTAAAAATCAACTGCCAATCATTAGCGGACTGGAGTTCCACTGTGGCGACCCCTAACCGGGAAAAGCCAAAAGACACAACACCAACAACATTAATGCTACTGAAAAAACTTGCACATTGCAAATATATTACATATAACTTCCAACTACATGCATTTTTACTAGGATGCATTATGGTACATTACTTAAGGAGCACACAACTACCACATTGACAAATAAAAAACACACAAATTTGTATGGCAATATAGTCTGAAGAACATGTATCTTAAAAAAATAAAATCATGCTTTTACAGATGATGGTGTGTTCTTAACAACAACACTACAAACACAAAGTAGCTGTGCTTGTAATGATTTTTTTAGAAGCATATGGCAATATAGTCTGAAGAACAGACTACTACATGTATCTTAAAAAATAAAATCATGCTTTTACAGATGATGGTGTGTTCTTAACAACAACACTACAAACACAAAGTAGCTGTGCTTGTAAAGAAATTTTTAGAAGCATCAAGAATGGAATTGTTTCCAGGTAAGGTAGAACTGTTGTGTATATTCTAAGGATTCACGTTTTGCAGACTGTCTGCAAAATGGAAGATGATTTGAGAATTCATTAAAGTGTCAAGGTCATACATGACATTAATAAAGAGAGCCCATTTTTCTTTCTTCCCTGGAGAAAACAGTAAGTCCTTCCAAGATGCCCTTTAAAGAAGGGACACTATTCCTGTCATGACTTTAAAAAAATAAGCTTTCAGCAAGCCCAACTTTAGTCACTTTTACACATGGAATTCCAGCATAGGAAAATGGAAAGAGCCTAACTATCATAATCCCAGTGACCTTTTTCATCTAGAGAATATAGGTGTAAAGCTTCATTTCAGAGGGCTCATATCATCTCTATACTAGAATAAATTACAGGAAACCAAAAACGTTCCTGCTCAGAACATATAAATGGGCATCAAAGAGATGGAAGGTTTGTGGTGACAGGATAACATAATGACTCCATAGAAATGTGCAAACCAGGCTTTTTTTTAAATCTTCTAGCCTGTTTTACCCTACATGGTGCTGTAAGTACTCTAATATGTGTATAACATTGTTTACTGCAGAATCAAGGCATGTGTTGTTTATATATATATATATATATATGTAGGTTTACTATCAAAATCCAGAAATGAACTTCGAGTACTATAACATCAAATGTACGGTTTTAAACTTTTGTTAAATCAAAAGTAAAATTAGCGATAATACCAGTGGTGGTGCTGCGGTAGCGATGTCGCCTCACAGTAAGATGCTGAGTGGTTCAACTCAGTTAGAGCGCCTTCTGAGTGGAGACATGCATGAATGGGCGTGCCTACGTTGAAGGTTGTGCGCCAGGGCTGGCAACTCGGTACGTAAAAATCAACTGCCAATCATTAGCGGACCGGAGTTCCACTGTGTCGACGCCTAACCAGGAAAAGCCGAAAGTCACAACAACAACCAGTATCCGGATGGCAAATGCAGTTCAATGGTCAGTTTTTCCAAAACATTGCACACTGAAAATCGGGTTTAATATGTTTTGAAATGTTAGCATTAAAACATTTTTATTTTCAACATTTTATTTCAATGGCATGATTAAAAGAAGAACTGCATTTCCGGATTTTGAAAGTAAATGTGTGTGTGTGTATTTATATTTATACACACACACACATATATATATATATATATATATATATATATATTCTGAGTTTGCTACACGATAGACACACACAGCTAAATGAAGCATCGTGATTCCCACACTCCTTAAAACAGCAGCAGCAAGTCAGTAGCTGGCATGTGCAAAACTGTGTAACAGAAGAGCAGAGCAAACAATTAAGTAAACAGCATTTAAGAAATGTCCACTATCCCGTCATACCTCTCAACTTCTTAGTGCAAGAAATCTGGACAAAGCCATATATAAAAGTGGGACAAAGGCCCAAAATAGGGACAATTTTTAAATATTGCTCTTACAAGCTTAGAAAGTTGATAAAATAACAGGTTTTGCATTAGCATGCATTTTCTGAAAGGTATAAAGTATGAAACTCAAATGTATGTCATTATTTTCTAACTTCAATGCTTAATGATTTGCCACTAATTTGCCAGAAAACCACAATTTTATGAAAAATGGACAAAAAATATGAAGCAAAAATCTGGACATTCAGTGAAAATCTGTACATTTGAGAGGTATGTATCCCATGTAAATAACAAGCACTTTTGTAAAAAATGTGGCAAACTGAGAAATATCTGTACACTTGAAACAGTGACAGAAATGTCTGACTGTCTTAAGTGGTTAAACCTGGACATAAAAAAAAAAATCACAGGATATTAAAATGCAAGTACTAAACTCATCACTTCATTATGCAGAGAAAGAGAGAAATTATGGTTTAATGAAAAGAGAGAGTTTCACACTTCATATCTGATTCATTGCTCTGACATCCAAGAAATTGTTTTAAGAATTAATGAAAATAGCACGCAATGGTTAAATCTTTCCTCAACAAAAATGCTTTTCTTTCCAGTCAAACTACAAGAGTGTCATAGTGATAACAATGTATGCATTGTTTTTTAGTTTGCGCTATTTTGCAATCTCTCTGCACACCACTTTGGCTCACTTTGATACATCGCATTATTTCCTTTTTTATTTTTCTTTATTGCTGTTATTTAACATTAAGTTACTTACAGTGTTTGCAACACTATTAGATACCATTCATACATAACATTATTACATCATCTGCAAACCAACAGTTTCCATCTTTACACAGCTACACTCTTTCTTTATCCTCTTATAAGATGTAACCTGCTTCTCTCTAAATAACTATCAATTCTTTGGAAAGGATGTCATTAAGCAATTACATATTTCTCTGAAGTAAACACAAAGGTTGTGTGGTGTGGAAGCCGAATATATATATATATATATATATATATATATATATATATATATATATATATATATATATATATATATATATATATATCATTCGTCCAATCAAATCCCATTAACCACCTCATTTTTAAACTACTTCTTGTGCATCTACCGACTTTACTTCCAATACACACCATGATCTAGTGTATTTTCCTTTAATCATCTTGTTTCCGCACTACAACTCATCATGCGTCCTTTATTGAGGGACGCAGTACTACTCGTTAGCATATGTCTCCAAAACCGTCGATCAGCCAACAAGCAGTCATGCCTGTTAACCTGTCCTGTGCAAACTTAGTGATGAAAAGTCCACTTAGACTCCCCAAATCACTTAACATCCTTATCATTTTATCCAAATCATGTAATGTGTACAGTCTATGCACCCACATCTGATTTTGTACATACATATTTCACAAGTATGTATCACACCCCTGCTTTGACTAAGATATTATTTCCATGCCCACACTGCAACCTAACTAAAAGGGGACAGGTGGGGGGACGGGATATCTTCTCTTTAATGGCAAATATTCCTTAAATATTGAACATGGCCACTCTGACCTATCAAATGAGGGAGCATTAGCATGACTGGTTTAAACCCTGCAGATCTCAGATTTTCCACATCTACCTACAGTTACATTCAGCTACCATGCAGATGACACTGCCTTATAGGACTAAGTAACACACACACAATCAAAGCAACCAATCTGTCATTTAAACAATCCTAAGGCACCTCTATGGCTTTGCTGGCTAACCAACAATAGTTGGCATATCTCTTGCTAAATATACACCTGTAAACATGCATGTTGACAGATAAATTCTTAAAAAAAATTAATACCTTCCTTTTGCTGCTCCTCACTAAACCTATAATATTCAGATTTCCCATTTATTTATTTTACATTTGTTTACCGGGATTGTCCATCTGGGCTAACAGCCCATTTTCAGTGGAGGCCCGGGGAGAAAAATCTCCAAAAGCGAAAGCAAAAATAATAATACATTAATGGACTAATATGTCAAACAGTAATGACAGTACATATTTACAGTATACAGTACATAATAAACATACACAAAGTAAAATCATATAACAAGTAATCAAATAATTGAAAAAAAGTTAATGCAGGCAGAGAGAAAAGTAAGATAGACATATAGTTAATAAAGTACAATGTATATATATATATATATATATATATATATATATATATATATATATATATATGTATATATATAGTTTAAATATACTGTAAATATTAGGGAAAAAGATACACATCTAAGAAGAAGAGTGGTCAGACAGTTATCCAGGGGTGATACAGGAACAGAGCTACTTGTTGTTTAGATGAGTATTAAGTATATATTGGGGAATACCAATCCATATTTTAGCAATATAGTTAGCATATGAAATCTTCACTAGAGTTGTTGGATTTCATGACTTTTCGAAGTCATTTATTGGAAGAACGAAGAGTGTGGGTGGTATTATAAGATTGCACAAGATTTCTTACAGCTGGACAGTGATCGGGATGGTGTAAGATTATATGAGCAATTTTGAGTTGGTTAAGGGAAATAAGGTTAGGTAGCTTGACCACAGCTGAGGCCAGGGCACTATAAACGCTCTCTTAGAAATGTCAAATCTTTTCATATTTAATTCATTCTATACTTACATTAAACACCACTAGTGTTGCTCAGTCTTCCCTTACATATAAGTAGCAAGTTTACTATATATTTTACAGTATATGTACACAGTTAAGTTTGCTGAACCACAGATACTTCACAAAACTGCAATGAGTACATAATTAACTAATCCTTCACTGTTTTCTGCAATACATCCCTAAAAAGACACAATAAAAGCTCTATAAATTATACTTCAACAGCTTCAGCTGTTATGTTCCCATTCTTCCTAATAAAATCTGCACACAGAGATCTGTCCCCTACCATATACTATCATAAATGTAATTTTAGCCATTTTCAATTATTTTATCATAGTCTAAATCATTTCTACAACTGCAATCAAATGTCCATCCAGTATATACAATCTTCAGAAAAACACAGAACTTACTTTCATTACACATTCCATAACTAGATTGTAGTTTTTAATGATTCTGTATCCCTGGCATTTTACTATATCCACCACTATCTGTTCAGACTATAAAATTACACTGTCATATAACAACATTGCATCATTTCAGTTCAAATATAAATGCGCATGATTACCAATTCTGTACTTTCTAAACAAATTCAATGGACGTCATACATAAGGCCTGATAAATGCAAGAACTATCAAATGAATACAAAATGAAAGAAAACACTAAACATTAACACTTCTGTAAACTAAGAAAACACAATATTTTACTCAGTCCAAATATCTACTCAATCATATTGTTAAATATTTTACCAGAGCCCAGTTCAAACCTAGCATTAAGACTGATTCTTCAATGTAGCAGTAAATGTCAGTTTACAGTTTCTTCACTTGCATTCCTTTATTGCTCTTTATAAATCACACAGTCACTGACAACTTTCAATGAAGGCTGACAAACTACTCACTCCTTCTCACAAAATGTTAGAAACACAGTTGTGACAGATCTAGGCTTTCCATATTTAACATCCGCCTCATCACCACTGAAATCATTAGTGAATACTCAGCAAAAATCCATCCCTTCCACCATCTTGGTTTTCAAACAGTCCACCAAATGCATTAACTAGATTATAGAATCTAGAAAGGAGAAAGGTCAGGCAATATGTCCTGCTTGCTAATTGTGCGAGAAATGTACATTCTCCTCTCCAGCCAATATCAAATACTTAACATATGCTGCAAGTAATCCACTTAACTTCCAAAATTCCATTCATATTGTTTCCAAACTACTTGCAACCTTCATTATATTTAACCATAATATTTTTTTCAGATCTGTTAGACCTGCAAATCTGATATCTGTTGAAGCATGTGAGACATGTATGCAGACAGGAGCAGCAACAGCTATAGCTAATATTTTTAGAGCCTTAACAGATGCACTAAAAATCTTAAAGCTATGTAATAACTGAAGTATTTTTTTATTTATGTGGTATAAGTCACAGATAATGAGGATTAACCCTTTTCAAGAACATGTGGCTGAGAAAGACAATTCTGAGTCTGAACAAAAGCTAATATCTAACAAAAGGACTCCATTTAGTTCTAAAAGCTCCAGTAACTGTACAGATTGTTCTGATCCAATAAAACATATCACAACACCTTTGTGTTCCAGAATTTTCTGTTTGTGGAAGGGCATGGCAGCTCTTGATTTCTTAAGCCTGCTATCTGACATCAATGATCTAGCACTTAGAGGTTGAACGGCCTGGTGAGGGCTAAAACTATTCAAAGATTTTCACACATGCAGCCTAACAACTCTGAAAAAGTTTTGTCTTCTGGGCATCGTCTGTCTTTTGAGAAGTCATACTCTATTGCCACAACTATGATAAAAGTCACTGCAAATGTATAGCAATACTGTACGTCATATGCATTGCTAAAAATGTTATCCGTCAGTGACCACATTATTTTATAGTCACATACTATCAAACCTGCAGGTTCTTGTGGAACACAGCCCAGCAGTGAGCATTATAAAACTGATCAAAAAGAAAACATCCTTATCTTTGAAGTTAGTTTCTTATTAAAACTTTAATATCTCCATCTCAATTGAAGATGTAAAAGAAAGAGGAACCAAGTTACACTAGTTGTTGTCCTGCTTTGTTTTTTTCTAGATGTCAGTCACCCCTCTGTTTCTACATTATTTAATTTTGCAAGTATGCTCATTAAAGCAAAGTGATGGCAGTGCTAGAAAGTAAAGTGGTTAATTCTTTCATAACATGGTCAGTACAGAAAAAAAACTCAAGGTCAGCTACAACTTGGCACAGATTTGCTACAAATCCCCATGTCCCTCTACTGCTGTCAGCATCATTTTCCTATGCTCTTCGCAGGACCACTAGCCCCTTACTCTTTCATTTCATGAAGTAAGCTGCACACCACCAAGAATAGCGGCATCATCAGGAAAATAAATTGCCTCATTTAATTTGCTTGTATATAAAGGACTGCTGAAATGCTGTGTATTTTTTCCCTTGAAAGCAGTGGCTGAGGTACCAGTAAAGTGTTTTGCAGTCAGCTTTGGCTCGGTGTTTTATTTTATTCAGTTTTTTTAGTTTGTTGTTTCCTCATTTTCTATTGCAAACATATAACATGTCATTCAGGTGACTAATTACCTGCATTTGATCTGCTGAAGCCAAACAAGATTCAATCATAAGAAGAAGGCTTTCAAGTCTTACATACAGATAGCTTCAGGAAACTGATTCAAGCAATGAGTGCATTCCTACATGAAAACCACAATGTGGGCAATGCTGTAGTAATATTAAGTTAAAACAGCCGGCATGCGCCTGCTTCTTTTCAGGCATCTCCCATAACACTGCGTTACTTTTTTTTTTACTACAGCATCACTGAGGAGATGACAGGAACAAGGTTCTACAAGATAAAATCTACATGCAGTGGGGACCTCGATGTCATACCCGCCTTTTGTAGAGAGAGAGTTATTAATTAGATGAAGCATTGTGCAGATTTATAATATACTTACTAGTCATAATGCTGTGTTATAAACATGGCATCAAGCACCTTATACCTACACATAAGGATGGCAGCAGTATGATATAGTTCTGAAAAAAGAGGGTTCAATTTAACAAGTTTTTCTGGAAGAAACTCATAAAGAATGTTTGTTATACCTATCAAAAGACAGGAATTTCTACTTACATTCACTTGTTCCATTACAACATGAATTTCTGAAAGGAAAGTTGTTTGCAACCAATCTAAGTGATTTCTAAGAATCTGCAAGTATGACGACGGACATAAATATCTCTGCTACTCATGCCTAATATTCAGATAAAGCATATGACTCATTTCGTACAATGGCATCATAAAGATCGTGATCATTAAAAAGGGAATCCTTATATTATTAGATGGCTGGTAAAATGGTTACCTGAATTTATGCGTCTTATTGATACTGTACTATCCCACACATGCAAACAATTAACACAATAATCTGTCCACTAATGTCAATACATTAACAAAGCAATTCACCTATCCTCATCTTTATTCAATATGAAAATTTGGGATGTTATGATGCTAATATGATTTCCATTGTAAGGAATTATAATAGGGATTGATGGCAGGTAAAAGATCAGTACAGCAGGTGCACCATTTGCCTTCTACAAACTCTTCTTCAGACCCAAGACATTTCAGTACAAGATTGCATTACCTTTGTAAGAAAGACTGAATAGGTGTCATCATGTGATCGTAAGGGTTAAATAACAGTAATATATTCAAAAGACGAAAAGACAGTTGGGGAAAAATCAAGATGATTTGTAATATACATGTGCACACACGCACATGCACACACACACACATGTTGCTCTTTAGTAAATATGGGTCCACAAACAAGGTACATACACCAAAATAAGCATGGAAACTACTTTATTTATGAAATTATACTGTCCCTAAAAAGATGCAATATAGAGTGGCATGATCATCTGCATTTTTATAGTGCCATGGTGCTCCATGGCACTATATTTGTAGACCACTTATTTTGAATTATGGTATGATTTTCCTAAAACTGAACAGGGCCAATAAATTTAAACTTTATAGTGATCCAAGCTAAACTTTCTATCAATTTAGGTGGCAGTTGTGGATACTGGCCTTTGTTTCCTTCCCAAGGCAAATACCAGCACAAGTCAAATTGTGTAGTCTGCTGGAACAGAAGGGAAAATGTGTATATTTTCCACTAAGGTTCAGACACTGCACTGACCCAGGGAAAAAAAAAAAACAGTTAAGACTCCCTCCACATTTTATTTACTTATACTTGTTCTCCAGGGTAGTACACTGATTAATACTGACAAATTTCTGTCTCAGCCAGGTGAAATGCAAAACAAATGCAGAAATATTAGCAATAACAGAGTAGTTCACACTAATTTCATAGAAAAAATATGTACATTTACATTGTAGTGAAGATGTGCAATGCGATGGACAATCAAGCAGAGTGTTGTTGTATCTTTCAGCTTTTCCAGGTTAGGGGTGGCCACAGCGGAACTCCGGTCCACTAATGATTGGCAGCAGATTTTTACGTACCGAGTTGCCAGCCCTGACGTACAACCTTCAACGAAGGTACGCCCATTCACGCATGTCTCCACACAGAAGATGCTTTAGCTGAGAACCGAACAGGACAATGTCTTACTGTGAGGCGACAATGCTACCGCAGCACCACCACCACAGTGTAATGTACAATATATACATTAGTTTCTAACGTGTGTCAATCATTAGTTAATATTGAGAGAGAACAGACCTGGAAAGGAGAAAGGTCAGGCAATATGTCCTGTGTTGAAGCAGGTGCATTTGGCTTGAATGAAGAAGCGTTTTTTGAGATGCATTCTGAATTTGGAGTAAGTGTTGATTTCCTTTATGTAGATGGGGAGAGCTTGCCAACGAGTAGGTGCCTGAGAGGAGAGAGCATGTGCAGTGCTGTGACATTTGGTTCAAGGGGTAATAAGAATTGATGTGGCTTGTGATTAGTATCTCAAGTTATATGAGATTTTTTTTCAAGAAGTCTAGCTGCAAAGAGAGTAAATGCATGGAGTTGAAGTAGTTTTTAGATTTAGGATACTAAAAGTAGGTTAGATCCATTTGGATTTTTCTATAGTGATACAGGGAAGCTCACAGAGATATGAGTTTGCAATGAATTGGCAGATGCTATTAGAGATAGCCTGGACTGTGGCAATGTTTAGAAGCAGAAGCAAACATTGGGAGCCCATATTCAAGGGTTAGAAAGGAGAAAATGGCACCTCTGGTTGAAATAGAAAAGGGAAGCTCTCTATGGCTCTGAAGAGGAGGGAGTTCATTTTGGCTCTCTTTTTGTCTATGCGGAAATAGAAATTAGTGACAGATAAAGCAAAAGTCCAAGGTATTTGAAAGTAGAGGTTGTTCCTATGGAATGGTTGTGTAGGTCAAAGATAGTTAAATAGTCAGGAGCTTGGTAAATTTTCTGTGGAGTTCCAAATAGTCTTTGTCTAAGTTTGGTTGAGTAGTTGTTTATGGTTTGAGAGTCACTGATGTAAGTCTGATTGGAAGAGGCACTGAATGTTGGTGTAAGAATAACCTGATAGGTAAATGACCATGTCAACAGCATATGGGATAAGTGGGAGATAGGAAAGGTCACAAGGAGTGTTGTTAAAAAGCTGATAAAGCAAGTCATTTAGCCTTTAAATGTAATGTCTATGGCAGTATTTACAGGAAATTGTTCCTGAGTGCTAGGAATGAAAAATATTAACACATATTTGTAATGGTCTCCCAGTAATCTCAATGTGCATGTTTCAGAGAATATGCTGCTGTGATGTACCACCTCAGAATGGTGGAAATTAGTGGAAGGTTAACACTAAGGCTTGGAAAACTCTGCAATACTAAAACATATACTATGGAAATTATCTGAAGCAGGGCATACACAGGCAGCTCAGAATTTTATAAACAAATAAAAAATAAAAAAAGTATTTATTAACCACTGCCTTACAGTTTTAAAGTAGCTCTA